>NW_026067908.1:20096768-20127123 GCF_014885135.2 Alexandromys fortis | reverse complement strand
CCCAACCTCCCCTTCTCACTTTTCTCTCCCCAGCTCCCCTTACCTCCCTCCCCCAAGATCCCATTTTTTGCCCGGCAATCTTGTCTACTTCCCATAATCAGGAGGATAGCTATATGTTTTTCTTTGGGATCACCTTCTTATTTAGCTTCTTTAGGAGATCAAATTATAGACTCACTGACCTTTATTTATCTCTAGAAACCAATTATGAGTGAGTACATCCCATGTTCATCTTTTTGGGTCTGGGTTACCTCACTCAGGATAGTGTGTTCTATTTCCATCCATTTGCATGCAAAATTCGAGAAGTCATTGTTTCAAATTGGCATTTAAAATGAGTGGAGACTGGGAATATGGCATATTTTGACTAGCTTGTACAAACTCCTGGATTTGATTCCCGGATCCTTAAATAATGTGATGAAAATAATTTATAGTTCTGAATGCATTCTTGAGAGTTGCATAAGCTCTTTTCCATATTTTACTTGTCTCAAGAAAAAAAGAAGGAAGAAAAGATATATATCATCTCTGTGGATACCTGTGAAATCTCCATTCTAGACTATTGACTATCGTCAAAACCACCCACAAACATAATAAACAACATGTTTCCAAAGAAAAGAAAAGTAGAACTCCTTTATAGTTTCTTTTGGTGGTGTCTCATCTTATGATTTTTATCTTCTCCTTTATGGAGGTTTTATATTTCCATTTTTTAATGTCATTGTCCAATGAAAGATAAACACATCTTCAGGTTCTTAAATGTCAGAATTTTTGGTTTTCACTTGTTAAAGAATAGCACCTATTTTAAGTAAACAAGGAAAATGAATTCAAATAATTAGTGTTTTATTTAATTTAATTAAAATTTGTTTGATAGTATTTTTCCTATGTGTGTGCCTCTATACATTATATGCATGCCTGGTGCCTATAGTGGCCACAAGAAGGTAAAATGAAGTCATCTTTTTAGCATCCCATAATCAGTATTTTGTGATAACTTAATCACATTGAAAGAGACTATTTTTGGTCTCTATTTGTACTCCATTAGGCTAGTCTGAGACTGTCTGTGTAGACACAAAATATAAAAAAGATGGATGGTTTTCTCTGTCAAAAGTAAAAGAGGTTATGGGAAATAGTGGAGAAATTTTAGGGGAGGGGATAAAGATGAACTTGATCAAATCATATTACATGCAGATATGATTCCAAATAAAAAGTTTTAAATGAAAATGTATTTTTTGATATGTTGAGAAATAGGTGTATTAGGCATCATAATTAGGGCACTCATATTAAAATGTTTAGAATGGGACACATTAGCCTATGCTACCATGCAGATTTTACTCAACTTAACTACATCACAGGAATGTAAACAGGAGAGGAAGAACTTCAAAAGTTTAGATATGGAGGTATCTTTTGCAAACCATTTGTTATATCACACATGTTTGTGCCTGAGAGAGCATGAGACTCTAAATAGCTTTGTAATTGTTTTATTCATGAGTCTATACTCTTGCCTTATCTCACCTCCATTCTGAGGTGAATGCCACCACTAAATACAGTATACATATCACATAGCCACTTCACAGTATTAAGTTGTCATCATGCTTGGAGAATTTTCTTCCTGTCCCTTTAAAAGACACGCTCATTCTCTCATTTTCTCCAGTCCAGGATCCACATGATGTCATGTTTTGCAGGTACCCTGGGTGACTTCCCCTGACACTGAGAGTCCAGAAGTGCTTCCCATTCAGATTGGTGCTTTATAGTCCCCTCACCTCCTTGCCTAGTGTATAACCTACTTTTACCACAAAGTTTGATATTTCGAACATAGTTTATGTCTGACAGCTTGATTTCTGCTCAGTGCCCCTTCCTGAAACATAAATACTTCTTAAAGGTCTTTCTGACAAGATATCAAGCTTTGTCTAACACGGCTGACAGATCTGTACTTTCTCTTAGACCAAGTTTCTAGAGCTGTCACTTGCTAGGCTCAATTGACGTGTTATGGTACTGACACAGTCGGCATAGCCATATTACTGGAGTATGTAACACAATCAATGACTCATAACTCTAGAACATATGTAATCAGAGAAAATAAAGAAAAATTACTTCATCATTTTTGGTGTATTCTAGTATAATTTACAAAGCAAGCAAAAGAAAACATGACCCTGACATTTAGCAGCTCATACTTAAATAAGATTTTAGTACTTATACAGAATTTATAGAGAAATGGAGATATTTGAATAGAATACTAAAGTTCACTGAACTAAAAGTATTAGAATTATTCCTCCAGTTTAGACTCAAACTTTACACTGTAAAATCTTCCTATGCTCAACTTCCAAATGCAAGTTCTTAAAACATGTAATAGTAAGCTTATTCTGCTTTAATAAATGGAATGAAATACATAGTATCAGCAGAATATCATATATTTTCTTTTGTTCTGACATGATAAAATTTTGCCTTTTAATAACAAAAATGGACAATAATAAGGACTTGGTGATAATCAGTGACTCTACTAGGTTATTTATATATGGTCACACAGTTCATCCCAATAAGAAACTAGCAAAAATATTTCAACAAATATTAAACAGTGAGGAAAGCATGGCTTGACCTAACCACGTCAAACTATACATATTTTAAAAACCTAGTAGGAATAGAAAACTCACCACTTAAATCCACCTCTGCATGACCTTAAAATTTATTCCCCTTAAATTGTCCTTTAAGGACAATATCCACCTAGAACTAAACATCTAAGGGACAAACATCTTTGGTTATCCAAAAGTCATTCTCTGTGGCTATAATAAAATGGGTCTGGTTTCTCCAATATTCTTATTTATGTTATTTTGTATTTTTTTCATTTTCTATAAAATTCCCCTTAAAATTTAAGAAGCAAGTCCTGTCAGATTTTATTTCTATATCATGTCACAAGAATACCTTAGATGTTCTAAGAACTTAGTTTGTATCCACTGAATGAATAAAAAACTGAAAAGAACTTTTAAATAATTCATATTCTGACCATTTTATATATACAACAAACACTAATAATCACTTGAATTAAAAGAATTTCTACATTGCCGTGTTTCTTCTTTCTCTTTCCTTACAAAAGAGTCCAATGCTTTAACGTTTACGTCATGACATTGTCATCTACAGATTCATATTTGAGGTCTACACAACTGAGTAGTGGGGGGAGGGGGAGAAGAGTGGGGGAGGGGGAGGGAAATGGGAGGCTGGGAGGAGGCGGAAACTTTTTTTTTCTTATTCTCAATAAAAAAAGCATTGCATAAGCTTTCAGGGTGTTTAAAATAATGTTTACAATTTTATTTTGAGTTTCATTGATAGCTATCCATGGACACATATAACGCACAGGCCACAAGTTAGATAAAACCTCCAAAGTGAAGATTTAATATAACATGATTTTTAAAACAGACTTACTTAATTATTATTATTTATTATTGTAATTACCAATTTTATATTTGCATCTGTCTTGTAAAATTCAGTTGTAGTCTTTGTTTCTTCCTTGGTCTTAACGTTTGTTTTCAGTAACCTAACAGAAAGAGGGAAGTTTTCAGTTCTAGGTTCTTTTGAACATTAGGAGATCTTTATTATGCGTGCCTTTGAAATGATCATCCACATCCTTTGACAGTGTTGAAGCTAGTGTTCATACATACTATTTCTTTAACCATAACCATTGTTTGTGGTTCACAGGCAGATGCAAGACGCTCAGTTGAGTTTGGCTGTCATCCTTTTTGCTTCTTGCTAATTTCCATGTTGAAATGCAGCTCTCATTTTATTAGCACTGTGTGCTTTTCTCTTCCTGCTCCGCACTTTATTCTCCCTTTCATTCTGCTTCCTTTGATAGCCTAAAACTTGGATATAAAAGAATATCACATTTATTATCATTTTTGTTTTTGACTAAAGGTGAAAAATCACATGAGTAGAACATACCAGAAATCAAGAACCTTTCAAAGCTTTTCTCAGTCTGTCGTTCTTACAAAGCTTACAGGCTGGCACAACTTTGCTCTGATTTCATTTTCCATCTCTGCTACATGGTGGCACACAGTAGAAAACCAAATGGACCCTTTTACCCTGCCCAAGTAAAGGAAAAGGATCCGATTTGCAAATTTATTAAGAGATGCACTAGGCAAAAAGGATAAACTAGGCAGTATTTAAAATAAATCCAATCAGAGACTATATCAAATGCCTGGTGGCTAATGAAATCAATAGTAAGATGAAAGAAAAGGTGGGCATGCATCTGAGAGAACAGGGTGCATGTGCTCCATTGTGTTAAAGGAATAGTATTGGTTTTCAATTAGAAAGAATCAGCAAAAAGAATGGGAAGAACTGAACAAATCCAGTGACTGCCTCACAGGTGCTAAGATGTTACGTGACATTGAAAAGATGCTGAGCTCAAGTGCATGGACCTGCCTTGTGGGTTTAAACTATAAAGATAGCCTATATTCTCCCTTGTGCTTCCATCAATCTTAGTTTGTCTCACTCTCACACCTAAGTGTTGACTAGAAAGACTAAAGTAGAAGTTCAAAGCAGACAATTTGGTTCATTCTCGTGTTCATCTTTATCCTGGTGGCATATGGACATCCAGACATGCTTTTATCATGAAAAGAGAGAGAGAGAGAGACACTTCAGAGCCATGGAAAGATGTGGATTCTCTCAAAACGCAGGCTTAAGATTGGCATGTGTTTTTATCTGATATCAAATAAAGCCATGTAGCCAAGCTGAAGTCAAAAATCAGAGAGGAGTTCAGGACTGCTAAAAGAGTGTGAAATTACCAAAATTTTATATACATAGCAAAAAAACAGGAATACAGAAGCAGCATGCCAATCAGAGCCAATAACAGTGTACTGATAAAATCCAAACAGAGCTCTTGTCTAAAGAAAGGGAGATTGAATTTTTCAGATATTACTATGAAAATTAAACTAGAACAAAATTTAAAAGTTTATGGATGCCTAAATGAACATACAATAAAAATAAAAGCAAACAAGGGAGACAGCTGTGTTAATCAGAGGTCCCTACAGGAACAGGATTGATAGAAAGAGGCATGAAGGGGGGTTATACGACTGACTCGTATGAAAGGGGAAGAGTCGTCTGACAGTGACCATCCACAAACTGGGGAGCATGAGATCTGATAGCTTCTCATACACAGGTCTGGAAGTCTTATCAGTCTCAATCCAGTGCTGAGGCTTGGGGGGGTCTTGAAGCTCTCCTTGCATTAAACCTACGAGGAATGGCCAAAGAAGCTGAGATCTGATGGCAGAGAAGGTGGCAGCAGCAACAGGATAGACGCACTGCTCATCAAGACTTAGAGGCAGGTGTGGCAGCAGCATGTTCTCCCTAGGACTCCTTTCTATTTAGACAGTGCTATCTGCTTTCAGGAGGGTATTCTCTCAACAGTTAACCTTCCCGGAACCACCCAGAATGTGTCTCTTATTAGGTTCCAGATCCAAGCAAATAGATAATAAAGGAAGGGTAACCTTTACAAAACCAGATCTCAGAATGAAATAAAGTCAACATATTACGTGTACTGATTTTCATTTAAAGCAATGTGACCAGTGATTAGATGCATCAGTCTTTTAACAAGCAGAAATGGGCTTGCACGGTGGGAGGGGATGGTTCTGATGTGGATTTCCCTTGTAGGATGTGAATATGTTTTCTTACCATTGATTAATAAATAAGCTGTTTCGGCCAATGGATTAGCAGAGCAAAGCCAGGCAGGAAATCCAAACAGAGATATAGAGAGAAAGTAGGCAGAGTCAAAGAGATGCCATATCGGTGCTGAAGGAGACAAATGGCCAGAACCTCACCTGGTAAACCACAGCCTTTTGGAGATACATAGATTAATAGAAATGGTTATTTTAAGATAAAAGAGTTAGCCAGGAATATACCTAAGCTATTAGCCTAGCAGTGTTAGAATTAATATATTATCTATATAATTATTCAGTTCTGGGCAGCCAGGAAAGGAACAAGCAGTCTCCAGTTACATGATTCACTAATTCAGTGTGTAGACTTCTTTTGAAGAAGACCCAAGTTCACTTTCTAGCTCTTAAATTGGGTGGCTCATAGCTATGCATAACTTCAGCTCTAAGGGAACTGATACTCCTGGCTTCCACGGGCACCTGAACTCACATGCACAAACCTACTCATACACACATGTATATTGCTAAATAAAAATAAAATGAAAATGTTTTTTTTTCTGTTTGTTTGTTTTATTGATTTTTATTGAATTCTACATTTTACTTTGCTCCCCTCCCTACCTCTCCCCTCCCTTTTAACCTTTCCTCCAGGTCTCCATGCTCTCAATTTACTCAGGAAATCTTTTTAAACCTAGGCTTGAATAGCCCGTTTAAATGTTTCCTAACTGGGAAGACGGTTCATTTGGTAAGGCGGTTGGCACAGAAGCAGGAGGACCTCGACTTGTGTTCCTAGTATTCACTTTAAAAGCCAGATGTGGAAATGTGTGTTCGTAATCCCAGGACTTGGAGGCAGGCACAGAAGGATCCCTGTTTGCTGGAGTCTAGCTGAATGGGAAAGTTGCAGTTTCAGTGAGAGAAAGTCTCTGGAGTCTATACAGAATGTACACAAACACACTCAGTCATACACACACACTTTTCTAACTGGTTCAGAAATTAAATCCCAAAATTTCCTGGCTGTATGTAAATATCAAACCAACGTGAAAAAAGCATTAAAAGCACTTTTTTAAAATGAGCAAATAAAATATTTGGGGTAAATCAAGAAAAATAATGGAGAAGTTGTAGTATGTTCTTAACAGTTTTAACAGTACTCAGGGCTGATATGAGGTATGACACTGCCCCTCCTATTATTGTCTTGTTCTGCCCTGTTTCATTGTACTCACACAGTGTTGTGGTATTGTTGTGCTGTTTTCTGAAATTAGGTCAAGTCCATTGTACCGTGTTTTCTATGAAACTATCATGCTGGCTTTTTCAAGAACTCAAGGTGGTCATATTAAAGATATAAAGATATAAATGTTACTTCTGTCGGTCAAAGGACACAAACAATAGAACAAAACAACAGCCTATAGATAGGAAAAGATTTTTACCAACTCTGCATCCCACAGAAGACTAATTTCCAAAATATATAAACTCAATAAACTAGATATAAACAAACCAAATATAATCCAATTAAAAGTATAATATAGATCTAAACAGAGAATTATCAGCAAAGAACTCTCAAATGGTCGAGAAGCACTTATAGAAATGTTCAACATCATTAGCCATTAGGGAAGTACAAATCAAAATGACTTTGATATTCCATCTTAAGCCTGTTAGAATGGCTAACATGAGTAACACAAGTGATAACTCATTCAGTGAGGATGTGAAGCAAAAGAAACACTTCTCCATTGCTGGTGAAAGTGCAAACTTGTACAACTACTTCGGAAATCAATATGGCAGTTTCTCAGAAAATTGAAAATCGAGCTACCTCAAGACCCAGCTGTATATACCAAAAAAAAAAAAAAAATGCTCAATCATGCTATAAGGACACTTGCTCAACTGTGCTCATAGCAGATTTTTCTTGTAGAAACCAGAACCTGGAAACAACCTGGATATTCCCCAACTAAGAAATTGATAATGAAAATGTGGTACATTTACACAATTCGGTATTACTTAGCTTTTTAAAACCATGGCATCATGAAATTCAAAGTAAAATTGGTAGAACTAGAAAATAATCATCCTGAGTGAGGTAACCTAGACCCAGAAAAACAGACATGGTATGTACTCAGTTTTAAGTGGATATTAGCTCTAAAGTAAAGGAAAATCATGTTACAATCCACAGATCCAGAGTGACTAACAAGGAGGAACATGGCAGATGGATCCCTCTGGGAAGGGGAAATAGAATAGTTTTCCAGGTAGATAGGGACAGGTCAGGGATAGAACAAGCGGAATCAGGTAGGGAGATGGAGAGAAAGAGTACTAGGTGAGATAACTGGAATTGGGAATGACATCTGAAATTGGGGGAGACATTTAGAGGGAAAGGTAAAAACCTAATGAAATTGAAACTCTTGGAATATATGAGGGTGACCCTAGTGAAGATTCTTAGCAATGGGGATACAGAGCCTGAAGTGGCCTCTTCTGTAACCAGGCAAGGGCCCAGACCCAGCCACAAAACTTTTGACATACAACTTGTCCTGCCTGCAAGATGGGCTAGAGTAAAGGTGGTGCAGAACTTGTGGGAGTGGCCAACCAATACCTGGTTCAACTTGAAACCCATGTCTGACTCTGCTTGGAGGGCCAGGAACCAGAGAGACCTAAGATGGAACTGAAAATGGCTGCCAGAAAAAAAAGTGGTCTTTATCACTGAAAAATCTCTGAAACTCCTTGCATAAGTTATACAAAAACAATTTATAATCTTAATATTTTTACTATATTTTCTGTTTTGAGATTATAACGTAATTATCTCATTTCTCCCTTCCCTTTCTTCCTTCCAACATTCCCTTGTATCCCACCCTGGCCTCTCATTTTCATGGTTGTTTTCTTATGTAAACAGAAAGTATAAACTGTTGTATATTTTTAAATGTATAAATACAACCTGCTGAGTTCAGTTAGTGACACTTATATTTATATGTTTTTAGGCGTGACAATCTTATATTGGCTAAACAATTGGTGCACTATTTCTTAGAAAAGACTGTTTTTTCTATCTCAACATTCCTTAGCTGCCTATAGGTGTTTGTCTAGGAATGTGGCCTGTGGGAGTTCCTTCTTCCGTGATAACATGTCTATAGGTATTGCTATTGTTCGGGTCCTCTTTCAGCATTTACCCTGATAAAACCCCATCAGTTTAGCTTCTGTGATATTTTTAGGAAAAACATTGGACAGCAATATTCCAACTCCATTGGGTATTGCAATGTTTTTGACCCCTCTTCTGTAATGATCCCTGAGCCTTCGGTGCAGGAGTTTGGTTGTAGATTATCAGTTGGGATGGTGCTCTACAAACTGTTTGTTTGTTGTTTTATTGGTTGTGATTTTCTACAACAGTTTCAGTTGTAAAGAGAAGGTTCTTTGATGAAGGGTGAGAACTGTACTTATCTCTGGGTAGAAGGACAAATGTCTAAAATGGGGTGTAGAGTTCATAGTGGTTGTGGGTTTTCCTCCACGTATCATGACATGACTTCACTCATGGGATGGTAGATTTTCCTGTGGCTAAAAATGATAATTTGTCATATTTCATAATACAGTGAGTTATGACCATTTAATACTAAATATAACTGGTAGCTCTAAAATTCATAGAAAGACTTTAACTTTATTTAAGTTACACATGTTTGATTTTTACTTTCTATGTATTCTCAAGGAAGATATACTATAAACTAATGGGTGCTTCCATGCTTAGCAGAATCATAATGTGTAGACATTAATATTTATACGTTTTAACACATTTTTCTTAAGAAGACTAAAGATTAATAATTTAACTTCAATAAATTTTTGTAATTATACTAAAATATTTATATTTAATTCTTTATTACAAAGCATTTTGAGAAAGAATAGTAATGAAGTTGTGTGTGAATACCTAAATATAAATTCTCTCTATAAAATACATATGTAATTTTATATATACATGTATTTACAAATATCACAACATACACAAATATGGGTTGAAATTTTGATTTAATTTTCACAATTTTTTTCAGTGAAATGACTTTTTTATTACCATGAAATCAAAGTGAGTAGATGATACCCATGCATATTATACCTAACTGCCTGCAGTTCTTCAGAAATTGAGGACAAAGTTGTGATTTTTGTATTGTTCTCAAGTCTCCCTAGAGCACCTCAGCATTTTGTTTGCTACCTAAACTGTGAGTTCTGATCGTGTTTTAGGCTAGAAGTCCTGTGTTTATTTCTTCCATACTCTTACTCTGATGGATCAATCTTTAACATGAACTTTGAGTGACTTTTGTAAACCTTTATTTACTCAACCTTTTCTCAGATCTCAGTGTTCAAACAATATGCCTGTGGATGATAGACGCAGCCTAGCTGTATTAAGTCACCAAACACATTGTTCTAGTTCAAGTACACTTTGTTTGATTATAGATGTTCAATTCAGACTCTTTTCCCCAGGGGCAAAAAGAAGTTAAAAGTATTGTATTTATAAGCTTAAAATGAATTGGTACCAAAGTTTAATCAAAATGTTTTTAACCAGATCCAGGCTATATGCACTGAAATTTTCAGAATGTATTTGGAGACATCCATTTAATGAACTGAACAAATATATGTTGCAGTTTTAACAACAATAGGTTGCTGACCTTTTGTTTTCCATGCTGAGGCAATATCCTGCTTCTCAGGTCCCTAACTTCATTGGCACTGCAGGTACAAACTTGACTAAGAAACAGATCTACTGTTTCAAATATTATTTCTAGATGGGTTGTGGACAAATAAACTTGTACAGGTATATTTATGAATCTTACACAAAAGAGCATGTTCACTGACTGTATGAGAGAAAGAGCATGTCAACTCAAACCTAGGAGTCGACATATATTTCAGAATGATAAAATATCTCATTTATTTTCCTTAGCATGTGTATTAAATGTGTATTCCATGTTTGTTTTCATTAAAGATGGAACAAGATGTATCTTTTCAGAAATTTATTCCCTCAATTTCATTTTGTAGCTCTACCATCATGGCTTCCATCACCTTCACCACTTATAAACTAGGTTAAAATTCAGGCAATGAAGGTGGCTCTATTGTGATCAGAACAACAATGAGCATGGACAGGCAACTAACTCTACAGTAAAATATAAAATCAGTGGAGTGGTGGTGCACACCTTTAATTCCAGGACTTGAGAGGAGAGACAGGTGGATCTCTGTGAGTTCAAGGCCAGCCTAGGCTACAGAATGAATTCTAAGGACCAAAGCTACACAAAAAAAAACTTGTCTCTAAAAACCAAATACATATAGAGCATATGCCAAATATTGTTACTATGGGATCATATGGTATTCCCATTTTTAAGATTTTTTTAAACCCCCCATACTGGTTTCCCTAATGGCTGAATTTGTTTACTCTCTAACCAGATAAGAATAAGAGTTCCTCTTCTCTCTCATCTACATGGACATTGTTCCTTCATTTTCTTGATGATAGCTTCTTTGATTGAGGAGAGATGGAATATCAGAGTAGTTTTAATTTGCATTTTCATGATGTCAAAAGATGATGAATGGCTTAAAAATATTTATTGATATAATCAACAGTTCTCTAATTGAATTTATACCTGCTCAAAAAGAACGTTGGAGTAAGGCTGTTTGTTGGTTCCCGTCCTCCCAGCTCCAAAATAATCACATGGAAGCCATAATATTTGCAATACTGTTTGGCCAATAGCTTAAGTGTATTTCTGGCTAACTCATATCCTAAACTAACCCATCTCTATTAATCTGTGCATCACCATGTGGTTGTGGCTTATCAGCTAAAGTTCCGGCATCTGTCTCTGGCCAGTGCTATATGACTTCTCCCTGACTCTGCCTACTTTTTCCCAGCATTCAGTTTAGCTTTTCCCGCCTACCTAAGTTCTGTTCTGTCCTATCAACAGGCCAAGGCAGTTTCTTTATTCACCAATGGTATTCACAGTATACAGAGAGAAATTGCCCATCAAAAAAAGTAATACATAATACTGGAAACTAATCAATCACCCAATATTGGTAAAGTCCTGGATCTTGAATGAAAACCTACAACTGCCAATTTATTAAACCAGATTAGTTCCTAACAACATTCTAAGTATTTGTCCTTCTGCCCACAGATAAGTGTAGTCCTCACCCTCATTAATAAAACTTATCTTATAGTAGATGGAGACCATCACAGAAAATCATAACCAGTCAAAACTCAGCACTGTGGATCCTAATCTCAAAGGGTACATCTACAATACAACTCTTGCATTTAAGGCTCAGAGATCATTGTGGAAGAGGGTATAGAAAGATAATAACAGCGGATTAGTATGTTTAGTATGAAATTGTGTCTCCTAGGAATGTTAGAGACTATACCCATAAAATCTCAACAAAATGACTGTCTAAATATGAACTGAACAAAGAAAACAAAATATGCTAAGGCTGATTGGAGTGGATGGGGGATAAATCCTGCATGCCTCAACTAGTTATCTAATACCAGATGGTCAACCCTGAGAGCATCTATACAAGTAACATTATAAAGATTGAGGAGGTTGCATCTAAGAATATGCATATATGTATATATGTATGTAGCAACAGCTAATGGAAAAAGAGGCTATGAATTTTAAAGAAAGGAGTGATATATGAAAAAATTTGGAGGGACAAAGGGGAAGAGGAAATGATGTAATTATAAACTTAAAAATTTTTAAAAATGATTTAAAATAACTTTATTGGGGGCTGGAGAGATGGCCCAGTATTTAATAACACTTGCTTTGCATTCATGATGACCTGAAGATTTGAGTTCAGTCCCTAGCACACACGCACACAAAGTTGGGCAAAAATGCACATACTTGGAGCTCAATAATTAAGGATGGGGCAGAGCCAACCAAATCCCTAGATCTTCTCAACAAAATAGTTTAGTCTAAACAGCAAGTTTCTAGTTCAATGAGAACCCCTGTCTCAAGACAAGAAGGTAAACAATGATAGAAGACTTTCAATGTCTTGTTCTGGCGTCTGTGTACAGGTATACTCGTGGGCCACTTATATCACATTTCTACACACACCAACACTCAACAAACACAAATTAATAATTAAATATTTTGAATATTTGATATTCTTTGTTTAATCATTGTATATTTCATTACCCAATGTACTGATTAGCAATTTTAGAGTTAAATTTTAGCATTTTTAAAAAATAAACAGTAGATATTAAATTTCTATATGATATATAACAGGTAACTATTTTCTCCCATTCTATAGATTGTTTGCTTTATTATGAAGAATCATAATTTAATGTAATCCCCTTATCAGTCTCTATGACTATTCCCTGTGCTGTTGGAATCTGCTTGAAAAAAATTTAACTTAAATATTAGTGTTTTCTTTTAGTAGCTTCAGCAATTTATGGTTTAAATTAAGGTTTTGATTTTTGTGGAAAATAAGAGATATAAATCTATTTTCATTCTTCAGTAGGAAGATATCCAATTTTGCCAGTATTATTTGTTGAATAGTTTTTTTTTTTTTTCATTGAATGAAAGATACCTTGTCAATTGTTAGGCCTTCATATTCATATGGAGTTATTTCCAGATAATTTATTTTATTGCATTTGGTTTATATGACTATGATAGTTTTGTTTTGTTTTTTCAGTGTTTTTCACTCTACGGCTTTGTAGTATAATTTGAGGTGATGTATTTAAATACTCCTAGTACTACTAGTCTTTCTACCTCCGGTTAGGATTGCTTAAATTATTTGAGGTCTTTTGTGTTTTGCATAAATTTTGTATTGTTTCTATCAATTTCTGAGAAGAATACTTTTATAATTTTTATTGTGTTGAGTTGAATTGAGTGTGTAGATTAATTTGAATAGTATAGCCACTTTCCCAATATTAATTTCACCAATCCAAGACCACAGAAGGCCCTTATAGCGCACAATGTCTTTGACAATTTTTTTTCACCATCATGAAGTTTTTATTGAAGAGATTTTAATTTCCTTGATTATACTTACTCCAAGGTTTGTATATATGGATTTGAACTATTGCAAATAGGACAATTTTCATAGTTTCTTTCTCAGAGAGTTCATTATTGTTATATAGAAAAGCTAGTGATTTTTGTATGCCAATAACATATTATGTAAATTTATTCAAAGTGTGAAGTGTATTTTCTGGTGGAGTGTATTTAGTTCTTTCAGTATAAAATCTAGTCATCTGTGAATAAGGATCATTTACTTACTCCTCATTTTATTTTATTTACCACATTTGTATGTTTTATTGCTTTCCTTAACACTTCTTTTATTATTATATATTTCTCATATACTCACTTTTATATTTTGATACCCATTCCTATTTTCTTCAAGAATTTTTTTTCATGAAGGCATGTGGAATCTTGTCAAATGCCTTTTCTGCATCTATTAAAATAACCATGTGAATTCTATCACTTAAACTTATTTATATGGAGTAATACAGATGTTGACATTTTTACAATGAATTAGCTTTCACCAACAGGATGAAACCAATTTGGTCATAATAGACTGACTTTTATGAAATTTTATTTTATGTGTACATTTTGCCTGCACATATGTCTGTATACCACGTGCATGAAATGTCAACAAAGGCCAGAAAGAGTTTTGTGACTCCCTGAAACTGGCATTACAGATGACTGTGAGGTGTCACATGGCTGAGAATCAAAACAAGGTCCTCTGGAAGGGAAGCCATTGCTCTTAGCTGCTAAGCCATCTTTCCAGTCCTATGTGATCTTGTGTATTAAAATTCTGATTGTTAGTACTTGTTGAGAATTTTTGTATCTGTGATTTTGGTGTCAAGTTATTACTAGCTTCACAGAATAAATTTTATAATATTCCATCATTTACTTTGTGGGAGAATTTTGAAAAATATTGCTCTTAGATTTTCTTTATTACTGTGGTAATTTAGCAGTGAATCAATTTCTGAGATTTTTTTTGTCTAGGGGAATTTTTAATTATTCCTATCACTTCCTTGTAGGGCATGTGTCTGTTTAAACTTTTTATAAGTCCTCTAGTTTGAGAAAGTCATCCATTTCTAGATTTATTTTTTTCAGATTTTGGAACATATTAGCAATGATCTTTACTATTTCTCTGGTACCTGTTATAACAACTCCCTCTCCTTTTCCTTTTTATATGGGATATTTCTTTTTCCTTTTCATTTTTGTAACTCTTATATTTAAGTTATATTTATTTAATAGCAAGATTTATATAATACAACTGAGCATATCATATGTTGACATGTTTGAAACTACTATTAGATTTTTCTGTTGTGGAAGCAATTTACTTCCCCATGGAGAAATGATGCTCAGCAGTTCCTTGGGGATGCAAGTGGCTGTTTCATTGTAATTATTTGTTATTAAGTTACTAATCCTGTAATGGAAGGCTGGTAAGACTCACCACTTTCTTAATACCATTCCTTCTTTAAAACACTAGATATGAGGTAATCAAGATTTCATTACATGTAGAGTTCATGTACACTTCAAAATAGCCTGTGTGTGTCTCTTTTTTCTTCTACAGTAATTTAAATTCAAGCATCTCATACTAGTTAGCATATCTTGGCAACACCTACTACAATGTCTTCCTTTATTCTGTCTCCAGAATGATTTTCACTTTTATCCTACCATCCATGCAAACCTATATTTAACACAATAACATACTGAGAAAGCTTTTCTTACTGTAATTTTGTGATAGAAAGATTGCTAACGGTAAATGAAAATTTTAATGATAAAGTATATTACATCACTTGGCATGTGCTGCTTACTAAGAAATATGAGTCTTTTCTATCTATAACCATAAAATTATAACAGGTATATCCAGAGCACAGTTTATGTGATTCTACTGGACAAGAGAGTTTGTTACTTTTTACTACCTTATGTTATTCACAATATTCTTATAAACTTACACTTTGATTTTTTGATTGCCACATACTCAATATATTTAAAATTAATTGGGCCTGCTTTCATATTATTCCATCACAAATTATTTGATGAACTTCGTTGACTGTTATTTCAATTCCAACCAAGGGCACCACAGTGCTGGGCTTGTAAATTCAGAAAGTGGAAGCTTATAGTAAGTAGAAAAACATTCCAGATATATATGTCTATGATACTTATATCATATATGTGATATATAGATACATAGATAGATAACAAATAAAGCTAGCTCTCCATTCTAGACTTTTTTGTGGAAATATATGCTTTATACATTCAGAATCACTTTTAATATCACAGAAACAATTCATGTATTCTATGTTAACAAGATTATATTGCCCTACTTTAAGTTTTAGTATAAACTAAAAATGATACAACTGCACACAAATTTATAATCTGTTGACAATGTTTATGTGACATAAACTAAGAAAAATGCAGAATTATTCCAATAAAATAAATTCTTGACAGACAATTCCACCTAAAATATTCTTCTCATCCAGTTTAGATATTTCATTCTATACTGAGTAATTAACATTGTGTAGTTGACTTGCACCAGGAATCAGAAATCAGAATTAGGAATGTATGAGAAGCACCAGTTGTATTCAGCAGGTTTTTAAAAACAGCCACATGATAATTCTAAACAATTGAGTAATAGTTCACATTCTTTGGACTTCAGTGTTGATGGCAATGTGAGAGAAGCAACCATAGCATTAAGCACATAATAGGTCAATAAATCAGATTCACAAGTCACTATATCTATTAACCTTCTTCTGCTTCTATAGAATTAGAAATTTCTCTCAATCTTAGCAAGTTTTCATATGCTGTCCTGTTGTAGAAGGCTGCTTGTTCATTTCTAGCTTCCCAGACGAAATAACCACTCAGAAACTGTATTAGTTAAATCACTGCTTGTCCTATTAGCTTGTGCATATTTCTACCTCACTCTTATCTCTTTTTTTTAATTAATTAATTTATTTATTAAAGATTTCTGTCTCTTCCCCACCGCCGTCTCCCCTTTCCCTCCCCCTCCCCCAATTAAGTCCCCCTCCCTCGTCAGCCCAAAAAGCAATCAGGGTTCTCTGCCCTGTGGGAAGTCCAAGGACCACCCACCTCCATCCAGGTCTAGTAAGGTGAGCATCCACGAAACTGCCTAGGCTCCCACGAAACCAATAGGTCCAGTAGAATCAAAAACCCGTTGCCATTGTTCTTGAGGTCTCAGTAGTCCTCATTGTCCACTATGTTCAGCAAGACCGGTTTTAACCCGGGCTTTTTCAGACCCAGGCCAGCTGGCCTTGGTGAGTTCCTGATAGAACATCCCCATTGTCTCAGTGTATGGGTGCACCCCTCGCGGTCCTGAGTTCCTTGCTCGTGCTCTCTCTCCTTCTGCTCCTGATTTGGACCTTGAAATTTCAGTCCAGTGCTCCAATGTGGGTCTCTGTCTCTGTCTCCTTTCATCGCCTGATGAAGTTTAATATCCAGGAGGATGCCTATATGATTTTCTTTGGGTTCGCCTTCTTATTTAGCTTCTCTAAGAACCGAATTATAGGTTCAATGTCCTTAATTTATGGCTAGAAACCAAATATGAGTGAGAACATCCCATGTTCCTCTTTTTGGGTCTGGCTTACCTCACTCGGGATGGTGTTTTCTATTTCCATCCATTTGCCTGCAAACTTCAAGAATTCCTTGTTTTTTACTGCTGAGTAGTACTCTAATATGTATATATTCCATACTTTCTTCATCCATTCTTCAATTGAAGGGCATCTAGGTTGTTTCCAGGTTCTGGCTATTACAAACAATGCTGCTATAAACATAGTAGAGCATATACTTTTGTTGTGTGATAAGGCCTCTCTTGGGTATATTCCCAAGAGTGGTATTGCTGGGTCCATGGGTAGGTTGATCCCAAATTTCCTGAGAAACCTCCACACTGCTTTCCAGAGTGGTTGCACAAGTTTGCATTCCCACCAGCAATGGATGAGTGTACCCCTTTCTTCACAACCTCTCCAGCAAAGGCTATCATTGGTGTTTTTGATTTTAGCCATTCTGACCCAGGATAGCCAAAACAATCTTATACAAGAAAAGAACATCTGGAGGCATTACCATCCCCGACTTCAAACTCTATTACAGAGCTACAGTATTGAAAACAGCTTGGTATTGGCATAAAAACAGAGAAGTCGACCAATGGTATCGAATAGAAGACCCTGACTTTAACCCACAAACATATGAACACCTGATTTTCGATAAAGGAGCTAAAAGTATACAATGGAAAAAAGAGAGCATCTTCAACAAATTGTGCTGGCAAAACTGGATGTCAATCTGTAGAAGAATGAAAATAGACCCATATCTATCACCATGCACAAAACTCAAGTCCAAGTGGGTGAAAGACCTCAATATCAGTCCAAACACACTGAACCTGATTGAAGAGAAAGTGGGAAGTACTCTACAACACGTGGGCACAGGAGACCACTTCCTACGTATAACCCCAGCAGCACAGACAGTAAGGGCCTCATTGAATAAATGGGACCTCCTGAGACTGAGAAGCTTCTGTAAAGCAAAGGACACTGTTGCTAAGACAAAAAGGCAACCCACTGACTGGGAGAAGATCTTCACCAACCCCGCAACTGACAAAGGTCTGATCTCCAAAATATATAAAGAACTCAAGAAACTAGACCGTAAAAGGCTAATCAACCCAATTATAAAATGGGGCACTGAGTTGAACAGAGATCTCTCAACAGAAGAAGTTCAAATGGCCAAAAGACACCTAAGGTCATGCTCAACTTCCTTAGCGATCAGGGAAATGCAAATCAAGACACTCTTATCTCTTAAATTAACACATTTTTATTATTTTCTGTTTTACCACGAAGTTCATGGCCTACCAACAAGGTTCCAGCTAGCAGCTTGTGTCTTTCCTCTCTTGTGGCTACATGGCATCTCAATGGTGTGGGAAGTAGTTTTGTGTATGTGCTGCTTTTATTAGTTAATGAATAAAGACACTGCTTTGGCCTGTGATTGGATAGAGTAGTGCTGGGAAAAAGAAGGCAGAGTTGGGAGATGCCATGTAGCCGCCGCTGGGGACAGACCAGCCAAAACCTTGCTGGCAAACCACAGCCATGTGGTGATATACAGATTAATAGAAATGGGTTAAATTAAGATGTAAGAGCTAGACAATAAGAAGCTAGAGCTAACAAGCCAAGCCGTGATTTAATTAATATAATTTTATTTCTGGTCTGGGCAACCAGGAAAAAACAAGCACCTCCCTACAACAAATTGGTGCACCAATGTGGCCAGTTAAATTCATATAAAACCTGGGAAAGCTTGAAAAGTAATTCTAGGCACACAAAAAAGCAGACTTTAATGCAGCTTCTTGCTTTGTTGGCTCATTGCTCCTTTAAGAGAGGTCTTCCTGATTCAGCAGTACTTGAAAAAAGGGCAGTTCCAAACTTGCAGCTTCCTGATTAACCTGCGTAAAAAGTTCTGACTCTTTTGGGAGGTTCAGCTACAGAGCATTTGAATAAGGTTTGTGGGCCCAGATGCTTGTATGCCCACTTGGGGTTTGGAGAAAAGTAGCTGAGACCATGCTTACAGGTCAGCGACCCCGCCCAGCCACCTGGGCAAGCAATGGGATCAGGTCTGCTAGGAGTACCCAGGCAGGAAAGCATGGTGGATTCCCACCACCATACACAGAAATATTTCCAGGCTGCTCAATGCTCTACATGGAATATTTAGCTATCACTCATCTATAAAGAGTTTATGTGCTGTATGTTCCTTTTCAGAGAAAATGTAGCTCCTATCTGGCAGCCCCAGAGCAGGTGGTAATTGTACCTTCACCATTTGAAAGGTGGAGAGAGGAGGAGCCAGCACCCAGGGCTGCTGCAACCAAGCTGCTTACCATTTCAAAAGCTCTCCAGGACAGAAAAAACCTATAGAACAGATTCAGACATAAAAAAAACTCTAAATGAATCACAGTGCATTTTTAAAATGTACGTAGGCCTGGGAGAGAGAAGAAAAAGAGTAAAGAGACAGTAATGTAATACAAAAGAGTACAGACAGGCATAGATTAAAGGAGTAAAGATAATAAAATAAATATGAAAATTGTAGAAAATGCAATAGAGTAAGAAAAATAAGCCACATCAAGATGGAATGAACACAGAGAGTCTGGATTATGTATATTATTGTGTTTTCTTTGAATTTTTGACTGTTAAAGAGCTACACAATGAGAGACATTTCATTGTACAGACTGCTAAATTAAACCAATATAAAGGTATCTTGACTTCAGAATTTGAGTCTAAGGATATGTTGCTTCAAAAAAGAGGTTCTGCTTTTATTTCCACAGAAGATGAGAACCTGTGGATTACTTCCAGACTAATGTGGTTTGATGGACCAAGACATGCTGAAAAGTCATCATGAATACCGACCAAAAATTACTTCACCCAGCAAAAAGCAGGAAGCAGTTTGGAAAGAATTACACCCAAATTCCCAAATATTGTTTATAAATGTATGTTTACATTTAAAGGGGAATATGCTATAAAGATTTGCATTGGTATGGATCTTGCTCAATTGATACAAATTTTAGGTCAGTTTTGTTACATGTATATTTCTAATCTTCATTAAGGTATTATGTCTGTGCAGTTCATTTAAAAATGTAATGTATAATTAAGAAATATAGGTTAATAAGGAGTTATCTATAATAGCCAGGCTTGTAGTCATGTTAGTTAGGCTTTCTAGATGTATAGAGATACATTTCAGATAGATAGGGATTTATCAAATCTTTCAAAGACCTTAATAATATGGCATTTAAAATGTTTAAGAACTAAGAATATTTCATGACAATGAGACCTTTCTGCTCCTGGCAAAACCAATTACTTCAAGAGGAA
Source organism: Alexandromys fortis (assembly GCF_014885135.2). Classification (NCBI taxonomy): domain Eukaryota; kingdom Metazoa; phylum Chordata; class Mammalia; order Rodentia; family Cricetidae; genus Alexandromys; species Alexandromys fortis. Next base: position 20,106,729 of record NW_026067908.1, on the reverse strand, counting down.
GATGGGCATCAAAGAGGCTCCTCATGGAATTTGCTAGCCATTTGGGCAACAAACTGTTCTTGCCTGGAATGCTTGATGTTATGCTGTATGAATTGGACATGCAGGACCCACAGAAAAATAACTGTTCAACTTATCTAAAGGTGAGGCAATCCTTCAAGGTTCCTTCTTCATGAAAGAGTCTGATAGGCATTCTGCAGGACACAAAAGAAAGCTACTGACAAACTGCCAATATAGGTGGAACTATCTTTGAAATTTCCTGCTTTGTGGAAAAATCTTGTTTTAAAAAGGCCACTTTTTCATTTCCTGGCTGCCCAGACTCCTGAAATAACCAAACAGAAACTGTATTAATTAAATCACAGCTTGGCCCATTAGCTCTAGCTTCTTATTAGCTAACTCTTACATCTTAATTCAACCCATTTCCATTAATCAGTGCATCACCACAAGGCCGTGGCCTACCAGCAAAATTCTGGCATGTCGGTCTCTGGCAACAGCTCCATAGCTTCTTTGTGACTCTGTGCTTCTTTCTCCCAGCATCCAGTTTAGTATTCCCTACCTATCTAAGTTCTACCCTATAAACAGTTCAAGGCAATTTCTTTATTCACCAATGGTATTCACAGCACATAGAAGGGAATCCCACATCAGGGCTGTAGGTTGAAGATGGATGCCCCAACAGTAAAAAAAAAAAAAAAAAAAAAAGCTTTCAGTGTTTGATGCAGTTGACAAATAGATAGTTATAATTATAGTTTCCTTAGTTATGATAGTTGAAGTAAATATAAATATTGTAACTGTAAATCTTGTTTGATGCCTGTTTTTTTGTATGTAATTTTACTATGTTAAAGTTAAAATCTTCCTTTTTATTTAGACAGAAAAGAGGAAATGGTGTGGGAAGTCATTCTGTATTGCTTTTATTGGTTAATGAATAAAGAAACTGCCTTGGCCTGTGACAGGGTAGAGTAGAGCTGGGCAGAGAAAACTAAACTGAATGCTTGGAGGAAGAAGGTGGAGTTGGGAGGTGACATGTAGCTGCTGCTGGGAACAGACTAGCTGGATTCTGGCTGGGAAGCCACAGCCATGTGGTGATACACAGATTAGTAGAAATGGGTTAAATTAAGATGCAAGAGCTTACCAATAAAAAGCTAGAGCTAATAGGTCAAGCAGTGATTTAATTAATATAGTTTCTGAGTGATTATTTTTGGTCTGGGCAGCTGGCAACAACCAAGTAGCCTCCTACAACACTGTCTCATGTCTGTTCTGGACTGAAAGCTTGAATTTATGACAGAGGCAAAACAGGAAATTAATATCAGATCCAATTTTGCAATCTCAGTGTTCCTTTCTTCAGGTAACTTAATGTTGATTTTTCAACAGATATTCACACACCACATATGAGGAAATGATCTGGTCACTATCTACAAAATTGTTGCTAGACTCAGTGCTCACAGCTAATACTATGAGTTCCCTCAGATTCCTTTCACCAAGCTTCTGAATTTTTTTGAACTCATCTGAGATTGATACTCATATCAACCTTTCTTATTCTCCTTCCAAAATGTAATTTCTTTTAGATTTCTTTTTGCCCTAAACAGGAAACACCTCTCCAGCTCTCCAGCTGCTCCCACTGACTTTTTCACAGTATCCAGAGTTCTGTCTGCTGTTTGGAATCACTTTGGTTTATTACAAAGGCTCATACTGTACTTCATTAGCAAGGCTGCTGTGAAATTATGAAACATTTTTGGTGAAAATTACAAGATATTTAGACTTGTTTCTTGCTGAAAATATGCAAAACCCTTCAGGGAAAATATAGCCAGATGGTGTCTGATATGTTTATTGTTTTCCTATGTATCTTGAAACAAATATTCTAAGTGTTTTGGAATGCTCTTTAGATATTAGGGTTGAATGAATATAAAGCTAATATCAAATTAAAATATAGAAATAGCAGTGTTCATTTCCCTCTTATAAGTGCATTTCACTCTTGTCTGTACTCTAAGGTTTGAAAAGTTTTCAGAATTGCGTTTTGAAAAGTTTCAGGAAATCAAAGCTGGGAGCCTCTGTTATAAATGTTATGACTCATGTAAGCTCGGTAATTAACATTTATTCATATCTCTATATGTGTGTGTTTGTATATATATATATGTGTGTGTGTGTATGTGTATCAAATTCTGTGCATCTACTTTAAAACCTTAGAAAGCACACATCAATCCACAGGCATATATATTTAAATTACACACATGTTCTTATTTGAGCGTCTAAAAATTGTAATTTACAATTTTGGTAGGTTATGTCTGAAGAAGAGCTACCATGTTTAGGAGTTACCCTGCAGACATGGACATGCAATAGTACACAAGAAACTGTATATGAAAGAAAATAGCCTTGGCTTCCGGATGCTTTGGCTGTTAAGGCAAAAAGTTACTTATTAATGGCAATAGACAGAGTTCAGATCTGATTCTCACGTGGATTTAAAAGGCATTTGGGAAATTAGACATCAAGCAGCTCCCTCCTTTAATTGATTTCAGCTCTTCCCTTTCATGTAGCCTATTGATTGTCCCTTTCATTCCCATAATAACCCCCTTCACATCTTATTTTTTATCTTTTTATTTCAATTTTGTTTATACAAAAGCAGTGTAAACCTCCAAATGAGGTATTTGGTCACCAGAAAACTGTTTCGGAACAGCACATAGTGGAAATAAACCCCTTCTTAGAGTACACGTTTGAAAATGTATTATTGATAGGCAAAGCTATTTCAGTGTATGGCATTTTATTGTGTTTGGACATTCAGATTAATTTTCTCTGGTTAAAGAAGAGCACGAATATGGAGAGAAACATTTTCCTTCAGTGAGAAAAGGTTAAACTAGTGAATCAGTTTATTTTTCTGACTTTTTACAAATAGATATAACTAGTTCATCCAAGAGACTCATGAGAATTGAAGTTGGAAATTGAATTGCCTGTTCAATTTTTTTCTTCCTTTGTTGCATTTTCTTTATTATCTTATTGTTACTCAAGAGTGATAAACAGACACATATCAGGAAACTTTGTAGACTTAGCAAGAGGCCTGTATTACATGGTGGTGCTTTTAGCATCATGGAGTACAGCTCAGTATTCTCAGTATTGGATTTTATTGATGATGGCTGCTCGTTCCATTTGCTGGCTGATCAGACTCAAAACAATCACGTAGAAACTGTATTCATTAAAACACTGTTGGCTAATTACTTAGGCATATTACTAGCTAGCTTTTTTATTTTATATTAACCTATTTCTATTAATCTGTGTATCATCACATGGTTGTGGCCTACAGTTAAGGTTCTGTTGGCATCTATCTTCTTCAGGGGGGGTCCATGGATTCTCTTTAACTCCACCTATTCTCTTATCCTCTATCTGTTTGGAATTCCTTCTTTACCCTATTCTGTTAAGCCACTGACTGAAACAGCTTTTTTCAGTAACCAATAAAGGGAACACATAGACAGAAGGACTTCCCACACCATTTCCCCTTTTATGTTCAATTAAAAAGGATGGTCCTAATTTTATCATAGTAAAATTACATACAATGAAATAGTTATCAAACAAGAATTACAGTTATAGTATTTATATCTACTTTATCTTTTGTCATAACTAAGAAAAACTATAATTATAACTATCTATTCTCCATTAAAGACCCCAGAAAGGTACAATATTTTGTAAGCAACTCCCAAAACTCTAGAATTGACAGAGACATCTCACTGCCTGGACAGTAATCCAAAGTTCTCTGTAACATTGGGGCACCCATCTTTAGCCTACAGTCCCATAGTATCCAGTAGACTTTTCCATGAGGCAGGAAATTTCAAAGACAGTTCCGCCTAAATTGGCAGTTTGTAAATCACTTGTTTCTGTGTCCTGCAGAGTGTCTTGCAGACTCTTTCAATAAGCAGGAACCTTCAAGGACTGTCTTCCTTTAGGCAAGTTCAACAATCATTTTTCCATGGGTCATACATGTCCAGTTCATATAACATAATATCAAGCAATCCTGGCAAGAATAGTTTCTTGCACAAATGGCTAGCAAGCTCCATTAGGAGTCTCTTTGGTGCCCATCATCCTTTTGAAGTAGATTGGTGCTGTCAGGAGCAGATGTGTCTCATTGTCGTAAAATGTCCTAAGTTCTTAAAACATTTTAATGCCATATTCTGTAGGTTGAAAATTATCTAACTGAAATATATCTCTATATATCTAGAAAACCTAACATGACTAATAGCATGACTCTTATAGATGATTATCTATTAACTTATATTTCTTAATTATACACTACATTTTTAAATGAGCTGCACAAACACAGTACCTTAATCAAGAACACACACACATATATGTATAAAACAAAATTGATCTTAAATTTGTATCAATAGACCAAGATCCATACCAATGCAAAGTATCCATCTCTATAAAAGATGTTCAGGAAAAAGGAGCTAGGACAATCTCAGCTCCACATTCTTCATTGAGTCAAGTCTGAAAAAATAAAATCCTCTGTTGCACAACTTTTTGTACAGTAATAGACATAATTAAAATATAATTACCTGGCTCTTTATTCAGTTAGAATAACAAAAATAAAATTTAATAAGATTAGTTTCAAGTACTAGGGACCTCATTTAGGATGAAGTTAATTCTTTTATTTGTTTGTTTATACCTTGCTTTCTAATTTGAATCAGTTTATTCAAAAACATTCTTTAGGATAAAAATTTATAAATTTGCAAAATAGCCTTCTAATAGTTTTAATCTCTAGTCTCTACTTTTTCACCTTGTCCTCAAGTAACCAGCAACATGTCCTGAAAATATCTGCAGAAATCATGACACCATACATCAATGGATTGAGGCAGAAGAACTGGGGCTCCCTAGATGCAGAGCACATTGATAAAATGGGCTTCCCTCCGCCCTTCACAAGGGAATCAGAGGCACTTGGAGACTTTGTCAGGCATCAGCCTTCTTGGCTTCTTAAATGTAGAAAATAATTTGAGAAGTATGACATTTTTTTTGTAGCAAACAGTGTCTTCCCTTTGTTCCTTCTCTGATACAAATCCATCTGTCTAAAGTTTAACCTTAGAAGCACAGTGAGAAAAGCAATATTCAGACAATATGCATCAGATATTGAAAAGCAAAGATTTCTTCTTGCCAAGTATCTGCTAAGGAAACCCGAATGGTCTGCACAATATAACTATGAAATGTAGACATCCAAAGGTGCCTTCTTTGGAGAATGTGTCCCCCTTTATAAACAAAGCTTTCTATATACATATATTCACAAATATTTGTCTATGTATATGAATATATAATCACAAATATATTTGTATGTGTTTATGTCTATACATATATATTGTGCATAGAAACATTTTTATGTCGGTCACAAGTCCAGTTTCAAGGAACTGAACTGGGCTAAACTGTGCTGACAGAAAGCTGCATCAGGGGACAGCTCTAGCCTGAGCTGCTTTGTTGACTAGTTCAGAATGGAATCGACAATTGAAGGCACATATTACAGTGTTCAGGTCTTGGGATGCTTTGGATTACTCTTTGAATTTTCAGTTTTACTTCCAGTCAAATAAAACTTCTAATTCCTGAAATAAAGTGAGTCATGGTTGGGTGGGGGAAAGCTTAAGGATTTTAGACTCATGGATTATTGACTAGAAAAAAACAAAGTAATCACCAGCCTCTCTTTTAATTTTTAAACAGTGAGAAGTAGAGCCAACAACACTGAGCAACGTTCCTGGAGTCATACTGTCCTGTCAGTGCCTATTCTGAATCCAGGTCATTCATCTGATTTTGTTTTATTTGGTGAACTTAGCTGCTCATTCATTTTTTCATGTATTATTTCATCCACTCATTTACAGATTTGGCCTTGTGAATAGGTTTGCCTGGGCTAGAAATTCTTACTGTCTTTTCTTAGCTAAACAAATGCCAGAGAATTTAATTATCTTTTGTCTACCTTCAAAAGTTGTTTTATATAGATATCGAAGGACTTAGGTAACGCAGAGTCTAGGAGTATATCCCACACCCACGGCACCTTCTAAGTATTTGCTATTATTGTTAGTCTTTAGAGGTTGTTTCTTTCAGATTAAATACCTTAAAATTAGTCTTTCAAGATTTATTTTCATTTTGAGATTTATTTAAAAATTTTCTAATACATTGAGTAGGTTTTCCTAGACAAAATTTAATATGATAAATGTTTCAAATGTCACTGTTTCATTTTTCAAATCAACCCTATTTTCTGTTTCATCAATCCATTGTGTCTATAACAATATTCTCTAGATGTATAAAAATTTATGAGGATTCATTTAAATTTCAGGATGGCTTCAATTTTCTTTGTTAAAGAAAGAGAAAGGCCTAATACAGAAGTAAATGATATCTAGTAGATTTGTAATTAATATGAAAGTTTTGACCTCAATCTATAAGCAGTATATAGCAGATGAACTACAGATCATAGCACAAGTTAGGAAAGGCAGTATAGTTCATTGTAGTAGCTCTTTGTGTTTTTGTGTTCTGTGGTACTTGACCATGATTTTTAAAGTAAACGAGTGTTGTTAGTTTATAAGTATATATTTAAGTCTATATGTGTGTATATATCTATAAAATAAAGAAAAATCTACTTACCATAAAACCTCAAGAATGTATAGTAGTGATATTCAATAATTAAAAATTGTATATATCCTTGTTCAGGTACAGTGAAGTTTCTCTGCCCTTAACCATGGCAAACACCCTGTATGCCTTATGAGTAAGCACAAAGGAAGCCCTCTCCAGACAAGTTTTTTTTTATAACTTCCCGTGAAATATGATGACCACAATCTATATCTTTGAAGAGGGTTTTGCTAATATCTGCGAAACCCCTGGGTAAGTATCTTTAAGAATATCTGGAGCAGTAAATATATTTTAGGCTTAGAATGAGATTTGTGATTTTCTTTTTTTAAAATCCTATAAAACATAGAAGTATTGTAATATAGATAGAGAATATGAGAAGATAAAAACATTTCAAAGATTTCTCATTTTGCTAGTAAGACTTAGTAGGAAGTTGTCTTAGTTAGGCACAATAGTATCTAAACATATACACGCCTATATATATAAACTATATAGTTTACATGTCAATTATAGATTCCAACATACTGCGACACAACCAAAAGAAGAAAATCAGCAGCAAGAAAGGCAGGAAGAGATCTGTACCCGGTTCTATCTAGCTACATTTTAATACTCTTTTGCTATTGACAAACACATCATAAACAAGGGTGGTACACAGATCACAGATAAATGCCTGTTGACCTGATTCCTCTTTCTTTAACTTCTCCAACTCCTTATCTCAGAGAATATGCTACTGTGTCCATCTCCCTGCCCTGCGAAGACTGACCGCCAGGAATAACACGTCCTCAGTCATCATCCATCACGGACTGCCACGGAGAAAATTCAGGCCAACTACAATGCTTGGTACAAAGCTGTCGAAAATATAAGTGTGGGTGTTGCAGCTTGGGTCTTCTCTCATTTGAAATTGAAATATGTTTGCAGTGCTCAGATGTGGGAAGATTAATTATCACCTCTGTTTCAAAATAAGCAGCAGTAGAAAGCCATCACATGGAAATGTGGAAGTGACATCGTTGACAGCTAACAGGGGAGGTTTTCAGCTGCAAAGGGTGCAAGCAGAAACAAATGCCTTCGGATTTCTAATCTGCAGCCAAGCAAAAACGATATTTGATACGGGCTCACTTGTCTCAAAAAAAAAATAAAAAAAAGCCATGCTTTGGTCAGAAGGTTGGTCAGTTAGAGGGGTCCCTGAATTCCACCTCCCAGTCACAGCATTCACATTTCCACGGTCACACGAGTTCCTGGTCCCCGCGGTCCCCAGGTTCAGTGTCAACGTGTGTGGTAATGAGGCCTTAGGTAAAGAAATTAATGTCTCTGAGCCTGAGTTTCTCCCTCACACATAGTAGGTACACCCTTAACTCAGAACGGGTACATGTCCATTATATATTAACGCTAACAAGCAGCACAACATCTGGCATTCAGTAAGAGCTCAATAGTTGTTCGCTACCGCTGTTGCAAGATCGTCCTACTCCTGCTCCGAGTCCAGCACAGCAAAATTCTTCCTCCTTGTCTGAAGATAGCGTTATCACTGGGGAGCTGGGATAAGTCACTGTTCAGTTTATCCTTCCTCAACCTCAGTGGGTTTAAGCAAGCAATCATGATCATTTCAGTGCTTCATTCCAAAAGACATTTTGTTATTTTAAATGTTGTGTCAGGATTTCCATTGTTAATATCATGTCCTTAAGAAAGGAATGCTGGGCTATTTGAGCACTGACATTGTGTCCCCTAGACCTCGTTATAGGCCCACTAAGTTAACAGGAAGGCTTGAAAATTGATATGAGGCTTATGAGGATTATGCCATACATTGAGATAACAACGGTTGAAATGGTATATATTCAAATCATTTGACCCCCTCCTCTGTCACCGTTTCTCTCTTAATTTGTGCCACACAATGACACAAAGTACCACCTTTAGCAATAAGCCTGCCCTGTGGTTAATCATCCTGATACATGGTAAAAACACCACACACTATAATTTAACATGAAGAGCAGCTAGGGGTTGTACTGAAACTGTCATGACTCACAGGAATCTACTAATTTTGTCCTGTTCACCTTCATTCAATAACTTTACAAGAATTTCTGCCCACCTCAGAGAGGGTGGAGAAAATGGGGGTGGGGAAGGAAGGAAAGAAAGAAAGAAAGGAAGGAAGGAAGGAAGGAAGGAAGGAAGGAAGGAAGGAAGGAAGGAAGGAAGGAAGAAAGAAAGAAAGAAGAAATAAAAAAGAAATAGAAGCAAAAAATCTCACTGTAAATGGCACCTAGAGTAGAGTCTGGGCCACTGACAGCATCTTCCCAACTCCCCAGGCAAGCTTTCTGAGTCACTCTAAGCCCTCCAAAGACAATTTCTTTTATGAAAGCCAAGCTTCCTTCTATCTGGCTCTCACAGCTTCGGCAACAGCAAGTATTCTTTAAGCTGCAACTGTTATCAGTGTCTGGATGCTGTTGGTGCAGGAAGAGGCAAACAAGTCATCCTGATTGTTTTAGGTTTGGATTAGTGTCATCTGCACAGAGAAACATTTTAAAAGACTTATTTTGACTGTCAAAGTGAGTTGATATGATAGCAGTCGTCAGGGGAAAAAATGTGCTTCATGAAAACACACAATAACCCAGAGCAACCAGCTCCAGCTACTTCACAGTTGCACATTAGAGGGGAATTGCCTTCCCGAGCATCTGGGAGAAGGAGGGTGTCTTTGGGTTACTTAGGCAAAAGTACCAGGGAAAAGGGTCATCCAGGGTGATGTGGATGAAAGCAGCCCTCATCGCACGCAATCTCATTGCATTATGTCTCTGGCCTGATGTGCATGTACTTCTGTCATCAGACACGGACCGTAAGGTTTTAGTTTGCTGTGTTTAAAACCAATGTTAGCCAACAGAAAAGAGAGTACTGTAGGTTGGGAAAATGGGAAATACAAGCAGCTAACCTGAAAAATAGAAATTAAAAAGTCAATAAAGTAAATAAAATAATATTAATTCATCGGAAGCAGCTCTAAAATTCAACATAGCTCCCTACACATCCATGTTCATGAGTGGAAGACTCCTCAGACCACTTTCATCATATTAAAATTTGCTATTTAGCTTTATCACCCCCCAAAGAAAACATTCTTTGACATGACAGGTACTAAATAACTCTCCACACAAAAAATACATGAAATTAAAGATTGGTTTTCACCATAATTCGCTAATAATCTAATTTATTTTTTAATCTCTGTGAAATGTCATATCATTGCTAGGTTCCAAGAAAAATCAAACATTTCATTCACTTATCTCAGTAAAAATATTTATATATGCCGAAGGGTTCTTTCACAACTCATATTACCAGATCTATTTTTTTTTAATTTATTTATTTATTTATTAAAGATTTCTGTCTCTTCCCCACCGCCGCCTCCCCTTTC
>NW_026067908.1:19982257-20096715 GCF_014885135.2 Alexandromys fortis | reverse complement strand
CAATGATAGCCTTTGCTGGAGAGGTTGTGGAGAAAGGGGTACACTCATCCATTGCTGGTGGGAATGCAAACTTGTGCAACCACTCTGGAAAGCAGTGTGGAGGTTTCTCAGGAAATTTGGGATCAACCTACCCATGGACCCAGCAATACCACTCTTGGGAATATACCCAAGAGAGGCCTTATCACACAACAAACGTATATGCTCTACTATGTTTATAGCAGCATTGTTTGTAATAGCCAGAACCTGGAAACAACCTAGATGCCCTTCAATTGAAGAATGGATGAAGAAAGTATGGAATATATACATATTAGAGTACTACTCAGCAGTAAAAAACAAGGACTTCTTGAAGTTTGCAGGCAAATGGATGGAAATAGAAAACACCATCCTGAGTGAGGTAAGCCAGACCCAAAAAGAGGAACATGGAATGTTCTCACTCATATTTGGTTTCTAGCCATAAATAAAGGACATTGAACCTATAATTCGGGTTCTTAGAGAAGCTAAATAAGAAGGAGAACCCAAAGAAAATCCTGAATATTTCTCCTGAATATTAAACTTCATCAGGCGATGAAAGGAGACAGAGACAGAGAACCACATTGGAGCACCGGACTGAAATCTCAAGGTCCATACCAGATCTATTTTTAAGCCCCCCAAAATCACTCCTTACTTTGTAACAAACAGGTATCATCTGTGCACAGATCTCAGTGTGCTCTGCATATGTCAATCCATGGGATGTCTTTCATATTTACACACATGAAAACAGGTCAAAATGACTTCGTCACATTTCCTAGTGAAGAAAGCAGCACAAGTTATTCTTTTGCATCATCTGAACAAATACATTAATAATCATACTTTAAAATACTTCTGAATACAAATATTTAACATATGTCTTTATGTATGATTAGGTTCTTTAAGCTTCTTACTTCTTAGTAATGAAATTGTTATAACAAACAAGAAACAAATTTCTCCTTTGTTAGCAACAAATGCTAAAAGATACCATGGAGGTAGCAGAAGAACAATGAGACAAACATTCATCTAGTGCAAGAACTCTGGAAGCTTTGAAGAAGGCACTTGCTCAAAAGCCCTGCCGAGAAAGGAGACTCTCAAGGAATGTCTGGGCCACAACCACCTTGACACAGAATGCTTTTCACAAATTCTCGACTTTGCGCTGATATTCTTTTAGTCCTGCCTGGATTTTCTGGCTTAGTTTCCAAACCAGAAGACAAGACATTGCCTTGAAATGTTTAGAGTATGCTTCCTCCGGTGTTTTTCTTACCTTGATTCTCTCCATCTGAGATCTTTTGGGTCTTAAAACTGTAAAGGAATTTTTTTTTCTTTAAGTTTATGTGTATATGTATCCATAAACATAAACACACACTGTGCACCTGTGGATGTCAGAGATCAATATCCAATGTCTTACTCTATCCCATTCCTGCCACCTTATTTTTTTAAAAATAAATGGAATCTTTCACTGAACACAGAACTTACCCTTTCTGCTAGGCTAATTACCCACCAAGCCTTTAGGATCTGCCTGTCCCACTGCCATCCCAGTCCTGGGCTTACAGAAAAGACTTCGTCCCAGACATTTTTATGGGGATATTGGGGATTAGAACCCAGATCATAATGCTTATAAATTTTACATCTTGAGGCATCTCCGCAACTCCACTATTCATTTTTTCTTACCAAATAAAATTTGGCTTTTCTGTGAATATTTGTTCTCAAAATATAACACTAACAACAACAAAAAGCCTTTTATGCTACCTCTCTAGGAGACCCTGAACCTCAAGTTTCATTTCCTTCTCCTCAGGAACCCTTTTTCAGCATACTGGAGTTTTCTAGTGGCTGAAGGAGTTGTCATTTGCACTGTGAGAAACATGTCCTGAACTGGCTCCTTGAAGAAGGTCCGCCAGTGGGGTAGGGTGAGGCAGACCTGGAAGCACAGGCTATTTCTCATCTGCTTTTATTAGTTTGTTTTCTCAAGCATCCCTTCATCCTCAATATGGAAACAGCTTATAGGCGTATGCCCTACTTCTCCTAAACAGAGAGCCTGACTCTACCTAACACACTCTATTTGCAGATCAGTTGGGGACAGAAGTGGGTACTAAGTAGGTCACAGTGAACACAAGCTCTGTGCCAGAGAGGCATTGCGGTTGCCTCACACAGCAACTCATCAAAATGGCAAATACAGAGAGGAAGGGTTTCTGCCAAGAAGCTGGCTGGGAGTTTTGAGTGTTTGGCTATCAGAAAAAAAAAAAAAAAAACAAGGATGCCTGGGAGCTCAAAACAACTGATCGTGCTGAATCTTCATCCAGATTGTCTACTGTGATCGTTAAGAAGAAAATACATTAATTAACAACACTATGGGTTGCAATTCTCAGTCATTTACCAAATGGACCCACCTCATAAACAAATAAGACATGGACTATGGTTGTTAGTTTCATATGGCCAGTTGATGGGACCATGCTGAATCCAAGTATGTGCTCAAATATTTACAAGTCTTTTTGTGATGATATTTTTGGATAATATTAGCATTATGTTCATAAGCTGAGCAAAGTCTATTGCTCTACCTAATGTAGGTGAGCTTAATCCAGTTCTGGAAACCCAAAGCAAACAAAAAGTTTGAGCCTTTTATAGGTTACATAAAGCTGCGTCCTTTTGACTATATTGGGGTTGGGATTCGGGCCTTCTCTTTCCTTCAGAACTGAACTTAAATATCAGCCTTCCAGACATTGGACTGAAACTACATCATCAGCTCTCCTGGGCCACTAGCTTGCCAACTCACTCTGTATATCTTGGAACTCGGCCTATATAATTATATAAACCAATTATGTGCATGTGCAATTTCATATACACATATAAACACCTCTTATTGGTTTTGTTTATCTGGCAACCCCTGAAATGTTAGATTCCCTTTGTATCTATGTTCTCTGTGAGAAGCCCCAGGACAAAGAAAGAATTTCACAAACTTAGAATTTGCCCAAAGAGTCACTGACAGTTTTGCAACAGGTAATAGTGCAGAAATCAAAGTCTACTTCTCAGGCAACAATAACAGGAACCAATATAATGTGCAGGACAAACAGTCCTCCTGTCTGCCGAGTCCTGGAGCCCACTAAATATGAATGAGTAACAATTCTAACCTTTAATCATCACCATTAATGTTAAGCAGTCTTGAGGCAATCTGAAGTCTTAAGAACTTTTCAATTTCAGCTTTTCTTATAACTCAGAAAGGCTTTGAGAAAACTAAAATGATAATAATTGGGAAGCATTCAATAAAATTTAGTTGCCTTATTTTTTCTCTTTGTTTATAAAAGAATTATCAAAATAGACTTGTTACCCGGAGTAAGTCCTGATTACAATATCTGTCCTTGGCTGACATTTAGAGCTTACATTTTTGGAACATTCATATCGTTTCCTAAGTTATTAGGATGACTCACTATGCATAAGCCACAAAGTGGTTTCAGCTGAATGTCTGCTTTCCTACTGAAGATCTAAAACTTTTGTTAGGAAAGCCTGTCTGTGTGACCAGCCCCCAGTAAAATCCTTGGGCACCGGTCTCTGCCCAGGTTCCTTAATGGATGGCATTTCACATTTTAATGCTGGAGAAATTAAGCATGTCTCATATGACACCACAGGAAGACAATTCTTGGAGTCATGCACCTGGCTTCCAGATTGTTCTCCGTGTTTCTTTTCCTTTTTCTAATTTTGTTTTCATGGTAATAAATCTTAATCATGCATAGAACTCTGTGTACATTTCTGTGAGTCAGTCTGAATCACTGGAGTTATATCATCGAGTCCCAGACAGATCTCTGTTTTCTTAGTCGTTTCTCAAACTCTGCTCTACCTTCCAAACTCTTTTACCTAAGTATCCGCGCCTGCTTTGCAAAGATTCTAAGCAAATATGTCCCTTGCCCAGGGACAGTGAATCTGTACATATCCCAAAGAAATACGGAGTTTAGAATCACAGTCTTTCCTTTGTGATAATTTGCTGGTGAGGTTAATTAGTACATATAACTGTATTTGTCTATTTAAGTCTATATTTCTTGTTGATACACATGTCATAAGAATAGATACATAATTTTAAAGGCAAGTATCATCAAAGTGTGCACCTGAGCCATGAAGAAAAGAATCAAAGGAGTCTCACAGATGGTCAGTGAAGTGGGTTAGCTGGTCAGGGCTCTTGCCACCAACTTGATGACCAGAGTCTGATTCCCAGAATCCACATGATGAAAAGAGAGCTCTCATTCCCCTGAAATATCATTTTACTTCCATGTACATCCTATAGCACTTGTTTACCCTCTTACCCCCTCATAATAAGTAACTTTAATTCTTAATAATATTAATACAATGGCTAGCTTTCAATAATGTGCCTTTATGTTAAAATCTCTATTGTAAGTTGGTCATAAAATCTGCATTAAAATATCTAAATGGCCAAATCAAAAGCAGAAGGAGAGAGAGCACAAGCAAGGAACTCAGGACCGCGAGGGGTGCACCCATACACTGAGACAAGGGGGAGGTTCTGTCGGGAACTCACCAAGGCCAACTGGCCTGGGTCTGAAAAAGCCCGGGTTAAAACCGGTCTTGCTGAACATAGTGGACAATGAGGACTACTGAGACCTCAAGAACAATGGCAATGGGTTTTTGATCCTACTGTACCTATTGGTTTCGTGGGAGCCTAGGCAGTTTCGTGGAGGCTCACCTTACTAGACCTGGATGGAGGTGGGTGGTCCTTGGACTTCCCACAGGGCAGGGAACCCTGACCCCTGACTGCTCTTTGGGCTGACGAGGGAGGGGGACTTGGTTGGGGGAGGGGGAGGGAAAGGGGAGGCGGCGGTGGGGGAAAAATATGTAAATATGTGTGCAATAATTTCCTTTGAGGCTACCTGAAATGTAAAGATTTTGAAATAAATTCTTGCGTTTTTTCAGAAAAAAAAATATCTAAATGGGTAACTTGAAGAATGTGTATTAAGTTTTGTCTTATAATAGTTGATTATTTCCTCTCAGCTGATGACATCCAATCCTTTAATCTTGTGGTTGTTACTTTTTACTTAAACAGTCTAGTTAATGACTCTTTCTGAAATTATCGCTCTTGTCTTAATCTTTTACTGGGTTTACTATGAACAGAGCACTTTCTAACAGGATAACTTACGTAGATGGTAGAAATATGGGTATTTTCCCCCTTTGCAGCAGAGAAATCTACAAGACTCACTAAACACTAACAAATCAGAGCTGACACACTAATTTAGATTGTTTAATAGAGGCTTGGGACTTCACAGGACGGCAAAGTTTTAAGAGCTATACACAAACCATTTCCTACGAAGTGTAGAAGATAGCATTTATTCACTTCCCACAAGCTCTAAGCCAGCCTTGTTATTATCACAAACTTTCAAACTCTTTTTGCTAAAGAATAAGGCATGGGAAGCCAGGCACAACAGAAGGCAGGAATGAGGCACCATGCAGAGACCAAGAAGATCCAGAGAAATGCTCCTGGCATCCTGATGAACCTGCCATTGTCAGTCTGCATTCCCTCCTCAGCTCATCTCCCACTGGCGGATACGCTGTTCCTCCTCCATGGAGTCAGAAGATGCCGCATGCTCTCCAGAGGAACAGGCTGATTAGGGGGAAGGGTAAAGAGCCTAATAAAAGAACGTGTATCTTTGAGATGATCCAGAAATGGGTCCTGCTATCCACCTGAGCACCCCACATGCTCAGTTGATGTGAAATGAATTCATCACTTTAATCAATAAGTAGCACGCATTTTTGCTTTATTGATAAATTTTAACCAAAATACTGATAATCACAAGGCATTATAAAAAACTTTCAAAATATTAAGATTTAAAAATACTTCCCATGTTCTCTCTCTCTTCATAGATAGATAGATAGATAGATAGATAGATAGATAGATAGATAGATAGATAGATGATAGGTAGATGATAGATAGATATAGATGTATACTTACATATATAAAAAAAGATAAGATACTGCACTTGGATATGTAAAAGTCTTTAACATCCCAGAAATGAAGGAGGAAAATATATTTTTTTCCTCTTTTTTTAAATTTTCTCCCATATAATACATCCGAGCAGTTTCTCCTCCCTCATTTCCTTCCAGCAAACCCCCCACCAAGTCTTTCTCCTCCATATCCATTCCTCCTCCACTTCTCTTGAGAAAAGAACAGGCCTCCCAGGGGTATCAACCAAACATGAAACAATAAATTACAATAAACCTAGGTACAAACACTCATATCAGGGCTGGGCGAGGAACTTTCAACTTGGGGAAATAATGTATATAATTTTTAAGTTATAATAAAACTGATAGCATGGCAATTAGCACACTCTTTTCTCAAAAGCAGGAAAAAGAAGGTGCTAGTGTAGACCACTCAAAAACATTTAGAAAGATTTTCAACTTAGAATTCAGTCTATTAATCAGTCGGTTAAGGTTTGATTAAATATATCAGTCATGCAAGAGATTAAAATTACCTTTGTTTATCCAATAAAAGTTCATTGCTGAATCATATATTTATTAAGAGGTGAGATGATCCTAGAAAAATAAAAAGGAACTGCACCTACAAGGGTAGGGCAGTCAAGAATAGGAGAACAAATGAAAATCAAAGACAAAGGTGAAGACAAGAAATTCAGAAAACCAATCAAGGTACCAAGCCACTTTGGGCTTGGGAGAATATGGGAGAATCCCTTACAATGATACAAAATAACCAGCCTGTAGCATCCTGAGGAGTTGGATTCAAAAGAACAGAGAAATTGCTGTCAGAAAACTTGACAAATTTGCCTGATATATAAGAATTTTGCAAGAAGAAAAATGTCATTCATATTATAAATTTGAAAATTTTGTAAGGAAAAAATTCATTCATAACTTATAATATAGCTTAGTTCTGAATTATATTTATACAATCATAGTAATGGTGTAAAGAAATACTGATGTAGGTAAAATTTCATACATCAAGATCTTAGACTACTTAAAGGCAAGCGTGTGTGTGTATGTGTGTGTGCTTATAAAAGAGACAAGATGGTGTCATAAGTGATTCCTATTTTTAAGTTATCAGTAAAATATTTGATAATTAAGTCAAAAAATGAAACATCAATAATTTGACCATACTACTTAGAATTGTTGAAGTAAATATAACAAGATATATTTGAAAGTAATGAGATTGGTAACAAACTGTAGGTGATAAGGTGTAAGAAATAATGAGAATATTTTAGCATTATAAGACACCTGTTGCATACACGCACGTGTATGCTTATGCATCTTAACAGATGCACATGTATGTATATTATACACACATAGAAAATGAAGATTTAATTTGAAAAGGCAGAAAGCAAAACTAAACTAAATAAATCATATGACCAGTTTAGCATAGGCAAAAATCATATGACCAGTTTAGCACAGGCAAAATGATCATGAAGAAAAACCCTAAGGAAAGAGAAATCAGAATAGATATAGAACTACTTTTATGAATAATACACTTTAAAGATCCAGGATTGTCTTCAAGATGTTGGAACTGAATACTAATGTCTATTTCCATACAGACTTCAATTCAAACAACTATTGATGATTAAGAGCAAAGTAAATCAGATGAGAAATCTCAGCACTTGAGTGTAACACTGAGAGTGGAGAAAAAGAATAGAATACAGTTGGGAAGACATTGCTATGTAGTAATAACTATGTCAATTTCTCTGAACCTTATGAAATACAACGTGGAAAGAGAGGTAATCTGAGAAGAGAGAGAACAAAAAAGAGAGCACTTATCACTTTCTTGGGACAGGCTCTCCCAAATAAAAGTAGGAGCAATGCAGGCCCCTATGACTTGAGTCCAGGACAGTACCTTTATCTCTTTGACTGTTAGTAGTCTTTACCTCTATGACTGCTCTGGACAGAGTTCACACACCAATGCCTCAGGCCTGTGTAGTAGATCTAGTTGTTAGATTATCCCACTGCCCAGACATATCTCAGTAGCTCATACTAGAATGCCTTTAATAGCAGGATATTCCCACACAGGCCTTGGAATCTGGACAGGTGTTGTCTGAAAAAGCCTGGGATAAAACCGGACTCGCTGAACATAGTGGACAATGAGGACTACTGAGAACTCAAGAACAATGGCAATGGGTTTTTGATCCTACTGCACGTATTGGCTTTTTGGGAGCCTAGGCAGTTTGGATGCTCACCTTACTAGACCTGGATGGAGGTGGGTGGTCCTTGGACTTCCCACAGGGCAGGGAACTCTGATGCTCTTTGGGTTGACGAGGGAGGGGGACTTGATTGGGGGAGGGGGAGGGAAATGGGAGGCAGAGGTGGGGAAGAGACAGAAATCTTTAATAAATAAATAAATAAAGGAAAGAAAGAAAGAATAATAATAATAATAAAAAAACATTATTGATTCCCCAAGTCAGACTTTAGTGGTAACCATATTTTGACCTATTGTAACTTTCTTATCTGGGGCAAAAAAAAAAAAAAAAAAAAAAAAAAAAAAACTTTTGTTCATGTCTCATCAGAAATAGCATCACGGAACACAGATACTTTCATGGATTCAGGCTCTAGGTTCATTCTATTTTTGTCAGTAGGCAAGTCCATCCCAGCTCTACTAATTTCTGCAAACTCAGAATAAATACCATCCTAATACCAGGTACGCTTTGACATCCCAGGTCCATAGACTACTCTCCTGCTAATCTAGTAATAGGTCAGCTTACCTAAGGATAATCATGAGCTAGCAAGCCCAAAGGCTATACCATGAAAACTACCAAGACTTTATGGGCATGCTGTTAGTTAGAAGGCCTTCCTCAGGTGAAGGCAAACCATAAAAACTGATCTTTCAGCCTTATCAAATGTCAAAACATCAGCATAAGGCAAGAGGAAAATTGAAAACCAAGGTAGCAATCCAGTCTAAAGGACATAATTGTCTCCAGATAATTATTTAAGCAAAATGGAAATGTACATGCTGCCTAGCGATGGATTCAAAATTATTTGTTTTGAATGACCTAAGTGTACCAATTCTACAAAATATGAAGACTCCTACCAAGTAAGAAACATGAGTCACTGAAATTCTATTTTTAAAAAATGAACTAAATTGGCTAGCAAATCAAGGCACTTGATTCACAGACTTATGACATGAGTTTAAACTTTAGAATTCATATAGATTTAGAACAGATTCCACAAAGTTTTCCTTTACCTTTCACACACATTCCATGATACACATTGCCCCAATAATAAATAATGTTAATTTTTAAAATTTATAAATTAGAAAAATTCTGATGTGACTGGGCTTTCCTTGGACTGCCAGTTCCAAGTAATGATATGGAGACATTATTAAGTATGAAAACTTGGACTTAGTATAGCCTTATTGCCAACTAGCTTTTAAGACTTAAATCACCCTGTTTATATTAAGCTAAGTTCTGTCACATGGCTTAATACCTCTTTTCCATACTGTATGTCTGACTTCCTTCATGTCTGGCTGATGAATACCACCTCCCTTCACTCAGAGTTCCTATCTCTTCCCAGAAATCCCAACGATACTCTCCTGCCTACCTATCAGCCATTCATGTCTTTATTAAACCACTAGAAGGTAACTTGGAAGTGACATATCTTAACAGTGTATGAAAAGGTTATCCCACAACATTTCCTCCTTTTTATTTAAATTAAAAAGACAAATTTGACCTCCAACACAGTAAAATTATGTAGAATAAGAACAATTATTAGGTAAGAGTTATATTCACAATGTCCAGTCCATTTACATTCGGCAAATTCAGAGAAAGTATTCTATTTTCTATTCTATCTTTGTGAGTCCAAAGTTTTATACCTAAACCATTTTTTATCACTTGAAATGTCAAAGTAAAGATTTCTTTTTAGACCTTAAAGGATTTTCTTAGATAAACAATTTAACCTTTTACGTTTCTCCACCTCATAAATTTTATATCTCTTTTGTAAGTTTCTTTCTGAACTTGGTAACAAAGAAAGAGGCATTACTATCTAACCTTCAACCCCTAACAGAGACCCAAGAAGGCTAAAATATTGCCTGAGTAAACAAGAAGTACAAAGCAAGCAACTTCCAAAACTATAGAAATACCAGAGACAGCAACTGCCTGAACAGTCACCCTAAGGTTCCTTTGTGACATTGGGTATTCATCTTTGGCCTATAGGTGTAGAATATCTGACAGATATTTCTGTGAAGCAGGAATTTTGAAGGACTGTCATACCTTACCTTGGCAGCATTTAGAAATCAACTTCTTTCATCCTGCTTGTTCAATTTGAACAGCATACTATCAGCAGTCAAGGCAAGTGAAATTTTTTGCACAGTGGCTAATTTTGTGACAATTAAAGCAGACTCCATATGAAGACGGATTCTAAAAAGAAGTCCCACACTAGCTCAAAATTGAGTATAATAAAAGGTTATTTATGTAGGGGTAGACTTACAGGTCACAGTCCTCTGCTTGAATGGGGAATAGCAACTAAGTCCTGCAGCCAGAAGAAGAGAGTGATCACACATTTTACATTGGCATTTATAGTATAAGAGGCCATGCTGAAGAGGGCAGGCTACTAGCTGTATGAATTCCTACAGCACTTCCCCTTTTTGTTTAAATAAGAGAGTTCTAAGCCTAATACAGATTATATACAGTAAGAACAAATATGAGTTATAAAAAATAGCAAGAAACATGTGAGAAATGTTTCAATAATTATCCTATCCTAAAGAGTTTAAGTCTTGTATTATAAATAACGTGGCCAAGTCATAAGAGGAAAGTAACTATAACTATCTAGTCTTCAACCCCATCAAAGACCAGAGAAGGAAAATAATATTACTTGTGTAAGCAGGAAGTGTAACCAAGCAACTTTCAAAATGTGCAACAAATGACAGAGACAACTGGCTACCTGGGCAATCACCCAAAGTCTCATTTGCAACGTTGAAGCAACCAACTTTGGCTAAGGCCTAGAATAACTGACGTACCATTTTCAGATCAGGAAAATTTTCAAAACTGTCTTATCCTGTCTTGGCAAGATTTGCCAGTCCTGCTTATCCATTTCTGGATATCATGTATCTTGTCAGTGGTTGAGACATGGGCATTTCTTTGCCCAACAGCCAGTTTTGCCAAGAAGAAAATCAGCTCCAAGTGGAGTGTCTTTGGTGCTCAACATTCTCTCTGAAAGAAAATGCAAGGGAGAGTTTTGATACAGAGGATTTGTCCCTTGACCATACTTTACTCCTGAGGAGGAAAAGATGAAGGGGTTAGAGTGAGAGGTCAGAGTGGTCCCTTGATACTTTTGTCTATTGATGATCAGCCTGCAGATGTCTTCATGAATATATGAGGTCAAGGAAGCAAAGGTTCTCTTCCAGTCTGTGCACCTCATATCACCTCATATGCATTTGCACAATCTGTCCCAAGGAGCATACTGTTGTCACCTCATACACAAATGTACACATCTGTCCCAAGAAGCATACTGTCGTCACCTCATACACAAATGTACACATCTGTCCCAAGGAGCATACTGTCGTCACCTCATACTCAAATGNCAAATGACAGAGACAACTGGCTACCTGGGCAATCACCCAAAGTCTCATTTGCAACGTTGAAGCAACCAACTTTGGCTAAGGCCTAGAATAACTGACAGACCATTTTCAAAGGCAGGAATTTTTTCAAAACCATCTTACCCTGTCTTGGCAAGATTTGACAGTCTGCTCAACCATTTCTGGATACTATGTATCTTGTCAGTGGTTGAGGCTTGGGCATTTCTTTGCCAAGAAGAAAACAAGCTCCAAGTGGAGTGTCTTTGGTGATCAACATTCTCTCAGGAATAGATCAGTGATACCAGAAACAATCGTATCTCATGTCAACATAACCCTAAGTTACTTAAATGCCATATTCTAAAGTTCTTTAAAGTAACTGAAGATTGTCTATCTATGCAGAATACAATCTCTATGAATCTAAAGAAATGTATCTAAAGTTTATAAGTATGACAAACATGGATGACTACTGACCTATAATTCTTAATACCTACATAACTTAAAGACTAAGACTTCATATTAGAATATCAAGCAATCTTCAAATGAGTGTGCAACAAATGAGGACAATGACCTCAAAATGTAAACAATGTATAGGTATCTTGATCAGAGGTAGAAATGTTTCAATATGATAAATATATCCTGAAATTGTATCAATATACAAAATGTCTTTAGCAGAGGTAGAAGCATGCATGCATACAATATGACAAAACAACTTTGTCTAGGTATGCAAATATTGTAGACAAAAATAGGAACTCATTCAATATAATTTAAATTTGTATCAATATGCAAAAATTTTTACCAATGTAAATTGCCTATAAATAATAGCTCACAAGTATTCACTCTATTACTCACTATTATTATTACTGTGAGTAAGCTCACATTAATCTATTGTCCCATCCAATTCCCCACCGTTTTTTTTCAAAGAGATCACTGAGCTTATATAATTCCTCCCAACCCCCAACCCTATAACAGCTATAATCAACCCCTAAATGATGTCCTAACCCTGAGGACAAACTTTGTTGGGAGAGGGGGCGTCATCTTCTAGAATTACTTCCAGCTGTCATGGGAGCCATGTTCTTTCTATGGGATCCTGTGAAAGTAAAATGATGATTAAATTTTAATATTATTGTCTGATATGATTGCAAATAGTCTCTGAGTATTTTGTAGGGTTTTACTGAGGTTCCTATTTGAAGTTCAGACCAGAAAAAAAAAAAAGTGCACCATTTCAACTAACCAAGTTTGAACCATCTTGAGTAGCTGGAACCCAAAATAGGTCTTGTAGTAGTGCTATCAGCATCATGACAACCAGGTGGAGTCATTGTGGTGGAACTCCACCTTCTTCCTGGAAACTTCAAAGATTACTGCAAGAAATTCATTGTTTAACATAGAAAGCTTAAACATTATTTATACAAACATATATTCAATGAACAGTGTGATAGAGACAAAATTAGGTATGAAGAAAAGTAAAATGTTTTCTAATTACTTTCTTCTTTCTGTCCCATACCATGGCTCCTGATATGAGGCAGAAACTCTTAATTTTTATTTGAACAGCATGCTTGGATTTATGGAAGGACAGAGCCATTGTCTTACTCCAAAGTCAGCTTTGATTATTAGGTGAGTCATGACTATTATTCTTGTTGGTATTCAGAGATTCTTAGCCTCAGAGGACTTGTCCTCATAAGGGATAATTCTTTTTGCTTAGTGATTCTATCTGGATAATTATCTTTTCCTCTTTAGGCATCTTGATGTTTAGGATCTCTTGATGTTTTTAAGATGAGTATTTTCCTGCAAAGACAAGAACAGAACCCTGCCCGAACCCCTATGAGGTTTCCTTACCACCTGATTGGTTGTCACCTCTGTGGATAAGCCATCACTTCACTTTCTCAAGAGATTTCGCTTTTTCAAACTGAATTTTTATTAATTTTAATGGTATCCATAACTTTTCTTCCCCTGTTGAAACAAGAGCAAAATTCCTTCCCAAACATAGCACATCTCCTGGCTTCCTTTGTGAGGTCAACACATCCTTGAAATACAATGATTAATTTAATTCAGAAAACTTTTCTATTATCCAATGTCTTTTAGCTGCTATTGTCCCTTTCTCATTAGCCTTAAGAAAATTCAAGGTTAATAAAGCATTATGTAATCTATTTTTGGGAGTATTTTTCATCCTTTTCTGTTTGTTTAACATATCCTTTATAGTTCAATTTGATCTTTCTATAACTACTTGACTAATAAAATTGTTTGGTATACCTGTAGTATGCTTTATATTATAATAAGTAAAATATGTTTCAATTTCTTAGACACATATGCTGGACCATTAGCTGTTTTTATTTGTGCAGGCATACCCATGAGAGCCATAACTTCTAATAAATGTGTGATTACTGAATCAGCCTTTTCTGAGCTTAAAGCAATTGCCCATTGAATACCTGAGTAAGTGTCAATGGTGTGGTGTACCTATCTAAATTTTCCAAATTCTGTAAAGTGGAACACATACATCTACCAGATTTTATTACTTTGAGTAGTTTTTGGGTTACTTCCCTGCAGGTAGCCGTGTTTGGTTATTGCTGCCATGGAATCAGAAACTCGTTCTTTAAACCTTTGCTTATTGACATGATGTTTCTAATAAAATTCTGAGGCCTTCAACACACTTCCAAACAATAATTGATCAATTTTTGCATTACCTTGTTCTAGAGGACCTGGCAGACCTGTATGGGATCAGATGTGTGTTATGTATATGAAACAAAGCCTATTCCTGATTATATCTTGAACATGTATGAATAATTAAGTCAATTCTGTATCATCTGGTACAAATTCAGTGGTTTTAATATGCAAGACATTTCTTTCTGCATATTGTGAATCAGTAACTATATTAAGAGGTTCTTTAAAATCCCTTAGTACCATGAGAATAGCATATAATTCTGCATCTTGTACAGAATGATAAGGGTTTTGTTCTACCTTACTCAAATCCTCTGATTTGTAACTTGCCTTTCCTGATTTATTTCTATTAGTATAGAATGTACAGGCTCCAGTTATTGGTGTGTCCCGTACAATGTGGGGAATCATCCAAGTAGTTCTTTTTATAAGGTTATCTTCCTATCATGGAAAGCCATATTATATTAATACATTTAAAATGCCATATTCTGTGGATCTTTGAAGTGTTTGAAGAACACCTGCATAACTAAAATATATCTCTGTTTAACCTTGCAGATAGACTTATTATGGCTACATCTTTGACTGCTATAGATGAATAACTACTAACCCTCATTTCTTTATTATCATCAACAGTTGACAATGTTAACTTTCGAGAGTATAGCTTTACATTACAATTTTAAATGTGCTACATAGGTGAAATACCTTAAATAAAACTAGAAGTACATGTATAGTATATTATAACAAAAATAGCCTTAAATTTATATCAATATACAAAAATCTATACTAATGTAAATATTTAAGATCAGTAGTTCTTTTTAGTTTAGAAGTAGATTTAATAGTTTACCCCTTGTCCTAGCATTCCTATAGTCTCCCTTTATTTCACTATATAGGAGAGAAAGAAAAATGAAAGAATGAGAAAGAAAGAAAGAAAGAAAGAAAGAAAGAAAGAAAGAAAGAAAGAAAGAAAAAGAAACCTATTAATCAAATCTATGTTTGGTTTGCTCTGTGACCATCACCAACAATAACTTGAAACTAACCCTCTTAAACAATGACAAACATCCATAACCCACCAAAATATATCCCACCCTACCTCTTGGGAATATGGATGTTATATTCTTTACATTACTTCTTGTTGTCTAGGGGTGATGGAATTCTTAAAGGAGCCTAAAAATTTGGGATAATGGTCAACTCGTGGAAGAACTAGCTGTATTGTTTGTTGTTCAGTCTCTGTGTAATGGGAAAGTACAGGGCTTAGATGAAATTCTGGCTAGAGTAGTCTGTGAGGCTGAACCATCTATCTCAACTAGCAGCTCTGAAGTTGTAGATGCAGGTTTTTGAGGAAACTGCAATGGAGGCATTCTGAGAAGCTGCATCACCTGAACTACTTGTTTTCATTGGTGCCTGGTTCTTTTTTTCTGAAAACACACAAATTTAAAGGCAACATATGTATCTGCATCAATACAAGTATGGAATTTGCAGCGTGCATAAGTCAGCTAAAGATGATTTTCTGTTCTATGTTTGAGTGGTAAAAAGCATCTATTAGCTTTATAATTCTATTTGAACTGTATAAACCAAACTGATTTATAAATCTACATCCAGGCCTTATGAAAGGATAGCATGTAATAATAAGTCATGAGGACTCTATAACCAAGATTTATCATGTCTCATCCAGTCTCAGAGCTGTTCCCATATAGAACAATCAGCATATACATCAACTGTCTTATAGCTTTCCTTGATTTCTTTCTTCGTGCCTGAAAGCCAGATTTTAAAGGTCTCCCCTGGTCAAATCTTGTCTTTATCAATTTTGAAGCAATCCATAGTTTTTTGTTTCCTATGGAAACAAAGGCATACCCTGTCCAACACAACACATTTCCTGACTTACATTCTGAAGTTAAGACACTCCTAAAATAAATAAACAGGTTCAACTCAGCAGTTTTTTCCACAATCAAATATCTCTCAGCAGCTGTTGCTTTTTGTTTGTTATCACTTAAAAATTTAAAGTTAGTAAAGCATTACATAGCATTTAAACTCCCTGTCTGATAACATTTTTCATCATTTGTGACTTATTTGTAATAAATATTTTACTATTTTTAAACTATTTTTTCTATGACTGTCTGTATCCATTTTTTTTTCTTGCACACCTAAGCATATTTTCTTACTATATCTGTTCCAAAGTTTTCTCAGTGTGGACCTGGCTTTCTGCATGGCTCTTTGACCACATGAGTCAAGCCTTAAAGGGCCAGGCTACCTGTCATGACCAACCAACAGGAAAGGGCAGTAGTTAACAGGGATCATTTACAAGCTTGCCAGAGAAACTGCGATGTCTGAACACAGAAGTTCTAAGAAAATTTTGCAAAGCCCTTCTGTGCATCTTCAGGATCATTTTGAAGTTCTGTTCAGCACATGGTGTTGGTGCGTGACTCTGCCCTACTTGGTCCATGGAAGCCTATAACCTATAACTGCCTATAACCATGCTGAGACCCAGTTTGCCTGCCCCAGCTCTGGGAATTGTCTGGGTCTGTGCTGTGGCACGCATTTCTACCTAGTTTCCTGCTGCTGAGTAGCATGTTAGCTGTTCACAAGCTCTGTGTCTTCATGTATATGCCCAAAGTTGGATGGCATATGTAGCCCAGCTTTCTTTAGAGTACCAGCTCCCAAATAATGACATGGGGACTTACTATTAAGTATGAAAGCTTGACCTTAGCTTATGCTTTTTCCCAACTAGTTCTTAAAACTTAAGACATTTATTATACGAATCTACTTTTTGCCTTGTGTTTCCTTACTTTTCCTTCATACTAGAC
The DNA here is from genome assembly GCF_014885135.2 of Alexandromys fortis. Lineage (NCBI taxonomy): Eukaryota > Metazoa > Chordata > Mammalia > Rodentia > Cricetidae > Alexandromys > Alexandromys fortis. The sequence goes on along the minus strand of NW_026067908.1, from coordinate 20,079,762 downwards.
ATATCATTTCCTCTGTGTCTGGCTGGAAAATCCCACCTTCTTTTTCCCATAGTTCCTATCTCTTACTTAAGTCCCACCTATCCTTTCCAGCCTAGCTCTTGGCATTCAACTCCTTATTAAATCAATCAGAAGGTGCCTTGGCAGCAACACATTTTTGCATTTTCCAAAAAGATTCTCTCACAATATTCTGAAAAAATTAAGTATAATAAATAAAAGAAAAGATAACTCAAAGCCTCATTTATCAGAATTAATCAAAACCAAGAATTTCTGAACTTGTATTTGAGGAAAGAGAAAATAACATTCAAGAAACAAAGAAAGCTTATGAGATACTAACTGGAGAGCAGAGAGTGAATCAGTAGAAGAAATAATAGGGAGTGATTCCTAATTCAAGACAGCTATAGATTAGTTACTGGAAGTTTATTGATAGTAATCTTATTCAGATAAGACCACACCAAGACAAAATTCAGCTGTTAAAGATCAGGATAGAGGAAGTATGTGGAATGCAGTAAGAAGGGGGAAAATGAAACAGAAAACACAAGCGAAGTGCAAAGAAATTCTAATACTCTATACATATAAATGGATTTAAAGTACAGATGAAAATTATCTTCTAGCCAAGCAATGCAACCCAAAAGTTGTCAACAGAAATGAAGAGAAATAAAGACATTACCAGGTAAGCAGCAGCTCAGCAAGTTTGGTACCACGAAACCTGATCTATCACCAAATGCTAGTGGAGTTTGTTAAGCTGAAAGAAAAATCATATGTAACAAAACTTTCTGAATTATGAAGAACAATGGCAGATGTGAGTGAATCTACAGTTACAGGTAAAACTCTAATACAGTGGGGGTATCAAAACCACACACTTTTATATCTAAAGAAGACTTCCCTGTGTATGGTATACTCCATAGGCACTGTTTCCCTTTGGTAGTGTAAAAAGCAAATGCATTTCCCTCTTACATATGAATTTCATCCTGAGAAGTCTGCTGTTAGACAAATTTGGACACCATCATAGGCTTCCTCTTGAGACGTTTCTTCTCATTTTCTACCACTGAGGTTAGTCTTAGCATAGAGTTAAACTTCACTAACCCTGACTAGTAAGTAACCTTTGACCGTAGCTGAATGCTTGAATACTTCTCCAGGTTTGGAAAGTTTTCTGTTTTGATCTGTTTGAATGAACTTTTCTTGTTTTATTAAGCACTCGTTTATCTTTATTTTTGCATGTGTATTTCTTGTGCATGTTTCTATTTCTGTTTTCAAGTATGTAGGTATGTCTCTCTCTCTCTCTCTCTCTCTCTCTCTCTTTGTGTGTGTGTGTGTGTGTGTGTGTGTGTGAGAGAGAGAGAGAGAGAGAGAGAGAGAGAGAGAGAGAGAGAAGGCCAGATGATATCAGAGGTCTTCCTTAGGTGCTCTCTACTTCATTTACTGAAGCAGGGTCTCTCAATAAAATGGGAGCTTGCAGCTACTGCTATGTAGCTAGCAGTATAGCATCTGGGATTCCTTCTCTGCCTCCTAAGCACTGGAATTACTGGATTGCAGGCAAGTTGTCACATTCATCCAGCTTTTTTTAAAAAAAAAAAAAGCTTTCATTATTTCTTTGTGGATTTCAAATTTCAAACTATTTAATCCAATGCCACTATATCCCTGTCCCCCCACATCTGCTCTCTGCCCTTGCAACCTCTCTCCCTAAACAAAATCCCATTTTAAAGAAACCCCCCCAAAAAAAAATAAACCCACAAAAATCAGACAAACAAGAGAGAGAGAGAGACAGACAGAAAGAGAGACTCTTATGATGGAAGCTGTGGTCTATTGAGCCACAGTTTACCCTTTAGTCCATTCATCCCTACTTGCAAGTGTTCATTGCTACAAGGTATTTGTATAGCTCTGGTCCACTGGCTTCTGCTGTACCACCAATAATGGGCTATCACTGGGATTCCTTATTAGATACTCTGTTGTTGTCCAGTGTTAGGGAGATCCTGAAGTTTTGGATCTGCAGGTTTGTCCCCTTCACCTGCTCCAATAATTCATAGATGAGGTGGATTTGGGGGTAAGCCAACTTATAGCCCTGATTCTGAGCCTGGGTGGTAGCTAGTTTGGTCAGCCTGCCAACTTTGCTTCATTTATCCTCCCAGGGTGAGCACTCCAACAGTACTTCAGCTAGCACCCCCAAAGCAGCCTGAAGCAAAGAGCGGGGCCACTTCTGCTCTGCGGTCCTCAGATCCGGGTCACCCCCACTCACAACAGCAGTTCTATTGTTTTGCCCAGGCCAGGAACAGGGTCCTCTCTCCAGAATGCTGTAGGGAGCATAGGAGGGAGGTGGGGGTCAGCTCCCCTGCTTTCATGTGCACCTGACTACAGAATCAGTGCTAGTGCGCTGTTCAGGCAGGGTACATGGCCAGCTATCCTGTGTGCTGCAGCTGGTGGGGCGCAGGGCTAGTTCTCCCACTCTCGTGATCCTGGGACCAGCTATTTTAGCAAGGGGCAGATGGGGAGTGCGTTTTTCCCTCACCCATGACAGACAAAGAGAGGCAGGGTCAGCTCTTCTGCTCTCACACTTCAGGGGTGGCTTACCTGCATCCCCAAGCACAGGTCAGCTCAAACATGCTGCCAAGGTGAGATACATGCCTATGGTGAGGGTTGAGGGACCCTCTTTCCTGAGTGCAGGCCAGTTTGCTCATGAGGGGTGGAGCCAGCTCTCCTGGTGCAGTATCTAGCAAGGGGCAGGGCCAGCTACCACAGAGCCCCTGAAGAGGCTCAATCAGCACAGCATTGTTCCAGGGACCACCTGTGCTAACACAGTCCACGGACATCATCACAGACTCCAGCTGGTAGGATCATTGACCCAGACATGACTCTCAGTAGTTGTTCTGGTCCAGATGTCACCATGATTTAGGAGGCAACACAGGCCACAAGGGTGGCAGGATGTCCCTCAGGCACCAAGTTGTTCTCCAGTGGCTGACCAGACTCTGTGCATCTGCAGAGCCCTTGTGATAACAGGAGCCATGGACATTACCCTAGACCCAGACCGCTGTAGGGCATGGACCCAGAAATGATCGGTCCTAGGCTGTTGCCTCCATGGTCCCAGGACACGCAGATTGGTATAGCCCTAGCGCAGCATGGTCCTCGAACTCCAACATGGTCTAAAATGGCTGTCCAAGATTAAGTCATCTGCACGGTCCTTGCTGGTAACAGGAGCCTCGAATATCAGCTCAGACCCTGGCTGATACAGAGCCAAACATCAAGACATGGCCCTAAGCAGCAGACCTGACCCAGAATACACCATGGGGCTTGGACACTGTCATGGCCACAGGTTGCAGTACAGATCCCGGGCATTTGTGTGGTCCTTGGGGGCTACATGGACCATGGACTCAAAACAGACCTGGGTTGTCCATCCAGCTTTTTTAGTTACAAGGATTCTGATGATCTGAACTCTGATCCTGGCTTTTGAAGAGCAAACATTCCACCTGTGAGCCATCTCCTCAGCTCTAAAATCTTTTCTTGATTGCCAATATCCTGCATATTTTTTCCATTGATGTTTCCCAAAGTGCCTATAATTTTCTGCAATTTATTTCATTCTTTTGTCTTTGCATCCCCCAGCTGTGTTCTAGCTCACTAATGCCTTTTCTTTTCTTTTAATTGGTCAACTCTGCTGTCGCTGATTAAAGGTTTTATGTTCACTTGCTATATTTTTCACTTACTGTATTCTTCAAACCACTGGTTTTTATGTGATTTTTCAAACATGTTTTCATCTGTTTGTAAGTTCCTTTGTCAAAGTATTGAAACATTTAACAAATCTAGATTCTTGGGTTTTTTTTTTTTTGAAGATGTATTGTTTTAACTTAGAATAACTGTCAAATTGCCTACTGTTATCCTATCAGTTTACTAGTTGGTCAACTTCTATTGTTTAATTTAAACTTTTCGGTAAGGCCATATTTCCCTGAATTCTCTTGGTGCTTACTGATACAATCTCTGGGCATGCATAGCTTTCCAAAACTTCTAGGCTGGCTGCTCATTTCTTTTACTACTGCAGTCACTTCCAGGATTTCAGTAGCATAAGGACACCTAATTCCAATTTCCCAGAAGGCTGAATCTGGCATGACTTTACTGTTTTGGCATAGCAATTAAATCAAATCTAATTTTAAATCGATAGTTATTTACCAGATATATGGGGAGAATTTTAAAAGTATAGGCAACACCTTTGGGCAGTGAGATAGTTCATATGCATACCTAGAAAACACACAAGATATATGAAAAAGGAATTCCTTTATAAAATGAAAATGTTTAGTCTATTCCATCAAGCATCTCTCTGGGGATAAGTGGGCGAACACCTCTCATTCAGGGTCACCAGGCTGTGGTTTATTCCTGCAAAATTCTGCCTCTGTCTCTCTCGCTGAACAGAATCACCATGGAATGATAATATGCATGTTCATGTCCAATATTTGTGGGCACCAAGAGTAAAAGATCTTTTATCCACCGAACCTATAATCTGGCAAAACATTCACAGCACTATAGAAAGATCAAAACTCACATTTCTCTTTTAAAATGTTTTATTCAGTTTCTATACCAACCACATTTCTATGGGATGCTACCACTGAAGTTAACCGGTGGTCCAAGACTTTTTCAAAAGGCCACATATGATGCTGACTGGAAGGGAAGTACAATACACTGGTTCTTGTTTCCTCCCCATCCCCAACACTAGGCTGGTTCTGTCCACAGAGTTTTGGGAATAGGCATCATTAAAGTATACGTAATGTTAAATTGATATAGCTTGATAGTAACTTCTTTTAAAATTACTTTTATTTAATTTTTTGTACAATAACCGGCACAATTTCTAATTAGACAAAATACTAATACTGAGAATGATGGACACATAGTCCCTCTCCTAAAAAAGAAGATATTTACAGTTGGGTCCTGCAGGGAATAGAAAAAAACATCATTTTTCTCCAACGCAGTATCACTGGATAAATTCCATATAAAAGTCCTGTGCTTCTTGATTTGTGATAATTCTAGTCAATAGGGTCTTGTGCCATCCTATTCTTCCCTGGGGTGTAGAACTGTTGGTAAAGAAAGTTCCTTGGCTGCCAAGTCTAACTATTAGCCTGGACTCTGACTAAGTTTAACAGTTTTAGGAACCTGTAAAATATCAAGGTCATACACAGACACACATCACAGATTGCAATGATTGCAGCCTAATTGCATCTGTCCCACCAGGACACACCACTCTGTCTGCTGTCAGGGGAGTTCTAGAGGCTTTATCTAAGGCTCGGGTATGAGTATAGAAGCTGTTATTTTCTACTCAGTGTTAAATTTTGGTTTGGCAAACTTGGCACTGAGCTCTAAGACAAAGTCCAATGCTAGAAGGTGTGGGATCGCTTTACTCTCTGTTGATTGAAACTGAATGTGTGGAGACAGTCCTTAGTAACCCTAGTTAAGCAGCAACAGCAAATCCGTTTGGATTTTAGCCCAGACTTGGGACCATGGGGCTGTGCCTGGTCCGTAGGTTTCACTGCAATGAACTTGGCATTGGGTTAATGGTAAAGACTAGGTTTAATTATTTTTTTCTTATGGAAACAGATGACATTTCTGCTCATGCTGACCTTGTAGTGTGAGAGTGATGGTTAAGCAATCCTTTTCTTCCTCGCTTCTTCAGGGCATTATTTTTTATTCTACTAAAACCAAATACCATGATCTCTGATTCAGCTTCCTGAGCTCTATGAAGACAGTATGTCTTCAGTGTCACAAACTTAGCCGTGTGGTGACAATCAACAGAGATCCTACTCAGCTAACATTTTGCTCTGTATTCCTTTAGAATTTAAATGGAGACAAAAACAATTACTGAAAAATGTACTTAAGAATATTAGACTTAAATATTCTCTGGCATTTACTAAATGCTTTCTGGTTACTATTATAAATTAACTTGTAAAAGTATTATGCTTTCATTGTTGTTGATGAAAACTGAGTCAGATAAAAGCCAAGCTGTGTGTGTGTGTGTGTGTGTGTGTGTATGTATGCATGCATGTGTGTGTGTGTGTTAGCAGAACTCTCAGGATAAAAGAAAGGGTCAAATTATTGTATGATATTTGCATGTTCCCCAAAACTGCAACTTGAAAGCATTTTCAGTTTTAACCATTTTGTTTCCAGTTGTCTCTCATCACGTTTTGTTTAGTTTATAATTTATTTTAATTGAAACCAAACAGCCATATACTTTTATGGGGTATAGTGTGATATTCTTATACACATATACATTATGGAATAAATATTATGCTTTTGCTTGTTTATTACAAGACTATAATTTTAACAATTGTTGATAATTGATGCTATCCAAAAATGGAACTCCAGTGATGCTCTCTTCTGGAATTATGACCTTAATAATTTCCACAGATGCTTGAAATTTAGCACACAAAATCCCTTGAGCTCAATCTTTCTCCTTTTTATATTCCAAGACCAGACCTTCTCTTAACTTGTGTTTTTTAATAAATCTACCCAGTTACTCAAAAATATGTGCTATATATCTTTTCTGATTTTCCCTTCAGGTCCTATAGTAGTTACTATGTCTTATCTTGTTTATTAAATGCATATGTTAGGATATAAGTGTCTAATAATTTGAATGTAAAGCAACAATGAATTACAGATACTTTTAATGACACTAGGAGCAAGGTCTGGGACACCTCTTGCTAATAACTCTTCATATGCATGAATTTTCAACCTTTTAACACTGTAAGATGATGGCATCATGTACAAATGTTCTAGGGTACTTTCACAGCAATAGTGGGATGAAATTGGCTGGGGGAGGGATGTTAAACATATCTGCAGTCCTATGACTTTTGACCATATAGAACCTGCTGCTTCAAAGAATGAAGTGAGTATAAAAGTGTAAAGGGCAGAGAAAGATCTTGCTAATGTTATTAATATGAACTGATTATAGAAATAAGCATAGAAACAGCATCACCTGCCTAAGCAACTTGTGAAACATATTCTCTGCCCACTATTAATTGTTGCTGCTCTGTTCTCTGTCATCTCTTCCCTGGGCGTTTGCAATATTTCATAAGAATCAACAGTTCCCATTTACTTCTTTCCTATATTTCCTCTGGTGATGATTCAAGTTCTGACACTGTTGCCACTTTCTGTGATTTAGTAAAGACCACTGCTAATGAAGGCATTTTAAAGTAGGTAATAATTGTTTTTTTTTCTATATTTGTTTTCCCCTTTTGACAGTTTCATACCTGTTTTGTGTATTGAGTGATGTAGCCCATTATGGGATGAGAAGAATTTTTCTTAAAGTATAATTTGTATATCCTTTTTGCTCATAGTGGTGAGGATGAGCATTTTGAGGGTGGGGAGGGAGAAGGTATTGAGAGTAAGGATGAAATCATCAGAGTCATTAAGCCAGCTGGCTAGCATTAGGAAAACACTCTTTATTTTTATTTATTTATTAAAGATTTCTGCCTCCTTCCCACCACTGCCTCCCATTTCCCTTCCCCTCCTCCAATCAACTCCCCTTCCCCCATCAGCCTGAAGAGCAGTCAGGGTTCCCTGCCCTGTGGGGAGTCCAAGGACCTCCCACCTCCTTCCAGGTCTAGTAAGGTGAGCATCCAAACAGCCTAGGCTCCCACAAAGCCAGTGCCTGCAGTAGGATCAAAACCCAGTGCCATTGTTCTTGACTTCTCAGCAGTCCGGTTTTATCCCATGAGGGAACATGGGATGTACTCACTCATAATTGGTTTCTAGCCATAAATAAAGAACATTGAGCCTATAATTCGTGATCCTAGAGAAGCTAAATAAGAAGGTGAACCCAAAGAAAAACATATAGTCATTTTCCTGGATATTAACCTTCATCAGGCGATGAAAGGAGACAGAGGCAGAGTCCCACATTGGAGCACCGGACTGAAATCCCAAGGTCCAAATCAGGAGCAGAAGGAGAGAGAGCACGAGCAAGGAACTCAGGACCACGAGGGGTGCAGCCACACACTGAGACAATGGAGATGTTCTATCGGGAACTCACCAAGGCCAGCTGGACTGGGTCTGAAAACACTCTTTAAAAACACATTTTTCTCTAGCCAGAAGACTCAAGGGGAAAAAAGATTGTAGGAGTCAGAGGGGTGACAAACCAGGTGAACATGGCCCACTGAATCAACTAAGTAGGGCTCATAGAGTTTCACAGAGACCGAAGTGGCAAGCACGGAGTTATTTCTATTATCTTGGTGCTTTGTGGGACTCCTATCAGAGGTAGCAGGTATGTCTCAGACTCTTTTGCCTGCTTCTGAGACTCTTTTCCTCTTATTGGGTTGCCTAGTCAGGCCTTCACGGGAGATTTTGCCTTGTCTTATTATATCCTATTCTGTCATGTTTGGTTGTTGTCCCTTGGAGGCTTTCTCTTTTCTGAAGGGAAATTGAGGAGGGGAGAGGTGGGGAGGTCAGGGAGAGCTGGTAAAAGTGAAGGTAGGGAAAATTGTTATCAGGATTCATTGTATGAGAAAAGAATCTATTTAAAAAAATAAGGCACTAAGCATTGCAAAAAATGTATTCATAATTTTATAGATATCTTAAGCAAGGCTTTTGTATAATAAATATTACTTTATTAAATGTTGAAGTTCTGTCAGCACTAATCTAGAACTTCAGTCATATCCACTATATATTAAACGTTCTTACAAAGTGGAAAGGTTGTATCAACATACAAATCAAGGCACAGTAATGTTCACTTTTATTCTTTTGTCACCATAGTAATTATTTAAGATGTACTATAAATAAGCCTATTTAATGTGAAATTTCAAATGATGTGTCACTGAAAAGAATGGAATATGAATGCTCAAATTTCTAAAACGAGTTGCAAACTCTTAAAAAATGTAAAGTATCTGCAATCACATTACATTGAGATTTAGGTATAAGTGATTTTGCAGTATGACACATTAACCAACATGAAATATTTTTCTTCTTGAATTTTGAAAATTATATATAACAATTATCTTCTTATATAAGCTATATTTTGAGGTCATGAATAATTGTTATTCTCATTAGAATCTCATTATACTGAAGAGAGGAATCATTTTCTTTTTCTCTCACTTCTGGATCCTTAGCACCTAGGGCAAACACATCAAAAGCTTAGACATCACAGACTAGGTATTCAATATCTTCATGTAAATAATTTTAATAGAAACATGAACCTTAAAGAGACTGTGTACTGATCCAACATGTAAGACTTTAAAACATTTGAGATATTGGTGGTAAATGAAGAAATGCTCCAGAAAAGTTCATGAATAGGCAATTATATGATTATAGAAATTACAAAACTTCAAATATTAATTATTTGTAATATTGGTTTCATCATGACATTTCACATAATTTCAAGAATGTTTAAAGAAACTGCTACTTTAATGAGTTAACAAGTAACCTAGGGTAGGTTTCTAATTTCCACCTCAGTATTAAATTTAAGTATGATCGGTAGTTTCACAGAAAGTATTACTTCTTTTGATTCTGATTTTGGCTGCTTAACTATTTTTCCATTTAATATAAACATATATAATATGATTTTTTCATTCCACATTAAAAACAATTTTAAATGGACAGTTTGTTACTTTTTAAAATCATAAAAACTACATGCTTTTTTTTTAATACAAAGGAGAAAAGTAAACATTTGGGAATCACAACATACAGCTGTATTTCAAATTTCAAAGAAACAGGGAAGTAAGTTCCTTTAAAGTGTTTTAAATGTATGGAATGATGGTGGAGTAGTTATTGCTTCCTCTGATGAACTCAGAGATATTTGCTTGTACAGTAAGATACTGTTAGCAATGAGGCATTTTTTCTGAGAAAGGAATCTAACCTGTTGATAATTTTGTGTCCTGTGTGATCAGTTTCTTTAGACATAAATGGAATACGAGATAATCAAATCAGCCTTTATTGTGTTTCTTGTACTAATATCCTAAATACTCTGTGAATTCTGGTAGCCTAAAATAACTCGATATTCTTTTGAGAATATGTCTATATAATTTAGTAATAAACAGGGATAGTTTCCTTTAAATTTTTCTTTCTTTTTATTTATGTACCATACTTTCACAACTTTGCCAAAGAAATTGTTTTTCTTTTATTATTTGTGCATTTTCTTATTGTAAAAGTGATTTAACAATATTTTATGGTTATAACACAGAGGAAAATCAGCTAGATGTGTTTCATTAGAAATGTACAACCAAAATTGTTAAAAACTGAAAGCCTTATTATAAGGATGAATGTGTATAACTGTCAAAATTAAAAACAATTATATGAACTATTTTGTTATGAGTGAAATAATATTTATATTTGTGATTTTAGTGACTAATAAAATTATAGGCATATCTTTATCTTTAAAGTTATTTTGGTACATTTACTTTTACAAAAATAAATCCCTCTAATATGGTTTTTTAAACTCAGAGTCTCCTAGGAAGACATTTTGAAAATCCTACATCCATTAATCTTATTCAATCCTTTGGGTTAGAAAACTCTTCTTTTCTTGGGTGCTGTAAACTCAGGTGCCACTTTTATCCTCATAGGACACCTGCAGATCTACCTGACCACGTATGACAGTCTACCTGATGAAGACCAGCAACTCAAGAACCTCATTAGAATAAATCTCTCTTTTGAGTAAATTATATGCATCCCGGTACTAAATATCCTGCTAGCGATGCTATGTGTTAATACAGAGCACAAAGCAGTGCTTTAAATAAGGTACTATTCACTTCCTGAAATATGCACTGCTTAATGTACAAGAAATGTATTCATTTTAGTAAATAAATTTACTAATTATATTTTAGATTATTACCCAAATAATCTTAGAATTCCAATAAAATTGCTTTTAAAGTTATTTTCAGGTTTATAACAACTGAAAAATTGCTTATATTTAAAACATACAATATTCTTTTTAGGTATGCATATATTATGCAATCATATCCGCAGCCAAGCTAGTCTCATATCTGCACATGGAAGGCTTACTCTAACTGTGAATTTCAATTATTCAAAATACTATTATTAACTTTTGTGCTGTTTTGGTTAGGTGCATCCCCTATAGACTCATGTGTTTAAATGTTTGACCTACAGGTAGTGGCAATATTAGGTTGCGTGGTCATGTTGGAGGAGGAGTGTCACTATTGGTGTACGCATTAAGGTCTCATATGCTCAAGCTACATCCTGTGTACAGGACAGTTAACTTCCTATTGCCTGTGGCTCAAGATGTAGAACTCTCAGCTACCTCTCCATCACTAAGTCTGCCTGTATGCTGCCTTGTTCTCACCATTATGATAATGAACTAAACCTGTACGTCAGCCCTAATTAACTGTTTTCCTTCATAAGAATTGCTATGGCTATGGTGTCTCTTCACAGCAATGGAAACCCTAAGACAGAAGTTGGTACCAGGTACTGGAGTATTTTTGTGACAGTCCTGACCATGCTTTTATTTGGAGGAATGTGGATTAGGAGTTTGTATTAGAAAAGCAATTGAATGTTTTAAGTAGGCCTTAATGGGCCATACTAGTAGGAACATGGAATACAGTGATGCCGAGGGTGATTTGGACTGTGGGGGCCTGACACAGAAGGTTTCAGAGGAGAAGAATGTTAGCATAGGACCTATAGATCATCTTGTGAAATTTTGGCAAAGAATGTGGCTGCTTTTTGTCCTTGTCGGAAAGGTTTCCCTGCAGATAAATTGAAGAGTTTTGGATTAAGTTCATTGGCAAAGAAAATCTCCAAACAGCCTAACTGTGCTATAGGATACTCTTATTCATATCTACAAAGAAAAGAAGCAAGTTTAGCAAGGAAAAATACAAAATATAAAATACGTAATTGGAGGAGAAAGGGGCACCAGGACTTAGAATGGAACTCTGTCCTGTGTTCAAAGAAATAAACAGATTAAGAAATGGAATAAAGTGAGTGGAGACCTCAAAGTAAGATCACACCCAACTAAGCTTCCCACTTGTGAAAAGGAATTTTAAAGAAAGTTTTGGTACAGGCATGGTAGCACACACCTTTCATCCCAGTACTCACAAGGCAGAGGCTGGCCAACCTTTAAGGTCAAGGGCAGCCTAGTCTGCAGAGAAAGTTCCAGGACATCTAAGCTTAGGCAGTGAATCAAATCATGAAGAATGGAAAGCTAGTGGATTGGGGGTATGGTTCAGCTCCAACAAACAGCAGAATTTGGCAGCTTCAGCCACATAATTCTGGCTGTAGAGTCAAGGATAGAAGAAAGGGATCATGGATTCTTGCTCTGTTACTAAAGAAAGCCTCTGAGGCCAGGCGTGTGACAGGGATGTCCCTGCATGGAGGCCTAGAAAAGTCATTGTGTTGTGCTATAAAAGTAAAGCCTGGACTGCGTTGGAGATAGCAGATTTATGAGATGCCTGTCAAGGAAAGCTTCAAACATGGAGGAGAACCAGCCCAAGAGAAAGAAGTGCCTGCAGATCAAGTATAGAACTCTCAGCTACCTCTCCAGCACCATAACTGCCTACATGACACTTTGCTTCCCAATATGACAATGATGGACTAAGCCTAAGCCTCTGAAACTGTAAGTCAGCCCCCATTCAATATTTTCCTTTATAAGAGTTGTGGTCATGGTATCTCTTCACAGCAATAGAAGCCCTGAGACTACTATGATAACTGTATTCTACATTAGGTCTTTAGAAATTATTCATTTTATAGCAACATCTTTGTGTCTTTTGCCTAAAACCTCTCAATTTCCCCCACCTACAATCCCTGCTGAGAACCCATCTGTTCTGTTTTTTTTTTTTTTCAACAAACTTTAGGGTCCAGGTATGAGAAACATGTGATAGTATTTATCCTTCTGTGCTTCATTTATTTCATTTAATGCAGTATCGTCCACCTCATCATCATTCTCAAAAATGACAGACATTTTAAGGCCAAGTGCAGTCACAGTTTTTTTGTCCATCTGTCAACAAATACTTCGGCTGTTTCCTTATCGTGCAGTTGTAATTGACATGGCAATTAATGTTGGCTACAGGGACAACTCTGAGGTAAAAATTTTATCTTCTCTGCTATTACTATTTTGTATTTATTATATATTTAATCTTTTGAAGAATTTCCATGATGTTTTCATAATGGTTAGACCTTGTTGCATTTCCACTAACCCCGCAGAACAATTCACTTTATCCAAAACACTTGCCAAAACCTATTATCCTTTTAGTTTAATATAACTTTTCTTCTTTATTTTTTCTTTTGCTGCTTGTATGTTTTCTTTATATCAAAAAAAAAAGAAGAAAACATTCTATCTTCTCCTTTAGGGGTATTATACTTCAGATCTTACATTTAAAGATTAATTCTCTTACCAGATTTATTTTTATTTGAAGTCCTTCTCAGAGCAGGAATACTCAAGAAGAAAGCTTCATCAAGGAGATTATACTATAAATTTCAAATATAATAATGTAAGATACCAACTTAACTTTCTCTATCTTAGATGATGTTGCTAAGAATTATCTTAAGAGATGTATGCAATTTAAAAATGTATGTTCTTTAGTGCTTCTCCATGCTGAGTAAGCAGAAATATCACAAATACTCCTAGACAGTCAAAACACAGCTTTCCAGGGTCCAGCTGATTGAGTACAACTGGGAAAGTAGGGGTGGAGGGCCAGAATCTGTATTTTTAACAAGGCTCAGGAGATGTTGAGGCCCATTGGCTGCAGTCAGGTAGCTTTAATTTGCTTTTGTCTTTAGATAAATTGGTTTTAGTCTTTCCTTAATCCATTATTCACTCCTTAAACTCTACATTGAACAATACCTCCCTTTACTTAAGTTTTTAATTTAAAATGTTCTACATACTCTTCACATGCTTTTTTTTTTTTTTCCAGGAGATTGCCTTGCACAAAGCTCACTACCCAGGGAATATTTTCAGACAGAAGCAAGTTCAAGTCCCTAAATCTTGGTTTCTCAAAGCATTGCTAAGGATAACTTTATGTCATCACCATATGTAAAACTTGTTGCTTTGCATGTTTAGTGTTTCTATGCCATAGCACAGCATAAATTATTTTTCTAATATTACATTTAGTTGACTGAAAAGCCTTTCTCATTTAAAAAAAACTTTGAAATAAACTATACATCATTCATCATCTAACAATAAACCCAAATAGGATCATGTATTTTATATATATTGAGATATGAATTGATTTTAAATTTGTTCCCAATTCATCACTAAATAGGTTTCTTATTATTCCACTGCTATATATCGATAGAACAGTCATAGATATCAATGATTTACAAAAGATCTATACGTTTCTAGGTGTCCAAGGAGATGTCTTCAGTTAGGTCCTTGGGCAGCAGAGGAGAGGGTGACTGAACTGGCCCTGTCCCATAGCCACACTGATGAATATCTTGAATATTGCCATAGAACCCTCATCCGGCAATAGATGGAGATAGAGACAGAGACCCACACTGGATCACTGGAATGAGCTCCCAAGGTCCAGTTGAGAAGCAGAAGGAGGGAGAAGATGAGCAAGGAAGTCAGGACTGCGAGGGGTATGTCCACCCACTGAAACCATGTGACTGATCTAATAGGAGCTCCCAAGGCCAGCGGGACAGGGTCTGAACGAGCATGTGATCAAACCGGACTCTCTGAATGTGGCTGACAACGAGGGCTGACTGAGAAGCCAAAGATAATGGCACTGGGATTTGATTTTATTGTATGTACTGGCCTTTTGGGGGCCTAGTCTGTTTGGATGCTCACCTTCTTAGACCTGGATGGAGGGGGAAGGGCCTTGGACTTCCCACAGGGCAGGGAACCCTGACTTCTCTTAGGACTAGAGAGGGAGGGGAAGGGGGAGTGGAGGGAGGGAGAAGGAAATGGGAGGAGGTGGAAATTTTTAAACATAAACAAAAAAATAAAATAAAATAAACAAAAAACATTTTTAAGGATGTGGAGCTGATATTCCCTTAATGTTTGAAACCGGAATTTCTTCTATGGTAGAAATACTCTGTTAGAAACTATCTTGGTAGGTTATTTGACTGGAAATGTGTTGGTGAGTCCAAGCTGCAATAAGAAAGTGGTAAATTCTATTGTTCCCAGCACCATGAACCCTTTCCAGAGCTTACAGAAATTAGTAACTCGATTATCGTGGCCATTTTTTAAGTAGTTACTGAGTAGTTCTTTCTCCTTCATTGTCAGGAGCCATTTCCCCCCTAACAATCATTACAGAGACCATCACTCTAGGGAGTCTGCAGAGAACCTCACACCCATAGTTATGTTCTATTGACAAAACCTGCCCCTCACCCAATTAACTGCTAATCTTAGCGGAACCCGCCTCACATTCCAGCTATCCAGGGAACCAGGTGTGGCCACTTGTGACTTCTGGCCTGTCTGTCTGAATGTAACCGAGCTACGTGACCGGAACCACGCGGCCTGCGAGATCCCGTACCCTGCCCCTCATCCCTTACCATATATAAACTGTAACCCTTCCCTTGACAAAGTTGCTTGGCCTCGTTCTTCTGTCTTAGCTCATTCCCTTCCAGGTAGCGCCCCTCCGAGACCCTGGAATAACTTGATTGCGGGTGGGTTACTAACCCCTAGACTGAGTAGCCCACCCAAAGCAATCCACACTTCATATTTTAGATAATAAAACTGAAGGAGATTAAAAGATTTATGCCAAGTCATTGTCCCTGTATTTGCAAAGGTGGGATTTGAATTTCTTCATCCTGAGTTACAAATAACGCATAATATAGTCTCTGAGAAAAATAATTTGTATGTGTTGGCAGTTGTTTATTTGTTGTTTGTTAAAGGAAAAAAAAGGGAGAATTGGGGGAAAGAATAATGATACAGGATGAGTAAAGAACCAGAGAGATGACATAAAGCTAATGATAATGAAGTAAATATTTTTAGAGACTGACAGAAAGAATTTTAACAAGAACATTCAATATGAAATGCCACGTGCTTTGCTGATCAGTAGATATTTTGATAACACCCTCCCCTTCATCAGGCACTTAAATTAATAACAAATCTTCTTAGATGAGATTTAATTCAGAGGTAGAATGTTTGCCCAACTTCTTTGAAGCCCTGGGTTATATAATTAGTACAACAAAAAGAAAAAAACAAAACAAAACAAAATGATCTTCTAACATAATAAAGTACTATAAAAAATATGTGGCATAGGGTTTCACAACTGGATTGATGTCTAGATATTACACTCAGCTATGAAGAAAAAGACCAAAAGTTAGCATTATGGTGGTGAGAAAATCATCAGTCCACTTTGTCTCCAAATTCTGGAGTCAGGACTAGACGTCAAACAACCTTTTCTAAACCTCAAGAGAAAGGCAATCTCTGTGGTCATTTGCCTTTTAAGCTATTGTAAGAAAATTATTAAAATTTTTATCCACTCAAATGCAGTATTAAAAAACTATCCTTGATTATTTTAGCAAGAGAATAGCAATCACAGCTTGAGACATATATCTACTTTAGTTATAATAAGAAATTGAAAGGGTTAAGGCAAGAGTAACAAACAAGAATATTTTCAAAGGTTTTCAACCATGGTAAAATCAACTTATTTTTTTAGTCAATTTCTTTTCCAGTTTTCTTTGCATTTTTAAGATGTTTAAAAGATATTCTTGAATGATTGTGACACTATGATGCCATGAAACATTGGCAAATTAATTTTTCTTCATAGACGTAAGCTTTATCTTTTCTTCATACACATGACACTACAACACAAATGAGGCCAGGCTGGTGGAACATGGGACATTCCCAGGCTGATGACCTGGTTCACTCTCTGCACTGACTGTTACAGTGCATTAGAGACCATCTGGGCCCCTGAGGGCTCCCAGCCCAAGCTGTAGCAGGAGGGCCTCCTGGTAGGGTCAATGAGATTACTAATAAACTGGGCTCAGCTGGATGGAACTCTTTGCATATCTTTGCATTTCCTTGTTCTTCCAAGGAACTGCCTTCAGGAGAAAATTCACCCAGGTCACCAATTACGCTGCTCCCCAGTTGGTTTTGGAATGCTTCAGTAGACTTATTTATTGCAAATAGATTAACATTTTTGGTTACAAACTCCCTATTTTTTTTACAAATTAAAAAAATAGTTTAAAATGTTTAACTTTAAAAGAAGACATTTTAACTCGCTAATTCATTTCATAATTAAACTTTTATGAAGTAATTGGTATGCGCTTAATCCTATACTTGGCTGGTAAGAAATAGATCGTGGCATTTTATTTAAATCTGTTCTATGTGCAAAACCCTTTGCTTGCTAAGAACTTTAAACATGCCATCACAGTAAACCTTTACCACAACCCTGAGACATATCCCCAAGACACGACTTAGGAAATAAGCTCAGAGAAGTGAAGTCCATGAATAAATTTACTAGTCCATGAATCACCTGAAGTGCACAGACTAAGTGTCATCTCTGGTCTATGTAAATCAAGGATCCCTTATTTTACCCCTTTACTATCAGTGAATGTTATGACCCTCAAAAAAGCCCACAGTGTTCTTGTGTCAAAAACTCAGTATTTAAAAAGTTGCCGTGCACTAAAGATTATAGTAACAGGGTGACTAAAGGCCATTAGTAAGACAGGTCAAGCTTTTCAGTAGAGCAAAGGAAATTAGTCAAAGACTTTGGAACAGAAATGAAACTAGCATTCAAGAAAAAAAAAAGGAAGCACAGAGGCAAATTTGGAACAGCTTCTGCTCCATTGCCCTTTATATCACACAGTTATGGACAGCACATATCAATGTTTATTAATGACTAGGAGAACACGAGAGACAACACTATGTTTGGCACAATTTCTCTCACCCAAGTGCTATGTCTACAAAAAGACAACCCAGTTTTTGAGAACTTCTAACTTTTTCAGATTCTTTTCTTTATCTAGTTAATACAGACTGGAGTTCACTAAATCACCCAGACAATTCAACATGATTTCAGGTCATGGTTATTCTTTTATGAAACCACATCACTCCTTGGGTTCACAGTACTGGTTGCCGTATTGATGGTTGTGAAGATATTCAATTTCCCATGATGGTTACACAGAAGCGTAATGTGTTTTATATTAATTGAAAATTTTAAATTTAGTTTTTAACTTTTGAAGACTCTTTCATCCTTTTGATTTATTTCTCACCTGTTGAAGAATCATGTGGCAATAGAAAAGAAGACTAGATAGATTAGTTAGCAGACGGAGTGTGTAAGTACGTGAAGAATGTCCACTATAATCACTAATTTAATCTTTTTTGGAAGACATTGGGTTAATATTTTGGGAGACTGTGTTATAATTGCATTCTTCTCATTCCTCAATCCATCTCTCTTATGAAAATCTCCTTTCTCCCTTTCAAAGTAGTGACCTATTATTTTCATTAACTGTTTAATTACATATGTGTATGTGTGGTGGTTTGAATGCAATTGGTCCCTATAAGCTCATAAGGAGTGGCACTATTAGGAGATGTGGTTTTCTTGGAGTAGGTATGGCCTTGTTGGAGGAAGTGTGTCACTGAGAGGGTGGGAATTGAGATCTCCTTTGCTCAAGATACTCCCAGTGTCATAGCCAACTTCCTGTGCCTTCTGATCAAGATGTAGCCAGCACCACATCTGCCTGCATGTCACCATGCTCCCTGCTATGATGACAATGAATACACTGAACCTCTAAACTGTCAGTGAGCTTCCACAATTAAGTGTTTTCCTTTATAAGAGTTGCCATGATCATGTTGTCCCCTCAAAGCAATAGAAACACTAAGACAGCATGTTGGATATATATATTTCTAAATATATAAATACAACCTGATTAGTCTGTATAAAGTTATTCCTATGTTTGCTTTAGGATGAGCAATATTTGGTATTAGTATGCTCTTCCCTGGGAAAAAATTACTGATATAGCTCTCACCATCCATGAGTTGCCAGTTTCCATGGTATATCATAGTTAAAAGACTAAACACTTTTTATCCAAACAAATAACTATATGGAGAGGCAGGAGGTGACAAAAAATAAAAGTTGGTGGCCCATACAGCCAGGCTTGTTGGCAAGAACCTTCAATCCCAGCACTTGGGAGGCAGAGAGAAAAGTATCTCTCTCTCTTAATTCAAGTGCAGCAGGTCTACATAGCAAGGAAAGACAGAGTTATATAGTAAGACTGTCTAAAAACAGAAACAAAAACAAAACAAACAAAGAATTGGTAGCCAAGCCTAAAATAACTAATTGTTCCTTCTTCAAACACATCTCATCCTTTCAACTGTTTGAGTACATCATGACTAGGGTAGAACATTGTCAGGAGTCTCTGTATTAAACTTTTACATAAATTAGTAGTATTCTAAATGTTTCCAGTAAGTGGACAAAAAAATCTGTATTTATTGGACAAGAAACTGTATTTATCGTTCAATTTAATGTATCATTCTAATAACATTACCAGGAAGTTTTGAGGCTCTATTTTTCAAAATCATTGTCTCTGCTAACTCCTCA
The DNA here is from genome assembly GCF_014885135.2 of Alexandromys fortis. Lineage (NCBI taxonomy): Eukaryota > Metazoa > Chordata > Mammalia > Rodentia > Cricetidae > Alexandromys > Alexandromys fortis. The sequence continues at coordinate 20,060,371 of NW_026067908.1, read as the reverse complement.
CCATTAGAATTGACTGAATGATTATCTTATTACCAATATAGGAGAAGGACAATTTGAGATTTCCTATTTGTTTCTATGTGCAAAGTTTATACAGAGCAGAATTAATTCTATAGTGTTGCTGTTTTACCTGCCCTTGGCCCTTCCTTGGGGAAAGGAAAGATTTCAACTTCAGTCATTTAAGATACTGTATCCCAGTTTGTTCCTAGAAATAGAAGTTAATTATAGTAAATGTCTTGTGTTACTTCTTAAACCTTTATGGGACCTAGCAAATACAAATCTGAGAGATGTTTTACATATTTTTGCTAGAATAACAGCAATGCATTATCATTTAAATCTCATGCCTGATTAATATCAGGCTTGTTATTAATAGGACAAACCACATTAGGGTGAGGAGTTAAGTTGATGTCAACTCCTGTCTTTTATTTTAATGTCTTGCTAAGTTGTGTCTGAAGCTTCACAAGAGACTTTGCTTTGATCTACATTCCCCAACCTTCAAAGACATCGTGGAGGAGTTTGTGAAACAGACGCATGGTAAAATAACCTTGATTCCTTGCTTTAAGAATCATCTTCTCATGCCATGTAAATTTGCCAGGAGCCTCTAAAAAAAGTTGCTGACATTGAAGCACAGGTTCTACTGGATTCAATCTACACAGTACCCTCTCCCCACCCTCACTATTTTTAAGAGTTGTACTTTGTCTTTGTATGTTTATACATGATGAAATATGTCAATGGAACTTTTGCATGTAATGATTCACAGTTGATTATAAAATCTTTCAATATTTAAAAATATCTGAGAAGGTTCAAATACCATATCTTACATTACCATTGAACTATATTAAATTATGCCTACTAATTTGTACTCTAAACTAGTTTCATTTTATATATTATCATAATTAAAGTAAAGCATGGCCAAAATAGACTATACTGGTTTACTTTTAAGTAGTCATATAATTCATATAAAAATTATTCATGTAAAAAAAATCACCTTCCTACTACATTGACATTCTGATTTAAGTTCCCCGATTCCATCAGGAGACTTAAATTTCTCTGTTCAAACCTCCAAGAATTATCTATAGAGAAAACAGACAGGAGCACAAGTTTTAGTAGTTGTACAATCAAGAATCATAGATTTGGGCAACATAGAAGTCTACTTTTGAATTGAAGTTTCTTATTATTTAGCAAAAGAGCATGGAATTCATCAGTATGTTCTGAGTGGGGTGTCAAAGGTGGAGCAAATGACTTTGACAGTTGCTAATAGACTGGTGACGGAGAGGAAACAACCAGGGATAAGCTGTAGAAAAGGTACCTGGGAAATGGAAAATCCTATTAAAGACACAGAAAATAAAAGTCCATGACCTTTTAGGAAATTTGTAAATATAACAGTGAATGAAGAGAGCAACAGGGGAAAGATAAACAATTAACACTTGATTTGTTTAGTGGACCAGACACTCTGCTCAGTACTTGCTAAACATCTCCTCCTCTAACTATGCTTTGAAGCAGAGCAATGTGCTGAAGTAGGGGTAAAAATGGACATCAACTTTTTCCTCTAATAAGGAAAAAGGGAATTCACCCTTGATAGGTACTTTAAGCAAAGCAACTCCAAAATAGATTTTTAAAAAACTCTTCACAGTGAAGTGGTAGTGTTAAAGACGTTGCAACATTTCTTCAAGTTTGTGTCTTAAACATAAAAATTGAAATATCAACATCAGGAAATCCTTCTGCCTTCTGACACCTCTGCCCTCACAAGTCTTGGAAGCCATCATGGAGGTGGCATACTTTTTGCATTAGTTTTTAAAACTGTTATATGATTTTGATACTGTCATTTTGGTCATATTTTTGTACTGAAAAGAGGCAGTCATTTAAAAGAACTTAGGACTTCTTTTTCAAAGAAAGCATAAGGTGGTGGAGAATGAGGGAGCGATGTTTTCCTGGAAAACAGTGTTAGGCTCAACCACAAGATTCACAGATTTGAATCACCTTATCAATCTCAGATAGCACATCAAAACAACATTAATTTAAAAAATACAACAACATATTTATCTTGTGTAAATGTTATTTTTTTAAAAAAATAAACACAATAGAAATACAATTTAGAATTTGGAATATAAGAGGATGCACACTAACAACCCATTATCAGAGAACAAAGTAAAGCAAGTAAAAACATGCCAATAAATATCTCCTGGAGATTCCTCTTGTTTCTTTAGCTAAGAGAATATGATGAAGTCCTATTTTTCAAACTGTTCATTTTAAAGTACAGTTTTGAAGAGGGCATGAAAATCAGGCTTTAAAAAACTTTATGCTAAATAACAACAAAAACGAAACAAAAAACCATTATGCTGCAAAAATATATTTAGTCAACCCATAAAAATATTATAAAATATATCCTTTTTAATTACTTTCACATTAAAAATGCTTGCATCACATATTTAATATAAATTAATAAAATGAAATAAAATGTAATCTTATATGCTCTAAATATGGTAGATTAGTATGTTAATTTCATAGTAAAATACCACACAGTTCTGAAATAAAATATTTGATGTACAACCACTGACGTCAAACTGAAGGCTTAAGGTTGGTCGGAAATTTCTAGACTCCTTCCACTACATTTTTTGTCCTTATAAGGCTTTAGTAAGCTAGAAAGTCAAAACAAAATCAGAAGGTGAGAAATGCTAGGCTGGAGGCCATCCAAGGCCTTCCCATTCCACAATGCCACGACTGGCAGATTCGCATCGTTCCTCCACCCACTAACCACAGGCCTTGGCGGAAGGAAATGGAAAAAGGAAGATATATAATAGCTCCGGTGGATCGATTCACTCATGAGACATAAATCAAAACGGAGGTCTGGATTATGTTTAAGAAAATCTATTTGCCCCCAGCCCTGGATGTGCTGGTTTGGACAAAACTCTATAACTTAACCGAACGCTCAATGCAATAGCTATGCACAATCCCAGTTCTCCAAGCTATTTAACCAACAGAACTTGAAACGTTCAGGAACCAACATTTTCTGATATTAGAAATTATTTTCTTTTCTGCTGTCTGTCACTGTTGGCTAGGTAGGCATGTTAAAATATTTATTAGATTACAATATGTCTAGTAAACTAACCTTTTATAAAATGAGTGATCTGTGTGTTGAGACTAACTTCTGACCTCTCTCTGCCTTGAACTTCCTGTATTTGTAGAAGGTGGTGAAATGTACTGAGAAGTAATTAGTGCATTTTGGTATGAGAAATAGGGAGAAATATATTAAGGGGTTGAATTCAGTGTTATTGCAAATTAGCTAATCTAGTCTTTTGGCACAAAACAAACAGTGTGCTTTGTACACATTTGGAAGGTTTTAAAAACAAATCAATATAGCCATCCGCTCAGGACCGTGTTCAGCAGAGCTGGTACATTCCGTGCTGCTCCACCACAGTAGGTCCATTGTGGAGAGCTGCCATTTTCAAAACACCTTCCAGCTGTTGGAAGAAGCCACAGAGGAACGCATGCAGACACAGACGCCGACAACCCTCACTCAGATAATTACCTTGATTAAGATTCTCAGAATTAAACGGAGTTTAATCAAGGACCCTGTGAAGTCGTGAAAGCGCCAGTTTTCTGGGCTTGCCCTCTTTTTCTGCAGATGGTGAGTTGCCAAACACAATCAAAGGAGTCTTAATTACAAGGATGAGAGGCAAAGTCAAAAGGGAATGCGTGAATCTATGCTTTGTGATGGAGATGGAGCAGCACCAAGTCAGTAGCAAACTCAGTCTGCTTTGCATGGAGAGAGCCACAATGCATCAAAGCCAAGAACACTATCAACATCCCTGACAAATCCAAGGACTGAATTAATAGCTATGCCAATAGAGCTAAGGTAGTGGCAGATACTGAATCTTTGTCAGATATAATGATAGATGTGAACTTTTACGGCAATATTTGGACTGATATTAGAAAAAAAAAATCCATGACAGTCCAGCTGTTACTAAGCAAGCGTGACCCGGTTTGAATCTAAATTAGCTATTACTGGAAATAAACTCCCACAGAAATGGAAAGCTAAAAGAGCAATAATATATGGAGGCCAATATAATCTGTTCAAATTTTCTGAATCCTCTTAATTTGAATTTGGGCTGCAAGTAGAAGTGATTATGAAAGTGATGTATTCCATGACATGAGTCAATATTCCCCCAAACAGAAAGTCTGCCCATTACAATCATAATATCCCTTTTGTGCATTGTGATACTAAGACTGCCTACATTTCTGTAATTAGTCTTTCTTTTCCTACAAGGAAAAGCTTATATTTAGTTAAACAGTTTTATCGATAAACTGGAAGGGGAAAGATGTTATTCCAGCTAGCACTTGAGAAATAAAACACAAGCTCTGCAGACATCTCATTCTCAGATAGAAAAGAAAATTGTGACTTGTCTGCTGTTATTGTTTTTATAAAGTATGCCTTTATAAATGTTTCGGTACAGCCTTATTTGTTTTAAACATGCATGTACACACACACACACACACCAAATGTACTCTTTCCATTTTATCTGACACAAATAAAATTAGAAACAGAAACTAACTTAAATAACTGCATATTCTTAATGTGGATACATACTTCTGTCTTACCGGGGTCTTCATACACTAGCAGCTATTGTATAAGTGGACAGCATAAGCAGGCCAGTACTGGAAAGTAATTATCACAAAACCAACAAGAGCCAAAATAACGAAGAAAATAACTACATAACATCTTCAACAAGATTCCCTGGTCTAACTTCCAGTTCTGCCTTCACTTATCTCATCTGCAATTGGGGATGAATAAGTTTGCCTTCTAATGGTGCTTTAATGAGGGTTAAATCAATTGATGTGTGGGAAACTTTTTGAAGGTATTTATCACATTAAAATGGTACATAGTAAATTATGTCCATTAAACCCCTTGGCTATATTATAAAATGATCAACCGCCCACACCTTCATCTGCAATCTTCAATTTTAGGAATTGTAAAACATAAATATTTTGGCCACTATGTTCCCTAAGATCACTATTGTCCTTATTCACTCATTATATTTTATTTTTTATCAGGATATATGTAGTGAATTGAATGATTTTTCCAGCACATCCCATTCAGATTTATTTATCAGTAGTACCTTCATCTCCCATGCTGCTGCTTTCCCCAGACCATGCAGTATTGAGTATCCAAGGCCATGTCAAGGAAACTGAGGCTTAGGCAGCATTGCAAAACAAATGGATTGCACTGCCCTGCAAGGGAGATCTCAGCAACCATACACAACAAAACCATAAGCAAGATAATGAACCCAGTCAGAACTACATTCATTGGGCATTTGGACAAAAGATAAAGACATAATGACCTTAAATTATAATTTTTAAAAATATTAAATCCAACAAGATTATTTGGTATACATATTTAGGCTCATGAACTTTAAGGAACCGGGCTTCTTCAGTGATTTCTGTACTGCTTGCTTTTTCAGTCAACTATGTTTTTCAGAGTTGTATCACAGAGTATACACATGAAGTAATTCAATAAGTTTAATGTAACTTAGTATATGAGATTGTTCCAAATACCAAGAACGACAGGAACTCATTTATGTAGACCTTTTCAACTAAAATCACTTTAAAAAATTTAATCCAGGCAATGCTTGGTGAGAGAGGAAATAGCTGGAGAGATTGTTCAATGGTGAAGAGCTCTTCCAGAGGCCTGGGTTTGATTACCTGCCTCCACATGGTGGCTCACAACTGTCTGTGACTCTAGTTCTAACGAATCTGATCCCCTTTCCTGAACTCAGTAGGTATTGCTTGTATGTGGTAATTAGACATACATTCAGGAAAAACCTCTATAAACAAATAATAAAAATAAATAATTGTTATAAAAATACAAGAATTGTTGTATGACTACATCATTTTAAAGAAAGCTACCTGAGAGGTGTTTATTTTATGTCTGCCTGAATGCTAATACTGAAGAGGCTGATGCAGGAGGATCATAGACATGAGGCTTCATGTTTTAGATGAATAATACAAAATATCAAATGATTATGATTTTACCTTAGATATTTGTAAGGTTACCTTAATTTTTAGTTTAAGAAACTCAATCCAAGCAGAAATTTGTTAAATTCACATTAGAATGTAACCAAAACTAGAACAGGAAAGTCATTATCATGGCTAGATTCTTATCATCAGATCAGTTCTATAATATATAAGAGATTCTGGAGCTTAGATTATTTTTATGGTTATGCAGCTAGTCAGTGAACAGCCAGAATTCAGACCTATGAGTCCTCTTTCTCCTAGTGTAAATTTCTATATTAAAGAGGGATAGTGATTCAAGTGACAAGACATGAGAAGACTTTATGTCAGCCAGGTTAATGGCCCTCTCTTTGGCTAAAATAATATTGTAAAAACATTCAGGTAGCTCTGAATACATGCCAATTGATTACTTAATTGGAAATCATTCCCCATTCACTTTGCATAAACAGAAAACTGTTGTGTTATCATTTTTTTCTTTTTTGAAAAGCACTGTAAATCTAATGATACACAATAAAGTAGATTATAGACTTGCAAAGTTGCCATGCCCATGACAATTCCCCTCTAGTCTCTCTGGTGGTAAAACTCAGCTTAGCATAGAGCTTCATAACAAAGAATTTTATTTCTAGAGTACAAGAAGAAAAGAGGGCAGAATCAGAAAAGAAGAAAGATTTTATGTATGCCCAGAGTGTTGGCATCTTATTTGGTCTTGTAAACTCTATTCCAGGCCTACCAGCAAAGCTTAATACAAATGAAAGACAACACCCTCTCTTATCTCACTGAGGATTCTAAGAAATCCTGTTACAACCCTGTGGTAGATGCTACAAGAAGGTGGCATGAGGGGCAGTAACCGTAATCAAGACCAAGGTCCACAGTCCAGCGACAGCAGATCCATGTACCCATGGGATGAGCAACAGAGCAGCAAGAGAGGGTTTGCAGACACCTTTGTGTAAGAGGACCTGTTTCTAGCTGGACAAGAGACCATAACAGTGCTCTGATAAACCAGACAAAGAGGGTCTAGTGATAGGAGGAGGAATAGAATACCACCTTTTATTTTCCTTGTTCCATGCACATGATCCAGTTATCCTGCTTGCTGAATCCCGAACAAACATGAATTACTGATCATTAATTCTTCTCGCCCACTAAAAAATTTTCTGAGCTCTGCATATACAGTTCTATTCAATCATTTGAAAACTTACTCTGGGAATCCTGATCATATCATTTAAAATCAGGATTCCTTCTTACAAAAAATGTATAGTCACTTGTGAATTCATAAAGCAATGTTTAACTACTGTCAAACCAGAATTATGTCACAACTTACATGTATTGGCATATTTAATGCTCAGATGTTCTACTTATGCATTCTCTTTATGTTTAAAAAATTATAAGGATATGAATACTGGTAATTAGATATTAAAAATATTCTAAGAAGAGTATAGTGACGTCTCTAAAACCACTCACTCCTAAGTGACTTTCTAAGAAAATATCAGTATTATAATTATTTGTCTAAATGCCCAGAACGTTCCTATGTATTCTACTACCACCACCACTACTACTACTACTACTACTACTACTACTACTACTACTACACACATATGCACACATTTGTGTGCACAAAATAGCCTTTTAAAATCAAAAATGACCATGATAATCACTTTTGTATACTGTATTTTTCAGCTGATCATGCACCTTGAAAGCTTATATGTAAATTAGCAGACATGGCTCTGTACAAGTTCCCCACCATCTATAGCTGGGCATTATAATACACTTATCAAGTAACTCAATTAGAGCAATGTACAATGATAGCCATGATTACACTGTGTACTTATTATATTTGGTATACCTATTCTAGCAAGTATCATTTCAGAGTTGGTTTTTATTAAGTTCCAGTTTCACCAACAGCATATGGGAGGTCTCCCTTTCTCTCTAGATCAGTTGGTATTTATCTTGAAAATCTTTTACATAACTGACAAAGCATTACTCTGTGTAATAAATAATATATCCAGTAAGTGACAGAGACTTGTGTTTATTATGATGAAGGTTCAAACTAACAAATGACTGGGTCAGATTTGTTTCAAATTCTATTTTGAAATTCTTTTATTATCAATTGCATTTATTTTGCTACAATATCTTATTTTACTTATCTTCTGTATTTAATTTTAATGTATTTGAAATCAAAATATAATTATATCACTTACTTTTTTTTCTTTCCTCCCTCTTGCCCTTCACATGTTTCATCTCTCAAACTACTCCCATCCCCACCCACTCTCAAAGTGACGGACTCTTTTTCTTTATTGATTGTGTGTGTATATGTTTGAGAGAGAGAGAGAGACAGAGAGAGAGAGAGAGAGACAGAGAGAGACAGAGAGAAAACGTGTGCATACGAAGATATAAAAACAACCTCCTGAATCTGATTTTGTTGTCTATGTGTGTACCATTTTAAGGCTGACACTTAGTATGGGTTGACCAGTTAGGGTCTGCATCCTCATCCCTGAAAGAGGCTAATTGTCCCTCTTTCAGCAGCCATTAGGTGCCTATAGTTCTTTGTTTAGAGGAAGGAGACCAACAAATTTTCCTCCTCCTGAGTTAGCAAGTCTGTTGATATTGTCATTATTCAGGACTTGTTTGTACAGCTATTTCCACGAGAACAGTCTCACAGGAAACTTTCTGGTGATCCATCTCTTACTTTATTTTCAGCCAACTCTCCAAGATGTTCTCTGAGCCTCAGATTCAGGAGCTGTGCTGTGCAAGCTTCCACAGGGCCTGAGATCACCAATGTCTGTGTCCCCACTTTACCCAGCTGTGGTTTCCTGTACTGGTTTCCCTTTGCTATGCATAAAAGCTTCTTTTAAGAGGAGTAAGAGCTGTATCTACCTGCAGACATAGGATAGGATTTTAAATGTAGGTAGGAATCATGCTGATGTAGTGAAGTGGAAGAAGCAGATTCTCTTTTAAGATCCATGACTTCAGTAGCTCTGATGACCATCTAAGTTTCTAGTGCCAGGCATAATTTTCCTCCTGTTGTGTGGGCCTTACACCCAATTAGACAGATGATGGTTATCACCATCATTTGAATGCCATCTATTGCACCTTTATAGATATTTTGTCGTACTGGTCATTGTTGTGATTCACAGGTTTCACAACTGGGTGTGATTATTAATTGATTTCCTTCCTTGGCAGCTTGCATAGTACTTTCTGGTACTACAGAAACTAGACTGCGTGATGAACACTTTCATGTTAGATCCAGCTTAAATATCTGAGTACTATGTTCTAAGGGTGTGGTGTCTTCAGTGGGACTTACTTTTAACCTTTGAGATAAAATCAAGGACAAAAGACATTGTCTATATAGTTTCTGGAGTTACTTGAGCTACCCTGAACAACAACTTGAAGGCTTTTCTTGTGCCTGGCACTGGGAGTTTTGTTAGCTTATTGTTTTTATGGCATGCATGCTCAGCCAAAGTGCCCATATATCATAACACATNAAAAACCCTATCTTAAAAAAGAAAGAAAGAAAGAAAGAAAGAAATCACACGTCCTTATGTTAAGAAGCAGAATGGTCCTAAGTGAGGAAGAACTCTGACTTATAAACTAGCCCTTTCAGCTAAAAGGGGTGCTACAATCCCAGCAGTTATTTTATTATTAATATTGAGTCGTGATAAAAATCTACCCAAATGACAAAACTAAATCCTTCTTGTTTCTTTGGAACACAAAATCACAGGCATTTCATCGTACATTTTTCTTACAATCATATTTTGTACATCAGAAGAGCTCGAGATGTCCAGTGCCTCTCCTGGGTGTCTCTCAACAGCATGTGACAAGCCTTGCTTTCATTTGCCTCATCCATTGTCTTGGTCACTGTTCTATTGCTGTGAAGAGACACCATGACCAGTGCAACTCTTATAAAGGAAAACTTTTAACTGCAGTGGCTTGCTTACAGTTCAGATGTTGAGTCCATTGTCACCATGGCAAGAAGCATGACTGCATGCACACAGACATGGTGTTGCCTACATCGTGATCAGAAGGTAACAGCAAATGGTCTCAGACACTAGATGGTATCTTGAGCATAGGAAACCTCAATGGCCACCACCACAGTGACACACTTCCTCCAACAAGGCCACACCCACTCCAACAAAGCCACACCCACTCCAACAAAGCCACACCTCTTAATAGTGTCACTATCGATAAACTTATGAAGGACAATTATATTCAAGCTACCACTATACACACACATATTACACACATAAATTCATACATATATATGTGTGTGTGTATGTATATGGGACTTATATATACATATACACACTTATATCACTTATATAAAGTGCACAGAATTTTAGGGAGACTCCTTAAGTCTTTAACAAACAACTTTGTTGCTATTCTTTTTTCCCTCCTTCTCTTCCTCTTCTATCTCTCCAAATGGGTACCCTTTCCCATTTTTCCATTTCTTCCTTCATAGCATCTGTATCCTGATATTTCTCTTTCTAATACCCAATATTCTGATATTTTTACAAATCATAGAATTATTGCTTGTGATGTCTTTGAAGTTAAATAGGCTTTTCATCCATTATGAATTATATCTTTAATATCCCTCTTAGAAATTCAGCATGAAATAAAATCCCTAAATATTAATTTTTTTTAGAAATCTGAAAATTTGTCTTAAAAAATAGCTTAGTCATTAAACAAAGTTGAATGAATTTATAGATAAAACTGTATTTTACCACATCAAATGATTGTTAGCAATAAGTTGTTGCAACAATTTTAAAATGTGATTTTACTGTAATTTCATTTTCACCTTTTATCTAGTACACTCACTGAGGAGAAAAGAATCAAGGAAATAGAAGTTTCGAAGGAGGAGATAATGGTGTAAGATTAAGGAAGAGAGAGAACCAAAGGAAGACACTGGTGTGAAATGGCCTATTTTCATTTCCTTGTGGGATCTCCTTGTGTATCTAAACATGCTTCTTTCTGACATAGAAGACTCATATAGAATAATCCAAGTGCAACATTTATACTGAATTTCTACTTAGGTTGATTTTGATGAAACTGATCATAGAGCAGACTGGGTTAGCATCTGAGATAGTTGGGTGCAAGTCAGCCGAAAACACAGTGTGGAGAGGAGACTGAATGGGAGAATTGGTTTTGAACAGTTCAGCAGCACAGAATTCTCACACTACACACAAAATCAATGGAGGGGTAATCATCCTGGGCTTCATTTTAACTCTCTGGATAGTCTGGTCTTGTGCAGAGGGAAACTGACACACTTACAGACTGCTAAAATATTAAACAAGAATTATTGTGTAAAGATGGTAGAAGCAGACAAGCAGCAGAGGGTGATTGCTCCTTCTGCCACTTACTCTTTAGGAGTAAGTGTTGATTCTAACTTAGCTGGGCTTGTTGCTTTCCCACAGGGAAATGTTCACCTATTTGGGAAGCAGCCACAGAAGAACCTGTGTAACTAGGGAACAGTAAAAACTCTCTAGCTAAGAGCAGAAATGGCAAAGTTATTGGCAGGGTGCTATAAAGTCTGTAGTTCCTTGTCATCCTTCCAGATAATTTGTCCATCCAGCTAAGAAAGTCATTGTTAGTCTCCCCTAAAGAGACTGAGGGTGAGGACTTTATGTACTCCAAATTCATCTCTCCTCCCTCCACACATTACCTCTTTACATTGAATGATGGGTCTTAAAATATATATTTTATAGCCATTTCATCTTGGGATTTTAATATTGAACAAGACAAACACAACCTAACTGCTTTGACACTTTTTATTCCATGTAGCATTTATTTATTATTTTGGAATTCTACCTCTGTTATCCATTTTATTTATTTATTTATGACTTTGAACACATCATTGAGCTTCAGACTGCTCATTGAAAAACCACATATAACATTTCCTACTTTACAGTGTTATTTAGGATAGAAATAAGTTACATAAAATGTCCTTTGTCATAAGTGCTCTTTCTTTGTAAGAATGAGAGAGAGGGGAAAAAAAGGCTTTTCTTAATATCCATCCTCACTAGGAAAGACTACACAATAAGAAAACCTTTGCTTAATGAAATTTAAACTGCATAGAAAACACTAAAATGGCATATCTTCATGTTATTACTTCCTCTATTTTGTGTCTCGACAAATAATCCCCTACTTTAAGGAAACAATATGAAGTTTTTAAATTTGTAAAACTTATGATAAGATATAATTCCTGAAGTGAAGCTTCATGTTAGAGAGCATGGGTAACAAATTGTGTTGAGCACATTTCAGAAACAAATCCAAATACTTAGTTTCCATATTAACACAGAAATCATAATTCCTTGCAAAGGATATAGTTACTTTTGTTTTATGTGTATGAGTGTTTTTTCTGCACTTATGTGCATGCATACATTGTCCGAAGAGGCTAGAAGAGGTTGTAGTCTCTCCTAGACTTGGAGTTACAGATTATTATGAGCTGCCATGTGAAATCTAGGAAAGAATCCATGACCTTTGCAAGAGCATTTGAGCCATCTCTCCAGCCCCAATGCTCATAATTCTTGTTGAAAGAAGCTAACCCGTGCTACACAGACTAACCTGTATTTATTATGGATATTTAACTGTTAAGTGACAGAAAGTACACAATTCTCTTCTACGTGGCTTACCACATTAATCCTAAATTAAGTTATTTTAATGTGGATGGTAAAGTCAGAAAAATCTCTTAATACTCTTCCTTTAACATTTGAAAACTAAACTCAACCTCTAGTCACCTGAGAATTTTTAATGCTTCTGATTATTGCCCTTGGCAATTTTTAAAATAATCCTGTTACTGTGTAAATTCAAACTTATTCGAGCCAGCTCTTGGAAATCATGAGCACATATTCTGGGCAGAGAGCAGTGTACCCTAGGTCTCAGATTTAGGGAAGCATGACATCAAATCTCTTGAGGTATTGTACAAAGGACTTTTATTTGAAAGATAGTGTCTCAAGAATATGTTTGACCTGAGGCATATCTGAAATGAAATAAGGGTGACATGTGTCAAAAAAAAAAGGCTGTTTTGTCATCTAAAATATTTTCCCCAAATCTCCCACTGGTACTATAATGATATTTTGGTTCTGAAAAGTAGGTCCACTCTGGTGGGAAAAGGCAAAGTCATAAGATCATGGATTCTGCTTTTCCTGAGATCATAAGTCTCTTACCCTGGTAGCTCAAGGTAAAAATGTCTTCAAATGATAGAAATAAGTGGAAAGCGTTTGTTCTTAGATTTAGGGTAAGAACCTGTACTTTGTTGTTTAGACTGAGGGCAAACACAATAACAGTTAAATCCTTTTATCATGTTTGTCTCCGTGGAATAGCATAGTTATATTTTGCTTTGCCTTATATCATCCATGGGCATTCTGAGAGTTTGTATTTCAGAGCTGCAGTTATAACATTCTTTACCCCTGCAACATCCAACAAGGATTACTTTCTCCATTTCGCATCACAGATGTGAAATGAGAATTAATAAATAATGGTAAATAATACAGGTATCAAGTAAAAAAGCCTCAGATAAGGCCATTGCGAAAAACTGCAAAAATGGCATTTGTCCTGGCCACACAGAGATGAGTAAAAGAACAGACGATTGTGATTCTCATCCCCAGTCCAAAAGAACACATTCATGGAAAACAAACAGATTATTTTAGGCAGGTCTATTTATCTGTTCAAACAATTGGTAATTACCCCACACCATACCTATCTAATTAGATAGCCTAAGTACATACCCTAATGTTCAGGAATTGCTCTTTGAAGGCCAGTGTTCACACCTTTTAAACAAAACCAGACCAATTTACTGTGTTATTATGTTGCCTAAGCTCTAAAGGTTAAGCAGCATTTTGTCATCAATGAAAAGATCTTTGCCAACCACCTTGTATTAGTAATTAATAAGTAGTATGCTTTCTCTTATACTTCTTTGGCTAATGTGTAGAGTTTTGAACTTTTTGTTATACAGAAGATGAGAAAAAATAAAAATAATAATTAGATTTAAATTATTTTGGGAACTAGCATAAAATACTCAAGACTGTCAAGTTCAAAGAAAATATCTTTCCTCCATCGTTACTGACCTTACAACAAAATTCTCTCATCCTCTTGACCCCTCAATAAATCAGTCCTGGCTACTTTGTCAAATTGAAGTTTGACTCCTAGCTGTTGGACATAATGTTCCCTTTAACCTTAATGATTCCTGCCACTGACTTTTGAGATAAATATCATTAAATTGTAGTGGAGGAAGAAAAGCTTCATAGTGGAGTTGCCATCTAAAATTATTGAATAATTATATATATATATATATATATTTCAAATTAATTTGTAAAGATCTAGGTAATTTTCATGCTAAAGAAATCTGAACAGTTTAAACCTAATTGCTTATCTAAGAGGATGAGATAACAAACCACACTGTATTGCAATTGTGTAGTTAAAAGGTTTACAATAGTCTGCACACCATCAGTCTCCTGCTGTAGCTCTTAACTCATTTGCAAGGGAGCTACCGCCCTTGCCCTCACACTAGCATGTTAGAATTAAGCGGGTGTCATGGCTTATAAGAAGAGGCTTCAACTCTTGCCAAAGTGAAACAACTATCTAATTCAAAACAATTCTAAACCCCTCTCCTCTAAGTAAGATATGTGCCAAAAGGAATACAGTTCTTTCAGAAAATAATCACCTCCAGGAAATCCCCAGAGAATAAGTTTAATACATTGTTCCAGACCCTCTGTGCATTGCTGCAGTATAAGACAGCAAGAAAATTAAAAGAGTGGTACTGTGTATGGAAGGCATGGTCTTTCTTTCAATACTTTTAAATGAACTCATTTCATTCTTATTCATGGAAGGAAAACACCCACACACTTCTATGTAACCAAAGTCAATGAAAATACCCACAAATCCAAAACAAGGGTTTTTGTCAGAAGAATATGCTGAAGGTATTCTTAACATTGAGCAACTTTCCACATTTTTAAATGTAACAATGTTTCATTTGCTATAATAATTGTAAAAGCAACCTCCTAAATCATAAACTGTAAGTAGCACCTATTGTTTTTTCCAAGAACCTGCATATCTATTCAGAAAGCAAAAAAAATGAACTATTTCAGACATGAAAAGAAAGGAATTAGTCTTCCATACAATTTGAAAAATAAAGAGGAAAATCATTTTTAGTGCAACGAAGTCAAGACTAGGCTGTCAGGTGTTGGTTTTTGGAAAACCAGTTTGTTTTTTGGTGTTTAAGGGACACTTTTGACAATCCCTATCATCTTAGCAATTTCCAAATCTTGAAAGCTGAGATCTTTGCATGAGAATGTGTTCTATAACTATGTGCAGTCATCTATGTACAAAAACGTGGGCATTCAGGTTAGCTTTTAATTTACTGGGATTGCCAGGATCAATCTCAATCCAGGGAAAAGGTATGAGTACAAACATGATGGCCTGAGTCAAAGCCTGACATCAAATGGCTTTTCCAATGTGGAGTGAATGGCCCTGAACCATATTGCTAGTATGAGGTCGAGGACAAAAGGAAAATTCCAAACGATAAAAATCAAGCAATGAATGAATTAGCGTACCTTTAGTCCTATCCTGACAACTTTTATTCTCTAAGTACATGCCCACGAAAGCCTTTTCTCAAGCCAACATCTTTATAAATAATGAGCCTAAGTTTGTTCTGGGATTCCAATTCTTTGGGGGAAAATGGTCATTAAATTTATTGTACCAATGATCCACAGTCACAATTAAGAATAACTTTTATTCATTTTAGAATGATAATAACCTGACTGCAAACTCCTGACTCTTTGACGAGAATGTCAGATAATCAAAACCTCAAAGAGAAAGCACATGTGTTTCTGTTTAGCAGAGAAAAAACTACAATTGCAGTTAAAAGGTTTCCTATTTTCATATTTCTTTGTTTTATATTTTGCTTTTATCATTTTTAGAAAGGTCTCATTCTATAGGTCAGACTGAACTGGAGATCACTGTGTAGCCCAAGCTAGTTTCTAACTCCATAAAATACTCCTGTCTCTGCATCCTAATTGATGAGATTATAGGTACAAACTAGGATTCCAGGTTAATTTTTAAAGTTTTACATATACACCACAAAAGGAAACATTTTCTCTAAAACAAAATGTTAATTAACCACTGATTTCAGTAGTTAGATGCTGTGCCAACATTTACAGGTTTTGCCTTTACATTGTGACTTCAAGTTATTTTTATGGGATTCTTAAGTAAGTGAACCAACATGTCTCTGTGTTGCATCTGCTTCTTATGCCTTTTCTCGGGCTGTTTTCTTTCCGTTTGTTTGTTCTAGCTCAATTTATTTGTTCTTGTTTTATCTTATTATATTTTATTGTATTATTATTTCTGATACTGTTTGCTTTCTAATGAGAGACAGAAAGAGGGTGAATCTAGGACCATGAGCTAAATCGATAGATACTAGTGTTCTTCGTTTTGCTTTTTCTTTAATTGGTTTTTCCTTCTTTTTACTAGTCAATGAAAGTCAATGATATGGAAACTTTGGAGCTAGTGGCATTATTACTGGGTATATAGATCTCATTCATGACCATCTAGTTCAGTAAATTTTCAGTAAGATAGATTATTAAATGACTATAGTATATTTCTAATAGTAAAATACATATTATTGATTTATGTAGTACAAATAATAAAAATTCAGAGACAGATATTGGGATTCAAACTGAAAGATCAGCCTATCACATTATAAGCCTATAGCACAAATAAATAATAAAAAAAAATAAATAAATAAATAAACAAAAAGAGACCAATATTGGGGTTCAACCTGAAGATCAGAAAATCAAAGCAGCCAAGCCACTATAGAGTTCTTACCTCTACAAAATCTTCAGACTGGAAATAGAGCAAGTTTCTGTCTCATCCCACCTTATTTCTCTCTAGTGCTGATATTAAAGGTGTGTACCACCATCACTTGACCTGTATGGCTGACTAATGTGACTATCTTTGCACTCTGATCTCAGACAAGCTTTATTTGAGGGATTATTTTTAAAAATCACTATATTTCTCATTTTTGTCTAATATACGATAGATTATCATTTATATAATAAAAACTATATACAATAAATACAATCACTATATACAATAAATACAGGCAATAAGTACTTCAACAATGTCTAGTCCAATTGTATATGACAAATATAGGAAAATACTCAACTGTCTATTTTATATTGGTTAGTCCAAAGGCTTATGTCTAATTTATTTTCTATCATATCTTGTATTACCTTCCAAAACTATCTTTTGATATCTCTCAATCTTATACAATTTACACTTCCTTAATGAATTTCTTTTTTGTGTCTGTAAACAAGGAAAACTATAACTACAGCTATCTAATCTTCAACTACCTCAGAGACAAAAGAAGAAAATACTATTAACTGAGTAAGCTGGAAGTGCAAGCAAGCAACTTCCAAGCAATGAGAGAAGTCAGAGAAACAGATGTTTGCTTGGACAGTCACCCAAAGTTTCTCTGCAAAGTTGGGGTATCCATCTTCAGCCTAAAGGCTGAATATACAACAGAATTTTCTAGGAAGCAGTATTTTTGAAAGATGGTCTTGTCTTATCTTGACAAAATTTGGCAGTCACTAGGGTTAGTTCCTGCTTGTCCGATTAGGACTGTCAGCTGTCAAGGCTTGGGTATTCATTGCCCAGTAGCTTACTTTTTCAACAAAGAAAGAGAACTCATGTGGAGTTTCTCCAATGCCCATCATCTTCTCTGAAGTAGATTGGTGCTGTCAAGAGCAGAGATATTTTATTGTCATAAGAAAAAGAACCTATGTTATTAAAACATCTTAAATGTCATATTCTGTAGATCTCTGAAGAGTTTGAAGATGACATATCTATTTAAAATATATTTCTGTTTGACTTTGAAAGCATACTTAATATGACTGTAAGTTTAATTGTAATAGTGACTAATTACTAACCTGCATTTCCTTATTATCCTAAACAGTTGACAATAATAATTTTAAGGACTAGAAATTTACATTACATTGTCAAATGAACTGCATAGGCATAATACCTTGAATAATATTAGGAATGCATTACAGTATGTTTAAATAAAATTAGTTTCAAATTTGTATCAACATACAAAAGTCAAATCTGATGTAAAATATTTAAAACTAGTAGTTGCTTTTTATAAGCAGATTCAAAAATCTACCTTTTTATTTATCATATCTATATTATTCCCCTTTTCTTTTCAAAGCAGTTTCAATAACCTACCCTTTTATTTTATCATATCTGTATCATATCATATCATATCTTTTTCAAAAAAAAACTCTAAATCTAATATACTTTGTTCAGTTTTCCTCCTTACTGTAACCAATAATCAGTTACAATCAATTCCCCTGAATAATGACAAATATCCAATGAAAGACCAAAAACCACCCACCCTACCTCTTGTGAATGTGGACATCATATTTGTAAATTTACTTCCTGCTGTCTAGGAGTGATAGTATCTTTAGGGGAGTCTGAAAAGAAAACATTGGGTTAATTATTAAATGCTAGAAAAGGTAGCTTTATCATTTGATGTAAAGTCTCGGTGTAATGAGAAACTGCAGGGCTGTTTCAAGTCCCAGCTACAGCAGTCTGTGAGGCTGTATCATCTCAGTTTCACATCATATCAATTTCAGCCACCTTGAAATTGTTCAAGCATTTTGTAGTACAGAGTCAATATTTAGGTAATGATTTTCATTTTAATGGTGTTGTCATTGTCCTGAAGGAATTGTCGTTGTGTGGCCACATCCTCATTTTAGAGACTTCAAAGGTTGTTGTTCATAGTTCATTGCAGAAAACTGATAGAGACTCAAATCTGAAATCATGTACAGGAAGGTAGGAGATATAAAACCTTTTTCTAGAATTCGTTAGTACTTTTTATTACCATTAATATCAAGACAAAAACTTTACAATATATATGCTTATATTATAAACTTTATACCTCAAAGAAAGCTGTTAAAGAGTCAATATAAAACAAAAGGACTATGGGATTAATGGCAATAACATAGTTCTAAAATGTTTGGTTTTGTTTGTCCCATATCAGGTGGCTCTTCTGACATGAGACAGTGATTTTGAATTTGGCTGTAATAAGTTTAGAGAAGGAGAGAGCCACAGGCCAACTCCAAAGCCAGCTTTAGTCTTTAACTGGACTGGGACTACAAAAAGGCCATTGTATTTTATGGCTGTGGAGAATAGCAAAAACAAATGTTTGGGAAGATTTATGAAATTTTATGCTGTTGGAAATGTGATATACCAATAGGTCTGTTTAATCTTTTTCTGTAGACACTTCTTTAGATGATTTGTCCTATTTCTTCAGATGTCTCTCATTTGTTCAATGGTCTTCAGATTCCTCAACTAGATACCTTCATTCTTCTGAAAACTGAAAAACAAAACCCTTCCTCAACACTAATTTTAGAGAGATTCTCTTTTGGCAAGTTATTTCTGATAAAAATGAAAAGCATCCAATAAAACACCAGAAATGAAACTTTCTCTTTTTAGCTGTTGACCAGGGCTATCTAAGTGACTCCCAAAACATATAACCTATTGTCATTGCCTTTGGTTATGTCTCAGAGAAACTGCCTTGACCTGTTGATAGGACAGACCTTAGGTAGCTGAGGAGGACTGGACTGAATGTTTGGAGAAAGAAGGGCAGAGTCAGGGAGACACCAGGGAGCTGCCATGAAGCCACCACTGGAAATAGACGTGCTGAAACTTTGCTGGTAGGCCATGACCTCATGGTGATACATAGATTAATGGAAGTTGGTTAAATTAAGATGTAAGTGTTAGCCAATAAGAAGATAGAGCTAATAGGCCAAGCAGTGATTTAATTAATAAAGTTTCTGTGTGATTATTTCAGTTGTGGGTAGCCGGAAACAAACAAGTTGCTCTCTCCTCCATGCAACATAGACCTTGAATATGAAGGAGAATGCAAGGGAGTATATGCACTGGTTTGTAGGGAAAAAAGGGAAGAGAGAAACATTTTGATTATATTAGAATCTCAAAAGTAAACAACAAAAATACCACTTGCACCTGCTTCTATGCATCTAGGAAAAAACTAAAATGATCTATAAATAAACACATTAAAATAAACATATTAATTGGCTAACTATTCTTGTTAAGTAAAAATAAGTTGGTTTATTTACACTTGTATTTATTAATTTCTCTAAATCGTGTCTTTTGATGCAGGCACAAACGTCTGAAAAACAGGAAACTCGAAAGAAAATAATCTTTTAAAAAAGATCTAAAATATGAAGAAAAAACATACAGTAGCTATAAATAAAATCAATAAAAACCAGAGCAAAATAACCCCTTTGAATTTGAGTCAGAGACTCACAAAATGCTAAACATAATAATGATATTGATGATATGATATGATATATGAAAAAACTACATATAATTAGTAAAGTCAATCATTTAGGAAATGGGGAAGCAAATGTACTAACCTGTCACTCTTCATTCTTAAATTTAATTTATGTCATTAAATACTGATCAGAATGGACTCTAGCCTGGTCTAAGCTCTGGAACCCTAGGAAGTGACAAGTCACATGTTGCAGGACAACACCACATGGCCACCATATTTCCCATGTGACTTTGCTATTTTCCAAGAACTACAAGTCCCAAAATTCTAGGAAGTTGCCTTGTCCTTGAGTAGGTAGGGCTTACACATTGACTTTGACTCTTCCATGAAAGGATCCATTAACCTTTTAAAAATAGTCTGACATCAAAGTGTATGTCAACATGAAATATCACATAACTATAACAACTTAAATAATATGGGAGTTGATGCTACAAATTTGACTATTTTGCAAATTATAAAGGCATTATACTATAGGTATACTGAAAAAACATTCTTGTACTAAATTGGACTTTCAAATTTCCTTAGAGAAATGATTTCTTGTCTTGGAAGAAATGAAAATACAGACTCCGGGGCATTTTAAATAACTAGACTCTAAAACTACTTCTTTCAATTACTCAGCAAATATTTGTTGGATGACTCTAATGCATTAGAGATGCAGAAAAAAGGGATAAATCAAACAACAAATCTATGTTAATGAAGCTTATATTCTAGATGGTAGATGGAGAATAAACACGGTTGGTTAACTTAAAAATAGGTGACATGATAGGTAAAGAAAAAATCAGTAAATAAAGAGATGGGAAATTCTAATTAGATATGATATTAAATGACCTACTAGGAAAGGCAATGCTGGAGTTGATATCAGAGGGAGGTGGTGAAGGAAAGTGTCCTAGGCCAAGTGCAAAGCAATCACAAAGATATAAGGGAAAGCTTGCTTGTTTAAACAGAGAGATGTGTTCATTGAGTAAAATGGATTAAGAAGGTAAGTGTGGGGCAGATCATGTGACACTTCAATTATCATACATTCAGTTCTTTTACCCTGTACAAATTGGAAAACCACCAGAGAGAGGGTCTGTGTTTGGGACACATCTAACTTAAGTTCTACCAGCACACTTCTTATTGAAGGGTTAAGAGCATTGGGCAGTTCCTAAAAGTGAAAACTGGATATCTCAGTCTACTTGTAGGGCTACATAAATGTTTGACACTAGGAAATAGATGCAGAGTGAAACTAACTTATTTATCACCATTATGTGATCTTAGAAATCCTCCCAGGTGCCATTACGCTCAGCTGTCTCAGTAATACTGCTCTTCTTCATGTGGTGCCTTAATGCTCCATCCTCCAAAGAATGTCCTCACTTAGTGGAAACTTGAAGGGAAATGAGGCCCATAAATAATGCACAAAACAACTTTTAATTTACTATTTTATCCTTCATTTTTCATTGGTTTTCAATTTAGTATACAAAAAAGATGGGTTTCATTATGGGCTTTACACACAGATTTTGTTTTTGTTGATATTATTCATCCCCTTTCCAAATCTCACTTACTTTCTAATGGTCCCTTTGATTCATCTCCTTTCTGCTCTCTTGTTTCATGCACTCTGTTGTCCTCTCTTCTTTTTTTTACTCCTCATTCCCTAACCATCCGTTTTTTTTAGCATCATAATTATTTATTAAAGATTTCTGCCTCCTCCCCGCCACCGCCTCCCATTTCCCTCCCCCTCCCCCGCCTAACCATCCTTTAAAACCCTTTTGTCTTTAGTCCCCTTTCTATTTTCATAACCTAATCTCACCCCAATCATATACACACACACATTTACGCATGCGTATGTGTGTATGTGTATCATATAGAAAGATGATAAATAGTTACACAGACAGAGAGATAGGTAGACAGATAGATACAGACGGGGAGAGAAAGGAATCTAACATAGTATTTGAAGGGAAAAGCGTATTTGTCATTGTGAGTCTGTGATACTTTGCTTAATATAATAATGCTCAGATCCACCAACTTTTCTGAAAACTTGTAATCTCATTTTTCTTTTTGGATGAACAAAACTGCATTGTTTATATGAACCATGTCTTCTTTGGTCACTTAGTAAAAGACATTAAGGTTGAGTCCGTCTTCTAGAGAGTGGGAATACTGCGATAGTGAACATGATTATGCAAGTTATCTTTGTGATTTTTATGTTGACTTGGAATCATTTGGGGAAATATCCAGAGTAGCATAGTAGTGTGTAGAATAACCATATTACCTTGGTTATTCTAATTTTAGTTTTTGAGGAAACTCTATACTGACATTCATAATTGCTGCATCATTCTATACACTTACTAGCAATTAGTAAGTATTTCCCTTTCCCCATATCCTCATTTATTTTTGTTTGGGGTGGCGTTGCTAGATGTTTTTCATTTTGACCATGGTAAAAAATGGAGTTATAGGAGTTTTAATTTACATTCCCTAATATAAAGCCTCAAATATGAATTCCATATAGGATAGTAAGAATCTTCATGACAAAAATCACTTTTTTCAAGCTGCCATTAAAGGTATACACCTAAGGTTTAGAGGTGATATATTTGAACTATTGCACTAAACAGCAGCTAAGAAGAAACTGTAGTTGAAATTTTCTTTGGGCCACCAACCAGCTCCCAAATAAAGATACGGAGATTTATTATTAATTATGAATGTTAGAATGAAAAATTGAAGAGAAAATGAAAAATAATTTTCTCAAGCTTGATATTCAGATTCAGCATATATGCACATAAAAATAAAGAACAACTGAAATGCTTGGAAACTAAGGAAAATTTATAAGTACTTCCAAATATTGGGGGGGGGAAGCAGTATTCCCCTTATAGGATGTCAACAAAATTGACAGCTTTCCATGACAGAATGAAAAAGTTACAGAATGCAGTCTTCATGGGGTTATGGAAAGGAAGAAAACAGTGTTAACTTAAATTTATATCCTATAAGAGTATCTTCAGTACAACCTTTGCAAGTTCTTATCAAGCAAAACAGTATAAATAATTAGAATTCTAAAACATACTCAAAGAAAATATAAAATCTAGTTCTAGAGACTTAGAACCAGATACTACTACTGTGATCAGAAACATAAGAAGAAACTAATTAAGCTAGTATAACTGTGGATAAATATGATAAAATATTGATCCACACAACAATAGCATCAATGTTTTAAAGTCATGTAAATATACAAACCCATGTATTGGTGTCTGTGTGTCTGTATGTCAAATATGCCTAAGACATGCAGAGAAAAGTAGTTAAAATAATCTAAGATGATTATATTTTTAAAAGTCAGACTAATTGTTCATTTATGTTTTCATTAATAACTTACAAATGTGTGTTACAGTCTTCATAATATCTACTAAAATATTACTCATAATTGTATAGACCTAAGTGGGAATCAGAATTATAAAAACACAGGCCACAGAGAAACTGTCTTGGGAAAAAAAAAACACAGGCCAGCAGCTAGATTGGAAAAGAGAGTTAAGACAGTACTCATAAGCCTGAATCAGTTAAATTATATTAAATGTTAATTAAATGTTTATTAAAATGTAAAGACTGTGCACTAGCTCACTTCCAAGATGCCCCCTGCCAGCTCTTGACTTGGAACATGTACACCCATCTGTATTCCCTGCACTTGAGCATGGGTCAGTGTATCCACTTGCCTCTAAGCCCACAAAGATTCTCATCCCTTGTCATACCTCCCACTAATAAAGGGAACCTAGCCCTTCCATGGTTTCCAAATGTCCCATTTGCTTTTCATGATCTCATGGAACAGACTCTTCCTACCCAAAGTGGGTTCACATGCAGCTGTGATAGGAAAAGAACAGCTTTTTTTCTTTGGATGTGAACTTGAGAAACTAAGATATTGTATCTTCCCCTCATGGTAGGACAGGCACTGGCTAACTGCTGTGTTGGCTGCGTATTGCTATGCAACAAATTACTACAACTTGGCTGCTTTAAAAAATTGTTTTAGTCTGCACTGCTATGACAGAATATTATAGATTGCTGGCTTATAAACAGCAGAAATTTGTTTCTCACAGTTCTGGAAGATCGGAAGCTCAAATCAGAGCGCTGGCAGATCAAGTGCCTGGTGAGGGCTCATTTCTCTTGGATGCTGCTTTCTCTCTCTCTCATCACATTGCAGAGAGAGCTGATTCTCTGTGATTTTTATCTGCCGGTTTCCTTGCTTGTTTGTTAGTTTGTTTGGCCACTTGCTTCTTCTATGGTGTAGGAGTCAAATGCAGGGTCTCACACACACTAGGTAAGCTGTGAACTACCTCTTCAAACCTGGCATCTTTTTTTCCCTTTTAATAAAGGTACCGATTTCATTCATGTAGGTTCTGCTGACACTATAGAGTATCTCACAAAGGCCTAATTCATTATATTATACCATGGATTCTGTTTTTAACACATAAATAGAAAAGAAACTCAAATATTCTATCTAAAGTAGTAGCATTAATTTATCACCTCGCCTCATTGTGAATTCGTTTATGTAGTAGCGAAGCAGAAGGGAAAAGCAACTGAGGAAAGAAAGGGAACCAGTTAGAAGAAGGAAATAGACATGGCAAAGAGAAACTAATCAGAACAAAGTGTAGTAGTGCACATATATGAAGACACCATAATGCAGCTCATTATTTTGTGTGCTAACCTGAAAGATTAAAGTATTTTCAAAATCACCGCAGTAAAAAACAGCCAAAGTCCTCTCTTCCCTTCTATCATTGTACTTATTTATGTAGCACATTTTCATTTAATGAAATCCATTGTATTCTTTCTTGAATATTTGATTTTAATTGTTTTTATTGAGTTATATATTTTTCTCTGCTCTCCTCCTTTCCTCCCCAACCCTCACCTTCCGCCCTCACCCATAATCTCCATGCTCCCAATATACTCAGGAGATCTTGTCTTTTTCTACTTCCCATGTAGGTTAGATCCATGTATGCCTCTCTTAGGGTCCTCTATGTTTTCTGGAATTGTGAATTGTAGTCTGGTTTTGTTGCTCTATGCTACTCTCTCAATTTCCTACCCCCCTTAAAATCTCATCCACCCTCTTATGAACCTCTTTGTAGTTTCATGATCTACAAATGCACATATATAAATATACCTACATACAAATAAATGTGAACAAGCAAATATATACACATGAATTTAAATAGTGTTCCATATTTGAAGGAAAGCATGAGGCACTGTCTTTTCAATCTGGCTTATTTCACTCAACAGTGAATTCAAGTTACACCATTTTCCCTGAAAATGACATTCTTTTTTTTGGATGCTTGAAATTCCATTGTGTATATATACCACATTTTGTTTATTTTTTGATAGACATCTTGGCTGGCTCCATTTCCTAGCTATTGTGATTAGTACAGCAATAAACACGGGTGTACAATGCATGGTAGGTTGGTTACAAGTTCCTTGTTTATATAACCCATAGTAGTTTAACTCATCTTATTTCAGTCCCATATTCAGTTTTTGGAGGACCCTCTTTCCTGATTTCTATAGTGACTACATGAAGTTTGCATTGCCATCAGGAGCGATAAAAGGATCCCTTGTCTCAAAAAAAAAAAAAAAATAGAATTGATTTATACCTAGCAGCATCATCTATAAGACTAAAACCAAAATAATCAGGATGTGGATCAAAGGCTGGAGGCCTTGACCAGAATGTCATACTACCAACCCCAGTCAACTAATTTTATTTCCTGTTGAGTTTATGACCATGGAACTCACTCATATTGGCTATTGGCACGAGACAATACTTGGTTCTTCTCTAGGTTTGAAACTATGAGTGAAGCATAAGACCAATAGATTCTCCATACCATATTTTCATATACATATGGATCAGCGAATTGAATGGGCTTCCAGGATTACCAGGCATTCATTAGATTTATGACTATGCCTCTGCCCATGGTGCTGAACTGTTATCCTAAAGAATGATTGCATAGTGTTATATTATGGTTTAGCCAGCAACTCTGTTTATTCTACACTACCATAGAAAAATATTAATAGGAAAATTGAACAGTTCATAATGGCACACACAGTGAGAATTTGTTCATCTTTTATTTTTTAAAAATCTTATTTTCTTAGAACCATTCAGAATTTCAACAAATAACTGCAGTTTTTCAAAATTACAGAGCAGTGTTCCTTTAACAGAACAATTATTTTCCTATAAGCGGCACCATAGAAAAATGAAGTTAAAAACAAACAAATAATTCATATCCTATATATAACCAATTTGTGCTGTGCATCAGTGAGAACATGCATTAAATTTTCATGTCAATTTACAAACCCCACATACTGACCCAGGCAAAGTTATTTGCTATTGAAATTTTCACTGCTTTTTTTCTTTTGTTATGTTATTTTTTCCTGTCTGATTTTGAAAGAAAGAAAGAAAAAGAGGGTGCATAATGAATGGGATGGGTCCTAGTTGGGGAGGATCTTTGAAGAAATGAGGGAAAGAAAACCATGATCAGAATATTCTGTACTAATTTTCAGTTAAAAAAACTGACTTTTGGAGCTCATTCCCTATGGAGGGATACCTTACTCAACCTAGATACAGGAGGGGGGCTTGGTCCTACCTCAAGTGATGTGACAGATTTTGTTGACTCCCCATAGGAGGTTTCAACTTCTCTGAGCAGAAGGGGGTGGTGTGGGGAGAAGGTAGAGAGAATGGGAGGACTAGGGGCAGAGGGACCTGGGAGTGGTATGCAAAATAAGATTTTTTTAAAAAAAGAAAAGAAAAAATACCACCAGAGCAGGCCTATATAAAGACATATCCCAAGTGTTTGAACTATATAAAGGAGACACTATATATTTTGAAAATGATATTACACATACTTACATTTCCCTGTTTTTTTTTTCCTTTAAGAAGAGTGATCCCGGTATGTGAGTATTAAATATTTTACATACAAGAAAACAAGCAAACGGACAAACAAAATACTATTCTAGATTCAAATTCTCACCATCATATTTATTTCCTTCCTCTTCTTCATTCTTTTCACCATCTTCATATCCCCTTCCCTTTTATCTTGCTTTTTTCTGCCTTGAGTTTACCCTTTCCCTTTTCCCCATTGCATTGGGTTTTTCTATCACGCCCAATACAGAACCATCCTTTTGTATTTCCCTTCTGTGTAGCAGCATTCTATTCATAAGACGCTTGCCATCTGCATCTGTGCAACTCCACAGCTCTCCCAGATTCTTGCCAGATGCTCTCCTCTGATTCAGGGGCAGTATTCAAAACACCAAGGACAACAACTTCCTTGTTTTCCCTTGGGCAGGAATACAAGTTTTCATTTTTTCTTTCACAACCAGGCTTGTCTGTTTTTTTCAAGTAGATATGTTATTCTATCTTTCTGATCACTTCTTAGAAACCTTGAGAAATTGACTGAAGTGTGCAGATACTTCTGTTCTCTTACAATTCTGCATAAAGAGTGCATATTGCTCCGTTGTGCCTCTCAGCTTCTTAGGCTCTCCTTTGCCCGTGTTCAGCTGGCTTCCTTGGGTGAGGCACAGAGTCACCTAGTGCCCATTCAGATCTCCAATTTTGTTTATATTGGTCTATGGAAACTTTATTCCTAGTCATATCCAATTGTCTTTACGACTAGATTAAATTCTTGGTTTTTACAGAGTAAAATTAATTGCATAAATATGATTTCAGAGTCAGTCTTAGGTTCAAGATTCTTTTTTTAAATTTATTTATTTATTAAAGATTTCTGTCTCTTCCCCACCGCCGCCTTTAAGGCTCTTGACTTTAGTAGCAAAAACTGCTGATGAAGCTAGGATTGGGATCTGAAAGTGTCCCCAGAGGGGAAAGTAGAGAGAGTGTGATGAGAATTACACCCACTCAACTCAGTTGGGTCTGATCAGAACAGTATTTCACTTGGGAGAACAACCCAGCTGGGAATCAAAATTGGGCTTGTTTCTGTCAGGGATGATTTAACTTGATCCTACTTGAAGGCAGGAACTCTATGAATCCTTTCTAGTGCTTTGATTCTAAGATCTGAAAGAAAAGAAAAACTTTGAAAAATGAATTTTGATATGACATGAAAGGCTTTTCATTTGTATTGATAAAAAAATTACTGATCTACTTTACTCAATGATTACAAAGGTAGTATTAATAAGATGGGATTACCTGAAAATGTTAATTTCCTAGATGTTAATTTCATAATCTAATTCTGCATGGAGGTTAAAATTTTCTAAAGTGACTAACTATACCAACTATGAGCCTACACACCATTTCATCAATACCTCATGTATTTCCAAAGTCACAAACCTGCCAGAGATGAAGTGATGAACCTGCCATTCATGATCAGTGTTCCGAGGTCCACTAAATTTGGGAACATTTCATCACTCACAG
The DNA here is from genome assembly GCF_014885135.2 of Alexandromys fortis. Classification (NCBI taxonomy): domain Eukaryota; kingdom Metazoa; phylum Chordata; class Mammalia; order Rodentia; family Cricetidae; genus Alexandromys; species Alexandromys fortis. The sequence continues at coordinate 20,031,668 of NW_026067908.1, read as the reverse complement.
AAACTTTTTCAGTTTTCAATCTGTTCTGTTCCTTGAGAGATGTAATCCAGACAAATGGGTTTGATCTTGCTCAGCGTCCATGTTTGGAGCCCTCGATAACCATCAGGCAGCTCCTGATGCAGATCTTCAGAGCCGTTGAAAGTCCCCATCCTCAACTGAGGGCTGGGTCATCATACTTTGCAAACTGGCATTCCTTCTGACTTGAAGCCATGTCACTTTGATGGTTTTTAATGAATGACTGAATACAAACATGAAGGAAAAATTAAAAGTCAATTTAAACCTACCTAATTTAGAAACTACTCTAGTCATTTGACTGTATACCTTTCCTGTTTTCTACACACACACACGCACACACACGCACACACACACAAATACACACACACACAAACACACAAACACAAACTATACATTTTCATTATTTTATGGTGCATGTTATGTAACTTGTTTTATCAAATGGCATATTGAAACCATGTTTTCATGTCAGCAATGCAATTCTACTATCACTAATTGCTGCATATTGTTTCATATGGAAGGTTATTAATAAACACTAATTATTTTATTATTTTTAGTTTTTATTTGCTGCTAATAATTCACTATAAAATCATATTTTAATAAGTCAATCACAGACAGAAAAAAAATTATCTGCTGTATTCCTTCCTTGCTTACTTCCTTTCTTTCTTTCCTTCTTCCTTTCATTTTTTGAGACAGAGTCTCACTATGTGGAACTGGCTGTCCTGAAACACTCTATTTAGACCAGAAGGGCCTCTAACTCAAAAAGAACCTTCTGCCTCTGCCTCTCAAGTACCAGGAATAAGGATGTGCACTATTACAACTGGTTAAAAACTATGTTTTTATTTATTTTAATATATTTGCCAAACTGCATTATTTTTCTAGCAATATCTATGAAATTATTCAATTTTATATATTTATCATAAGCAAAAATTTCTGAACAGTATTTCTTAAAAGATGTTCTTTTCCCTCTTGTTTCCAGAAAAAAAAAAGTTTGGTTCAAAGACGTTTGAAGAACATATTTCCCATGCTTTGGTATTCATAGATTATATTAGCATTTCAATCACTCTGAAAAATTTCACACTAGAAAAACATGTTAAACCTTTTTGAAATCAACATTTATTAAGTCATTTACACTGTGTCAGTATATTCAGAAAACAGTAACTGATCAAAATTTAGAAAACAAGAGATCTTGTGTTATGCAGTATTCCGCCCCCCCCCCCAAAAAAAAACTGCAAATACAGCACAATTACTAAACCTGAAACTGGAGGAACCATTGTGGATGATAAGGTAGAAAATTGTAAGAACAAGAGGAACTGTAGTAAGGGGCAATTTATCTGTTCCTGTTGCTCGGCCCCGAAATAATCACACAGAAACCATATTATTTGCAAAACTGTTTAACCAATAGCTTAAGCATATTTCTGGCTAACTCTTATATCCTAAACTAACCCATCTCAATTAATTTGTGTATGGTCATGTGGCTATGGCTTACCAAGTAAAGTTCTGTCCGGTTCTGTCTCTGACTCTGCCTTCTTTCTCCCAGCATTCAATTTAGTTTTCCCCACCTTACTCTACTCTACCCTATCACAATTTTCTTTATTAACCAATGGTATTCACAGCATACAGAGGGGAATCCCACATCACCTCCCCTCTTCAGTTTAAATAAAAAGGAAGGTTTTAACGTTAACATAGTAAAATTACATATAAAAATAGTTATCAAGCAAGAATTACAGATAACAATATTTATATCTACTTTATCTTTTTCACTACTAGAGAAAACTACAATTATAACTATCTATTTTTCAACTCCATCAAAGACTCCAGAAGGATGTAATATTAATTAAGTAAGCAGGAAGTGCATTGTAAGCAACTCTAGCTCTAGAATTGACAGAGACATCTCACTACCTGGACAGTCACTCAAATTCTTCTGCAATGTTATGGATACCCATCTACAGCCTACAGGCCCAAAGTGTCTGCAGACTTTTCCACAAAGCAGGAAATTTCAAAGACAGTTCCTGTATTGGCAATTTGTCAGTCACTTTTTCCTGTGTCATGCAGAATGTCTTGTAGACCCTTTCATGAAGGAGGAAACCTGAAGGACCATCTTACCTTTAGACAAGTTCATCAGTCATTTCTGTGGGCCCTGCATATCCAGCTCATACAGCATAACATCAAGAAGTCTAGGAAAGAGCATTTTCTTACCCAAATGGCTAAAAATGTTATAGAGGCTATTCCCATGAAATTTCATCAGCATGATTTCCTGAACAATTATTTGACCATTAGACTTGCTAACATGGAATAGGGAGATCTGTTGGTGTCTTAACACTAGACAAAGAACTAAAGGAACAGGGCAGTGCTTAGAGCATAAGAAATGTTCTTACTCAAAGAAGAACCCCAGTTGGTTATCCAATACCAAGTGGCCAGACACAGATAATACAAATTCACTGAGAAGAGTTTATTTATTTGTGAGATATATGTATTTATATATATTAATATATATGTTTGTATATTAATATTCATAAAATAAACCAAAACCTTGTAGAGATAAAGGAGGAGTACAATGGAGAAGTTAGAGAAAGAAAAGGAAAATAGAAACTATACTACAATTTCAAAAAATTAAAAAATTAACTATTCAAATGTACATGCAAACCTCTGGATAATGAAATCATAAAGAAATGGCATGATAATCTTGAATAGCATTATTGAGATTTCTTCTTATTCTGACTTCATCCTTCACATTTAATTGAGTAGTATACTTTAAAACAGTGGGAATTTTTTGCCACATTTGAATACATATAATAAAAAACTGTATTATTATATATACATATATATAAATGAGATGGAGTTCAAAGATTATAGCATATGTATTTTAATAGTGAAGTATTTTTCTTTTATATAACATATTATTATCATGAAGTAAATTAGTTTCATAATAGCTATTAACTAAAAGAAATTAAATAAAAAGTATATGATCAAATACTTGTGTAGCTTTCATTTTGGTTTTGAACAATCTCAACTTTTAGATGGAATATAAAGTTATATTGACATTTTCCATATGCCAATCAAATACCTACTTATACATACATATAACATCACATCCATGAATAAAAAACTACCTTGTCAATCAGATGTCTTGTTATACACAAATTTGACATCAGATTTAAATATAATAAGATACAAGATTGACAGTTAATTAGTCAAAGTTAAGAAAAATAATAAATTGCTCTTTGTTTTCCTTTCTGTTTCAAAGAGACAGTTTTTCATTTGCTCATGGCTAGTCCAGTATATATTATTTCACACTTAAATACAGTGTCTTCACTATAAGTCTTTCGAATGTTGTTGTTGTCCTTAATTTTATTTATATGTTTAAGTATGAGGTCTACACATAGTGATGAATATATGTTGTTACTCAAAGATCAATTACCAGTTGATACATAATCATCAATCAAGATAATTTAAAAATTAGACATAGAGTACTAAATAGATTATCCATAAAATATTAATGGCAAAAGTTTGAATTCAAGATTATAATAAAATTTTGTAAATTTTGGCACTTACCACTAAAACCACAACAGTTGTGTGTGCTGGCCTGTGGGAGTGATTTCTTATTAATAAAGAAACTGCCTAGGCCCCTTGATAGGCCCACCCTTAGGTGGGTGGAGAAAACAGAACAGGATGCTGGGAAAAAGAAGCTTAGTGAGAGAGTCGCCATGATTCTCCCACTCCAGACAGACGCAGGTTAAGATCCTCCCTGGTAAGCCAGCCCGTGGGCTACACAGAATATTAGAAATGGGTTAGAACAATATGTAAGAGCTAGCCAATAAGAAGCTGGAACAAGCCGGGCCAGGCAGTGTTTGAAAGAATACAGTTTCCGTGTAATTATTTCGGGGCATAAGCTAGCCATGCGGGCGGCCGGGTGCCGGGGACGCAGACCCGCCGCTCCTATTTCAACACTGGCCAGTACCACAGAATTTCTTGTCTTACTCTAGTCATTTTTGCCGAGGTCTAGAGAATTCCATAGTGTTGTTTGATGAATCCACACTAAAGGGGAGTTAAAGTCAGACAACTACTTAAAACCACCAGCAACAACACCTAGCAGAAGAAACGCCTGAGTGTTTGCATTTACTTAATCCACTGAGACCTGCATGCTTCTTGGTGCTTTCCGTGGTAGCATAATTTCTTTTTTAAGGCAAAGCTGAGAAAGTTGGGGAAAAATGCAAAAACTATTAGTTAATTTTGATACTGAAAAAGGATTTAAGGCCCAACACCAGGTTTTTCTGAAACCAGTTTATTACATTATATGGACCCAAGATTGTGAAATACTGGTGAATTGTGGAAGTTGTTAAAATAAATATCTATTCAGATCTTTCCTTGTAGAAGCCTCAGTCGACAATATCTAGTCTCTTATTTTAAAATGTTGGCTCTAATTAGGGATTTGGGAAAGGAATGAAGGTATTCCAAAACAAAGAAAAACATTGCGTGTGCTCCAACATAATTAGCACAAATGTCAATATAAACGGGAGAAGGAAGTTTAGGTTACCCCTACTTCCCTGTCCTCCCAACTCTCTGCTTGCCTAGACCTTTTTAGTCCCAGCATTGCCACCATCTACTCAATGCTTCCTACCATCCTCCCTCAAGATTTCTTTTCCAATTCTAGAACCTCCTTTCTCATCTGGCCTTTCATGATACATAAAGTTAAACATAAAGGTCTGAAAATTTATAGCTAGGATACACACAGGAAGGAGAACAGTCAGTGTTTGTTTCCCAGGACTTGAGTGACTTCACACAGTATATTCTCCAGTTCTAATTCCCTGCAAATGTCATGATTGCAATCTCTTTTATTGCTAAATAAAATCCTTTGCAGACATATAACATATCTTCTTTAACCTTTCATCTTTTGGTAGACAGCAAGACTTGTTCCAATGTTCTTATATTCTAAGTAGACTCACATGAAATCTTTGATGTAGGTACCTTTGGGTACCCAGGAGGGGTTGGGCTGGGTCACATGGCAGCTCTGTCTATAGATTTTTTTGGCCACAGTGACTACACAAGTTTACATCCTCAACAGTGTGGACAGGTGGGCTTCTTTACACTCACATTCCCAGTAGCATTTTTATTTTTAGTCATTTTCTCTCTCTCTCTCTCTCTCTCTCTCTCTCTCTCTCTCTCTCTCTCTCTCTTTGTGTGTGTGTGTGTGTGTGTGTGTGTGTGTGTTTCAAGACAAGGTTTCTTTGTGCAGCCTTGGCTGTCCTGAACTAGCTCTATAGACCAGGCTGGCTCAAAGAAATCTGCCTGCCTCTGCCTTCCGAGTACTGGGATTATAGGCATACACCTCCATAGCCTGCCTCATTTTTTTTTCTTGATGACAGTCATGCTGACTGAATTTGCGTTTTAGTTTGGTTTGTCTGGGGCAAAGAAAAGAAAGAGAACGAAGATCTCGGCAGCAATTACTTTGTTACCAGGGAATGGTAATGAAACTACAACTCAAAACAACTTCTGGGAGAAACTGAAAATCTATGCTGGGATCCAGAAACACACCAAAGATTGTCCCAGACTTTTGAAGTAAATAGTAAAAACCGGAATTTTCAAAGAGAAGTGGGAGCAGATGCTAAGGCTAGAAGAGAGGTAACAGAAAAATAAGGTAGAAAACATCCCATGCATATTTCAAATAAAAGGTTTAGAAACCTGAAGTAATAGGCAGAAAGAAAGCAAAAAACCAACTCAAATAAAAGGTCTTCACAATCAACTAGCATTTCTTTATACCTCTTACTAAGGCAACTTAAGCTTTAACCTAAAGATAAATAAATGATTGCCTGCTCATCAAAGAGAATCACATTCAAACATACCCTTCCCTTTCTTCTCTCTCCTTTCACATTCTGAATGCAAGCCCAGAAGGCAAGAATGGCAGAGCCAATCCCCCAATTCAGACATATTCATCTTTCCTTGGCAAGATTTTTAAACCAAAAATGAAAGGTTTCAATGGAAGTATAGAATAAAAGGCTCTATGGCATTTCATAAGCATGACACTCAGACTGTATTATGGTCATGAAAAATCTTTTCATAGAACAGTGGCATGTTTGCTCATGTGTCCCTTGTGATGTCATGCGACTGCATAACCCAAGACTATTGCTTGGAAACTCTAATCTCTTTTCCAACAGCTGTGTGTGTTCAATATTCTTACTGAAGGTAAATAAGTAAGAAGTTTCCATTTGAGTCTGGCTGAGCCTGACAGACATATTTAACAAAGATGTACAGTTACTGTAATTCACCTTTATTAATTTTACTTTCAAGTGAATTACATTTATTAGATTCTACATAAATAAATGGCACTAGGTCCAGTAAGGTTATTAGTATAGGAATATGATTTCAGGAACGAGCAGGAGAAAAGAGAGAAAGTGAAGATGAGCTGATGATTTCTTGAAAGTCACAGTCTGTTCTGACAGATGTGACCTTATCAAATTTCTGTGTCATCACTGTAATTATGCGTTCTGTGAAAGAGCTGGTCAGTTGCTGTAGAATTCTTGTTCTCTCAGTTAATTAGAAAGGTGTTTAGTGGACTTTCAGTGCCTTGCTCAGCCAGCATCAAAGCAGCTTCCTCCCGAAGCAGTTGGGAAAAAAAAATACAGAAGCCCACAACCAGACAAAATGCAGAGAGTACGAGACCTTGGAACATTCAACACTAAACAGGATGCCTCCATCAAATCTCTTGCTTATGGACTCAGAGAATCCTGTTGAAGAAGAGATGGAAAGAGTGTCAGAGCCAAAGGGGATGGAAGACACCAAGGAAACAAGGCCTTCAAAATACAGCAGGACCAGGGCATATATGACCTCCCAGAAACTACAGCAACATGAACAGGGCCTGCAAAAGTGTGCATTAAATTGGGTCCTAGAGCTGTAAGAAGTAGTGAAAACACGCCCCCCATCCCCAATTCAGAAGCTATCTCCAATGATAACCACTTGCAAGTGAAAATATAGTTTTCCACTCACATGCCTGCCCAGGGCGGCTTGACCTGGATAGGGAGGAATAAGCAAGAGCCAGTCTGGAGCCTTCCAACACCAGGAACTCAGGGGCCTTCATTGTGAGCCAATATATAGTGGGGTATGGGAAAGGAGGAGGCAGAATGGCTCATGTCCTCTGGAGAGAGGAAGCTCTGAAGAGGGGAAACAGTGGGAATGGGCTGATGTGGGAGGCCTGCAGGCCGCCCAGGGCCACAATGACCTTCCGGCTTGGTCTTCTACCCAGCTTCGTCTCAGGGTCTGTGGACCTACCACAGTTAAACTATACTGATGTCCGTGGCTCCGTTGTTACTGAAGGCTGTAAAAATCTGGCCCCCCACATGTGTCACATTGGTGCCCGAGGGCTATACCAATGCAAGAGCCATTCTGAATGGTCTGAACTGCCATCCTAGGCCTTGGAGGCATCCTAGCCAGAACTACAATCAAGGACCATGTCTGGATCTGTGACCTACGACAACCAGGGTCCATGTTGATATCTGGGGCTCCTGTTGCCATCCAATGCCAAGCAGATGTTCTTGGTCTAGGCCACTATCTGAGGCCATGTTGGAGTTTGGGGAGCATGCGACTGCTGGGATCATTCAGATATGAGAGTCCTTCACTGCCTCCTGGGGCCACGGTGACAATTTGACCAAAGCTGCTGCTGATGCCGCTTCTGTGGTGCTGACACAGCTGTAGTCTGTAGCCCAGGTTGCGGCAGGTGTGGAGATTCTGTGAAGGTACGGTACTGAGGGTATATCACAGACCTTGAACCTGACCAATAACACACTGCACAATGAACCTCTGCTAATGAAGCTATGTGGACAAAAGGATGAACAGCATAATACACAGCAGCTCCTGATGTCACTAAGATGAATGAAGACCCGATGGAGAGGTGGAAAATACAGGGGAGTGAAGCTTGTTGGGGTTTTCTAGCCCACTGGTACCCCACAACCGGCAAGCCCCAAAGAAAATCACACAGAGATCTCTACAAGTTATAAAGCTGATTGGCCCATTAGGTCAGGCTACTTATTAGCTCTTGTAGCTTATACTAACCCATTATTCTTATCTATTTTAGCCATATGGCTCGCTACCTTTTTCAGCTGGGTAGGTCATATGTTGCTGGGAGGAATCAACTTCCTCCTTCCCAGAATTCTTCTGTTCTCATTGTATCATTTCTACTTCCTGTCTGGGTTTCCTGCCTATACTTCCTGCCTGGCCAATCAACATTTATTTAAAACATGATTGACAGAATACAATTACCCCAGACCATTGTTTGTTTGTTTTTGCTTGTTTGCTTTGTTTGCTTGGTTGATTGGTTGATTTGTTTTTGGTTTTTGGTTTTTGTTTGCTTTTAATTAATATCCTTATTTGTATTTTTAATTTTTTAGTTTTATTTTTATTATTTCTTTTTAAGTTTTCCTTTGAAGGGGACACAAGAAGGGTAAAGGGCAAATGCAGAGGGACTGGGAAATGAGTGGGTTTGGGGTGCATAATATGAAATTCCCAAAGAAACAATAAAAAAATTGCATTTAAAAAATTAAACGTTGACTTTTGAAACACAAATGCTTAATTACCATGTAGTCTACTTGATTATAAATTAGTAAAAGACATGTCATCACAGAAGAGAACTCTAGCTTCAAGAAACTGTTTATCTACGGGAGAAACATACATTCTCAGTTACTTGTATTTTTGTATCACACTTATTTATATAAAAAAAGATAACAGTCTTGTTTTTCCAAAATCACTGTGCTCTATGCTAAACACTTTCATGGAATCAACTTTTGTTTCTATATGTGAAAATAAATTCAAACAAATATATGAATTTATTCCAAACTAACATTGTTAAATTGAATTTTATTAGAGAAAATATTCAGAATCCTACCTACTATTTCTTAGCAATTTCACCTGGAAGAGACTTCAAGATATCAATCAGCACTGGTCTAATAATCACTTTGATTTGCTGAAAAGTAGAAGCCCTGATAAAGTCTGTAATGGTAATAGAATTCTCTTTTAGTTAAAAAAAATTCTTTTATGTGCATCTGTCTAGGGGAGATATTATGACATAAGCATCAAGTGGTCTTGCCATGGATTATGTCAACAGCATTACAGAACACTTACTAACTCCAAGGTATGTTTCTAGGAAATGGAAAGACAACTGTGTGAAAGACTCAAACCAAATCCCTGTTTTTGTTTGAGGATGACAGTGTTAAGACAGTAGTGTTTAACAAAATGAGTTTCAGATTGGATATGGTAGAAGAGGCCTTTAGGGAATCCATTTGAATGAGAGTGGTCTCTGGTACTCCATCTTTGAGAGGAAGATTTTTGTATAAAGACTTCACAGTAATGAGGGAGTGACAAAAACCATCAAGGCTAAATTCCTATGAGAGGAACATGCTTGGCATATTCACAGAATAGAAATGTTAAAGAATGAGATAAGAGGAAGAGAAGAAGAATTGGGGGAGGGGGTGAAGAAGGGTCGGATTCTACAGGCCATTGCAATCTAAGTGAATTAGGTGGCATTGTAGACCCAGGCTTAGAAAAGAAGTGACATCATCTGTCTTGAATTTATCACTTTGCTACACCTCAGAGAGCTGTGTGATAGACAAAAAGGTAGTAACAGGTAATTTACTCTTGATATAAAGTAGATAAAAGGTGATAGGGCTTTAAAAAGGATAGAGTCAATGGAGAGGTATAAAGGTGGGCTTGTAACATATTTTGATGAAATATACAGAGCAGGTTGATGGAAGGCAATAGGAAAAAGAGAAGTTTATGAATGAAAGGGAAGCTTTCACCTTTAAACCTTGGGCATATATAATTATACTTCATCTCTCTAAAAGAATTCTCACCTAATATTTTCAGGGCAAAATAAGATCAATCTGTACTAAAAGATATTTTAGGATGGCTGTTTATTTTAAAAAAATGGTTTAAGCTCAACTATTTCATAACTGAGAATTTGAGGATCTACCAGTTTTAGACTTTATATGTCTTTTGCATAATCCACAAAGAACAGTAACATCTACAAATATGTGATTTTCTTATAAAAAAAGTCCTTTTGCTGTTTCTAAGTAAATTTGTAGAGGTAGATATCATGAGAATAGGTGCATTCACAAAAAGACGAACAAAAGTGCTCAGCTTCCCTATACACAATCAGGAATGTACAAGGGCAGCAAGAAGAGGATGGTAGACTATAAACAAATACAAGGTCTTGTAGATGCGATCATTGTTAAAGATATTTCCAATGAAAGAAGCAAAATAGCACAGTGTCCATATAGGAAATCATCAAGGGTGAAATCCAGCATTTTCATCAATGTTCTGGAGAAGAGTCAATCATATAGGCAGCCGATTTCAAAGCAATCGTGGGCTAGATAACTGAAATCAACTGGACAATCTTTGGCAAGTTGTGATGCTCTAAACACACAGTGTGCTGACGTGGTGGACTTTGGCTACTCAAGACAAACTAGAGAACTATTGTCCAATGAAATATGACAATATTAAGATAAAGTGACACAAGAAGGAAATATGATTAAACAAAAGAATATCACATTACTCATTAAGAAATACCATCTAAGTTGACTATGTGTAGTGCTACAGGCTTACAGTTCTAGTTACTTGTAAAGCTAAGCAGCAGGATTAAAAGGGTGAGGCCTGCCTGAGCAATATAGACAGTTAACAGAGGTGGGGGAAACAAGATGTAAGGAACAAAGCAAGGGTCTATTTAATGGCATCATATTGCCTAATGACTATAAAAATGTATTACCATAAAATATATTGGGGATTAAATTTTCTCAAACATATGTATTAAAATGGTCAACAGCTATATAAAAATAAAATAATAAAAAATGGTCAATAGAGATCAAATTAAAGCTTGTGTACACGAATCAGTCAATTTTCTGTTGTGATAGAATAGCCTAAAAAAATTAGCTTAAGGGGTAAGAGGGTTAATCTCATCTAACAATTCTTTTTCTTTATTTTTCTTATTTATTTATTTATTTAAGATTTCTGTCTCTTCCCCACCGCCGCCTCCCCTTTCCCTCCCCCTCCCCCGATCAAGTCCCCCTCCCTCGTCAGCCCAAAGAGCAATCAGGGTTCCCTGCCCTGTGGGAAGTCCAAGGACCACCCACCTCCATCCAGGTCTAGTAAGGTGAGCATCCACTAAACTGCCTAGGCTCCCACGAAACCAATAGGTACAGTAGGATCAAAAACCCATTGCCATTGTTCTTGAGGTCTCAGTAGTCCTCATTGTCCACTATGTTCAGCGAGACCGGTTTTAACCCGGGCTTTTTCAGACCCAGGCCAGCTGGCCTTGGTGAGTTCCCGATAGAACATCCCCCTTGTCTCAGTGTATGGGTGCACCCCTCGCGGTCCTGAGTTCCTTGCTTGTGCTCTCTCTCCTTCTGCTCCTGATTTGGACCTTGAGATTTCAGTCCGGTGCTCCAATGTGGGTCTCTGTCTCTGTCTCCTTTCATCGCCTGATGAAGGTTAATATTCAGGAGGATGCCTATATGATTTTCTTTGGGTTCTCCTTCTTATTTAGCTTCTCTAAGAACCCGAATTATAGGCTCAATGTCCTTTATTTATGGCTAGAAACCAAATATGAGTGAGTACATCCCATGTTCCTCTTTTTGGGTCTGGCTTACCTCACTCAGGATGGTGTTTTCTATTTCCATCCATTTGCCTGCAAACTTCAAGAAGTCCTTGTTTTTTACTGCTGAGTAGTACTCTAATATGTATATATTCCATACTTTCTTCATCCATTCTTCAATTGAAGGGCATCTAGGTTGTTTCCAGGTTCTGGCTATTACAAACAATGCTGCTATAAACATAGTAGAGCATATACTTTTGTTGTGTGATAAGGCCTCTCTTGGGTATATTCCCAAGAGTGGTATTGCTGGGTCCATGGGTAGGTTGATCCCAAATTTCCTGAGAAACCTCCACACTGCTTTCCAGAGTGGTTGCACAAGTTTGCATTCCCACCAGCAATGGATGAGTGTACCCCTTTCTCCACAACCTCTCCAGCAAAGGCTATCATTGGTGTTTTTGATTTTCGCCATTCTGACAGGTGTAAGATGGTATCTTAAAGTTGTCTTGATTTGCATTTCCCTGATCGCTAAGGAAGTTGAGCATGACCTTAGGTGTCTTTTGGCCATTTGAACTTCTTCTGTTGAGAGATCTCTGTTCAACTCAGTGCCCCATTTTATAATTGGGTTGATTAGCCTTTTACGGTCTAGTTTCTTGAGTTCTTTATATATTTTGGAGATCAGACCTTTGTCAGTTGTGGGGTTGGTGAAGATCTTCTCCCAGTCAGTGGGTTGCCTTTCTGTCTTAGCAACAGTGTCCTTTGCTTTACAGAAGCTTCTCAGTCTCAGGAGGTCCCATTTATTCAATGAGGCCCTTACTGTCTGTGCTGCTGGGGTTATACGTAGGAAGTGGTCTCCTGTGCCCACGTGTTGTAGAGTACTTCCCACTTTCTCTTCAATCAGGTTCAGTGTGTTTGGACTGATATTGAGGTCTTTCACCCACTTGGACTTGAGTTTTGTGCATGGTGATAGATATGGGTCTATTTTCATTCTTCTACAGATTGACATCCAGTTTTGCCAGCACAATTTGTTGAAGATGCTCTCTTTTTTCCATTGTATACTTTTAGCTCCTTTATCGAAAATCAGGTGTTCATATGTTTGTGGGTTAAAGTCAGGGTCTTCTATTCGATTCCATTGGTCGACTTCTCTGTTTTTATGCCAATACCAAGCTGTTTTCAATACTGTAGCTCTGTAATAGAGTTTGAAGTCAGGGATGGTAATGCCTCCAGACGTTCCTTTATTGTATAAGATTGTTTTGGCTATCCTGGGTTTTTTGTTTTTCCATATAAAGTTGATTATTGTCTTCTCCAGATCTGTGAAGAATTTTGATGGGATTTTGATGGGGATTGCATTGAATCTATAGATTGCTTTTGGTAGAATTGCCATTTTTACTATGTTGATCCTCCCAATCCAAGAGCAAGGGAGATCCTTCCATTTTCTGGTGTCCTCTTCTATTTCTTTCTTCAAAGACTTGAAGTTCTTGTCAAATAGATCTTTCACTTCCTTGGTCAGGGTTACCCCAAGATATTTTATGCTCTTTGTGGCTATCGTGAAAGGTGATGCTTCTGTGATTTCCCTCTCTGTTTCCTTATCCTTAGTGTATAGGAAGGCAACTGATTTTTTGGAGTTGATCTTGTATCCAGCCACGCTACTAAAGGTGTTTATCAGCTGTAGGAGTTCTTTGGTAGAATTTTTGGGGTCGCTTATGTATACTATCATGTCATCTGCAAATAACGAAAGCTTAACTTCTTCCTTTCCAATACGAATCCCCTTGATCCCCTTATGTTGTCTTATTGCTATTGCTAGAACTTCAAGCACTATATTGAAGAGGTATGGAGAGAGTGGACATCCTTGTCTTGTTCCTGATTTTAGTGGGATGGCTTTGAGTTTTTCTCCATTTAATTTAATGTTAGCTGTCGGTTTGCTGTAGATAGCTTTTATTATATTTAGGTATGACCCCTGTATCCCTAGTCTCTCCAAGACCTTTATCATAACGGGGTGTTGAATTTTGTCGAATGCTTTTTCAGCATCTAATGAAATGATCATATGTTTTTTTCTTTCAGTTTATTTATATGGCGGATTACATTGATAGATTTGCGTATGTTGAACCAGCCCTGCATCTCTGGGATGAAGCCTACTTGATCATAATGGATAATTTTTCTGATGTGTTCTTGAATTCGGTTTGCCAGTATTTTATTGAGAATTTTTGCGTCCATATTCATGAGTGAGATAGGCCTGTAATTCTTACAGTCCATCATGGGTGGGAAGCCCAACAGCAGACTTGAACCTGGCTGAACAGTCAGGAAGCAAAGGGGTCAAATTTCATACCCACACTGGAAAGAGAGAGAAAGACCAAGAAGTGTGGCTGAGCTATAAAAACTCAAACATGCCCCCAGTCTTTTGCTAGCAAGGCTTTACTTACTACACTTACTACAACCTTGCTAACACCATTAGCTGGGGACGAGGTGCTCAGACACATGAGACTATGAAACCACAAAAGCAGTCAAGCCTCAGAAAGTCTGACTTAGTGCTAGGCTTGCAGTAGCACCTAGGAGTATCCTTTATTGGGCAAGTATCTCAGAGACATTGCAGGAAATGGAAAATTCAATAAGGAGTAAATAAATTGCAAAGTCAGTTTCTATGTTCTCTGGTTTAAGCATTTGCATCTTTGTTGTAGAAGACTTTCTTTGCTCCTTTATATGTATGTGCCCTGCCACATTCATTCAAACCCAACTTAATTTTTCATATGTCCGCCCCTGAAATCATTTTCTCTGTTGAATACGTCCTGGACAGCCTGAGTCTATTCACCTACTCCAATAAATAAATCAATGACAGGCCAAAGAGACATGTACATCCAAGGCCAATCTGGTAAGTCCATGAATTTATTAGGATTATTTATATAGCACAGGTAAGGTGTAAATTATAGAATAATTTGTGACTCATCCAAGCAAGTACTTCTCTTCCAAAACCCCCAACTGTTTTGATAAAGATGGGAAAAGCTACATCACTGTTGTTGCAGAGACAATTTAATGAGATATTTAAAATGCATAGCTTTCATTACATAAATGAGATCACATTGTGCGTATTTTGCTATTGCATGCGTTAAATGAGTTGATCTGAGAAAATACCAAGCTTAGGACAAGACATATGGTTACTATAGTGTCCCTTGCAAGTAAGTACAATGAGGCATTTGATCGGAAGTTATTTCTGTTGACTAAAGCACCTGTCACATTTCGGGAGCTTGGTGGATATTTCTTTCAGCATGGTTTCAATTTAAGAGCCCCCAATTTAGTTTTTTTAAGAGCAACATTTTTCCTTCCCACTTATGTGGCAAATGGTTATTGATTTTGTTGTTTCCACACATTTTCCTTTCAAAAATAATAAATTAATCCAGGATCTCATATTCTGAAGTCTAGCCATAAAGCCAATTTTCCTTTAAAAAAATTGTTTGGAAAGAAACTTAATGATAACATCAAGAAATAAAAACTGATGACACCCATAGCAATATGGCTTTCAGCACAGTTTTTGGCCAAAATTAAATAAATAAATTGAAAACAGGAAATTAAATGTCACTGTATCTTCTCAGGACATATTTTTTAAAAAGAAGGATGGATTTTTTTAGAGAAGGTTAAAAAAATGAGCCAAAATGTTAAACAAAATGCAGTGTGGTTTCTATTTCTTGGTATACAGTCACATGCAGTTTTGAACAAAATAAACTACATACTACACGATGGGTATTATTTTATGTCATACTTTTTCCTAAACCAATTTTGGCTAAGATTCTTTATTACACAGTTGAGTTTATTCAAGACCAAACTGATCAAACTGCAGCAGGTTCCTGTTGGGTGAGTCAGTGATGGTAACATACTCACTTGGGCAGCCCATCCCATGTTTAAAGGGTTACCTCTGATAACACCCACTGCCGTGGGAGTCAAGGATGACTTCCTTCTAGTATGTGCAGGAATTTTGAATTTATCTGAAGGCGTAATAGACAACCCAATTGATTACAAAGTGTACAAAATACCTCTGGTACACCATAGAAGAATCACCAGAATTGTTTAAAAATGGCATTTCCTTGACATATGCCAATCTCTCATGGAATATGGAAATTTGCATTTTATTAAGTAGATTACTTAAAGCTTATGACTTGAAATTTTCAAAATTGTTCATTGGATTTTAGAGTAGAATTATATTGCTAGAACTATCAGGATACATTGAAAAATGTTGAAATATTAAGGCAAAATGCCCTAAGTTTTAATGCAGAAATAATAGAAATATGATTTTTGTGAGAAGTCTCCCTTTGCAAGTGAATGACTTCATTTACATGCTTTTGTGTATAGATATAAAAGGGCGTTAATATACATTTTGAAGCAACATGTCACAACTCCTCATGTCTAGCTAGCTCTGCCAGCAATAACAAGCATAGCCTTCCTTTAAGAAATTAAATGTTAGATTTTTCACACTTAGTCTTGCTTTCCATAACACACATCTTCCTTGTACAGGGCAAATGATCGAGTGTTCACTGGTTTGTGTTTTCTTCCATGATGAGAAATTGCAGTTTTTGCCTTTCTCACCATGGAATGTGTTAAATCAAGTCCAATTTTTTGAAGAAACAGTATATAGAAAAAAGTTGAATTGAGTATATAAGCAAGGAAGGGATCCCAAATAGAATCAGAACAGAAATTAAACTTTGATTCAGCTGTATTGCTTTCACTAGAGGAAAAAAAAAAAAAACACTATTCTGAAAATGGTAGGAATCAAATGACTCCAACTTAAAAGGAAATCACTAAGTCTTCACTTCATAGGAAGTGGTTACTGGCAGCTTGAGAGAGGGTAGGTGGATGACAGTGAATTCTGGTATGAATGGAGAGGACACCAAACATTATATCAAACGATGCAAGCTGTATCCAGCATACAAAGCATAGTCTTTGTGCATGAGAAATCAGCAATTTTGGAAGAAAGTTGACATCATGAAAAGAGCAAAATGGTATAAAGGAGGCATGTAAAAAATATTAAAATTAACTTTGAGCAGAAATGATCAGGGAAGTCTTAAAATATAGTTATATCTTATATTTCTTGACAAAGATTAGAGAAAATAAAGA
This sequence comes from Alexandromys fortis, assembly GCF_014885135.2. Lineage (NCBI taxonomy): Eukaryota > Metazoa > Chordata > Mammalia > Rodentia > Cricetidae > Alexandromys > Alexandromys fortis. The sequence goes on along the minus strand of NW_026067908.1, from coordinate 20,014,984 downwards.
GAACCCCAAGTACTGAGTTTTGACCACCCATCCTGTTGCCCCTAACATGGTTTGTTATGCTGTGATCTCCTCAGTAGGAGACAGGGCAGAGCCATGAGAAAACTGCCACACTTTGCAATGCACGCCAACTACTAAAATCTCCATACCAGGTAAATGTACTCTACGCTGTTCAATCCTGGGTCCTTGTAGCAACAGGAAATAAGCAATGTGGTTTTTATAGGTATTCCACAGCCCATGGGCTTAGCAAAATAATTATTATAGAAACTTAAACCTAGGATTCTGAGTATGTCTTTTGCTTCAAGCAGATCCTTCTCCTGAAGGCCCTCCAGGTTTTTTTTGGAAGACACTAGACTAGTTACTAGATCATGCACATCTCTCTCCTGTTGGTTATTGTACACATGCATACTTGTATACATGCTAAATAGTTTAGTTCCTTAAATTTAAAAAAATGAAACTAAAAAGGCCTTTGTCATCAGACACTATTTGAACAACTCAGTTTACATTGTTTTACCTGTAATATTTAGTCAAACTCCAGTTGGCTTCTTAGGGATCATCAACCATTACTGTAATTAGAATGCAATGATACGTAAGTCTCCTCTGTCTCTTGTCATCAATTCTATAGTGGTTTTCTGGTCTGTAGCCTATCTCTTTAATTCTTTGATTTTTCTTAATCAATTATTGGTACTTAATACTACATAACAGTTAATATTAAAATTTTGGATGTTAAAAGTGTACTTTGTGAAGTGGTAAAAAATTAACATATGCTGCTTTTAAACTTTAGTATAGTTCTTTGAAAAGGCATGCTCAGACAATGAGAAAGAAAAGCAAATAAACAAATCCAGGACCAGAACCGCAATTTCTATCACTGTGACTCTAACGTTTTGACTTTCCTTGCCCTTGGTATTGGGAATAATGCTATAATGAACATAGGAATAAAGCTACAATGAGCATAGGAACAATGCTATAATGCTATGATGAACATGCGTATAAGGCTATAATGAACATAGGAAAGCTAGGATTCTTTTTAAATGTGTGAGATCTCAATTACATTGGGCAGTATACATTCTTGGGAATACTAGATCATATGATAGTTTAATTCGGAATGTTATAAGAACTTTCATAGTGATTCTCATACCAGATGCACAAATTCCCATCAAGAGTATACAAATATTCATGTACTTCACAATTGGTTAGGAAACTAGTATTGTCTTTTAACCTTTGATAACAGTGTAGCAGATAATAAATAATGTTCTACCCTGTCTCGAAAAACAAAAAAAAATATAAAAGGAAAAAAGAAAGAAATGATGTCCCATTGTGGATTTGATTTACATGCCTCTGAAGATTACAAAAGCAGTAGGCCAACCAGCTTATATGGGGGAAGTCTCACAAAAGCCCGCCTCTAGATAAAAAGCTACAGGCAATTAATGGCAAATGTTAGAACGAGAATCAGTCTCCCCCAATGATAAGTCCACAATAGAATATCCAGTACTAAGTAGTCAGCTTTATATGCATATATATATGAACAACAGTAAAAGGACTCAGCAGCAGGTTATATTTACACACACACACGAAACTATTAAAGAATACAGTATCATGAATTTGAGAGGATGTGGGGGACATGAGAAGAGTTGAAAGGGAATATGGAAGGATGTCAATAATGTAATTACAGCATCATGTATGAACTTATAAAAAACCTTTAAAAATGAAAAGGATGAGCATATAAATAAAAATAAATACAAATAATAAAAAAGAAAATAGATTCATAGAAGCAGAGTGGAGAATACTAGAGGCCAAGGAAAGGGCAATTTTATACCAATCTCATCTGAACTGAAATATCTATTGGGGAAAAAAAGAGGTTTGAAAAATTTGGGAAATGAACAAAATATACATAGACCAGGAGACTCCTGAAATCTTGGAGGTTTACAAGAGCCCTTCTCAACTTTATATAAGTAGTAACAAATAGCTGGGAAGAAGAGATCATCAAATTTTGGCAGAGCTGCCTTCAGATTGCAAGACCACCAATGTTCATCTTCCCATACTCATGCTGAGATTGAATTTTCAGTGAAGCAGCTGCCTTTGAGTCATTCCTGCTCCTGTGAGTAACTCTTCCCCCATACTCCTATGAGCAAGCCTCCCCCATACTCCTGTGAACAACCCTCCCCCATACTCCTGTGAGTAACCATTTCCCATAATCCTTGAGTAACCCTTCTCCCAGACTCCTGTGAGTAACCCTTCCCCTATACTCCTGTGAGCATCACCTGCAGTCTCACTGGTTCACATTAGACTTTAGTAGAATTGTTTCTTTGGCCCTCTAGCACAGTATCAAGCATTTCTTCACATCTCTCCAAAGAAAGTGATCTCACAGAGCAAAGGAGGAAACTTGGTGGTGTCGCTTTGGAAAGTTTGAAATTTTGATATTACAAGACAAGCACTGCAGTAAATCCTGAATAGCTGAAGTATAATCTCAAACCCAGAGTTAAGACTAATTTGCATACTTATTTTTTTCTTTGATAGTAGATATAAAAGGGAGTCATGATGATTTGATTCCTTTTTCTGCAATTTTAAGTAAATTCTTTATTTTTCAGGACTGTTTAGTTCTATTATGTCTTCCCTTATTTTCCTACAAAACAAAGATAGAGCATGCACTATAGCATGTGGAGATTGGAGTACAACATATGGAAGTCATCTCTCTCCTTGTTTATGTGGCTACTGAGGAGTAAACCCAGAGTCAAGTTAGCAGCAGCAATCTATCTTGTTGTCTACACATTCATTTTCAATGTTCTCGTCGTATATACTAGAAATATCAAAAAACACGAAAAACGGTAGACCTAAAAAAAATGACATTTTTATAAATTTCAGAACAAAAAGGATCGAATGGCTCCTGCCTCTCAATCATAACAAATCCCAGCGTTCCCAGGTGTAAAGATTCCCCTCTACTACCCCTGCCCCCAACCTGTCTCTTTATTTCTTTATCTTTTCATTTTTGAGAGTATAGAATGAATTCAATATTAGCAAAACAACATTTTGACAGCATTTGTGAAAATTTAAATAAATTCTGAAAACAATCACATACAATCTCTTTTATCCTCTCAATCCCTATTAAAGTAAGGACAAAGCAAGATGATTCAGGTTAGCTGCAATAAACCTTAAACAATTATCTCTGTAGTAAATTTTTAAAGTGTACAGAGAGAACAGTGGCAGTCAATGAATATGTCTTATCAACGCATTAAAAAGTCATTTAAAGTGAACTGTGATCATCAGCCACCATTGCCTCAGAACTGCAAATAGCAAGATCAAAACTGAGGGCAGGAAATGCCATTACATTGGAGGGCTGGCACTGGTTTTGTTTATTTGCCTTGAATCGGGGCTGCCCCCAAAAGCATTTAATTTGTGTAAATATACACATTAGCTTCAGGAAGGATTAATTACTGTATAATCAATAGCCTTTCAGATGCCTTAGTCCAATATTCCAGAATCCACACATAAAGCATAAGTTGGGAAGAACCCAGATGTGAAATCCTAGAGGAAGGAAAATCATTGAGGAGACAGACAACTTTGCTAAACAATGAAAGAACCCTTATTAGACAGCAAAATGACAAAACAAGAAATCTAAACATCAGAAAATAAACCCAGGATGTTTAAAAGTACTGTAAACTCCTTTTGTTTTTTTCTATTAAACTTGTTCTTTGGCGATTAATACATGTGTGCAATTCATTTTGACTACAGTCTTCACCAACACTCTTTTTTATGTTTTTTGATTTTTTTTCACAGTCTAATTCCTGTCAACCTTAACCTCACTCCTCCCTACCAGTCTTCTTTCTGAATTAATGAGTTTTAGCCTGGTTTTGTGACCACTTAGTTTAACCAAGATCATCTGTGTAACCTTTGGATTGAAACTATCCCTTGAGGGCCGGGCGGTGGTGACGCACGCCTTTAATCCCAGCACTTGGGAGGCAGAGGCAGGTGGATCTCTGTGAGTTTGAGACCAGCCTGGTCTACAAGAGCTAGTTCCAGGACAGGCTCCAAAACCACAGAGAAACCCACTCTCGAAAAACAAAACAAAACAAAACAAAACAAAAACTATCCCTTGAAACTTGATGGATTTAATGATAGGTAATATCTAATTGTGTAACTAAAGGAATGTCCGTGGTTCCTTTCTCCAAATCTATAAGTAACAAAAAGTTTATTTTTGAGAGGTTTAGGACCCCTGAGTCACTCCTCCAGCTTTGCATAACCATAGAGGTACACAGTCTTGGGCAAATCTAGTATATTTGAGTTTTTTACTGCAGTGTTATGGCTTGGTCAGAAGATGGTGTTTCACAGCCCTTCTGTCTTTCAATTCATATTATTTCTGTCTCCTCTTCTGTGCTTTAAAAAACAGGATAGAAATGTCTTTTCGTTTGTCACTTGTACTCAGCCCCTTGTGTATCTGTGTCTCCACATATGACATCACTCACAGGAAAAAAAATGGGCTTCCTTGAATAAGGCTAAAAGTAGCATTTGATAAGAAACGATATTTAGTAAACTTAAATATTCAAAGAGAACCTGGATTCTGTATCAGTTTAGTTAAAGAATGATATGCAGTTCCCCCTGGGATCTATAATTTCTGCCTGGCATGATCTTTTTCTTCTTTTATCTTAATTATATCATAACTACATCATTTCTTTCTCTCTTTCTTCCCTGAAAACCCTCCCAAATAACCCCTTTGCTCTCTTTCAAACTCATAACCCATGTTTTCATTAATTCTTGTTACATACATGCACATATATGTATAGGCTTTTTAAAAACCAAGGTTTGTAGTACATGTCAGATTTTTTCTTACGGAGTAGGCTTCAAATTCAATCAAAGAGTGATTGATTGGCCCCCATTACAGCAGCGTCATGACTGTACAAGTGGCTGCAGCTTGCTTGGCAGGTTGGTCTTACTATTCCAGGGTTCAAAGCTGGGAAGGAGAATTGATGCCTTTCTCCCCTACTACTCTGCATAACAGCTTTGGGACCATAAAAATTAACCACCATGGAGGACGCTTCCAACTCGCCTCCAACTTGATTTTCGTATATCGTGAAACCAAAGTGTGTGGCAACTTCACTAATAGCATCTCATCATCCAGTCATGACTGACAACCGAGAAGAATTGTTTAGAGGATATCTAGAACCTCTCTGACCAACAACTCATAAGGAGAAATCACACTCTGGCACTGAAGTTCTGTTAAATAACTCGTGCTTCTAGCAGTAAGTATTTCAATCAGGCAGGGATTATGGCTTCAAACTCTTAATTTGGATACAAGTCAGTGGGTTTCCCTTTGACTTTCTCTTGCTCTTTCTCTCTGCTAACTCACCCTCCTTTTCCCCAAGTGACATTCCTACTTTAACTGCTCCACTCTCAATATTCTTATTCTCTGCTTTCAAAATTATATTTATTTTTCTTTTAATACATGGTATTACAATGTAGCTCAGGCTGGTCTAGAACTTACTACTTGTCTTTGGTTTTGGACTGTTCATCCTTCTGCCTCAACCTCCAAAAGCTAAAATTATAGAGTAGTACACCATCCTTAGCTACAAATAAAACTCAATACACATACTTTTTATACAAAAAATTCACATTTCTTCAAAGAGGGAGAATAGTTTTATGGTTTAGGTATGGAATGTCTCTAAATAAAAGGCTCATGTGTGTAAAAGGTTTGATTTCTATTTGGTAGGTAATTTGTTATGAGGACACTAAGTTCATAGAATTGAGAGGTGATTCTTTTAAACATGAGGTTTCTACATTCTTCAGTGGAATAATAAAAAGGGTTCTTAAGCAATATAATTTAGATGAAGAAAGTGAGTTATTGGGAAAGAATCCCTATCCATCTCTCCTTTCTACCTCTGCTGTAATACAATAAGCATAGTCATTCCATATTATGCCTCCTGCTGTCATGCCAACCTCACTACAAGTTTGACATCCGTAAACTGGAATTTCTGAAGCCATAATCCAAAATAAACTTCCACTTCTTATAACATTTTTAAAAAAATTCAGCTCTTTTATCATAGCAATGGAATGCTAAAATATCAAGTATACGGCAAAGATAGGATCCGAACACCTAACACCTGTCTGATGTGGACTTCTGTGAATTTTTTGCTCACATCGCTTTGTGTCATTTCCTTCTCATCCTCTATTGTATTATCCACCCCTCACAGGTGGTTCTGTTCTGTAAATTTGCTGGTTGGAGTCTTCACTTTATCCAAGATACTGTTATGAGTGTCACATACAATGAGTTTATCATCCAAGCTTGTGTTATTGCTGATCATGTTACTGCTCCTAGCTACCTCATGTCTTCCTATGGATTTTCTCCTGTGCTACTACAAATACACTGGAGAGATGGCTCAGAGGTTAAGAGCATTGCCTCCTCTTCCAAAGGTCCTGAGTTCAATTCCCAGCAACCACATGGTGGCTTACAACCGTCTGTAATGGGGTCTGGTGCCCTCTTCTGACCTGCAGGCATATACACAGACAGAATATTGTATACATAATAAATAAATAAACAAATAAATAAATAAATAAATAAATATTTTTAAAAAATGATGAAAACACTAACCATATACTTCAAGTAGGACGTTATAGGTTAGACTAGACCTGAGATGCACAAAGGGTAAGCTTTTCAAAAAAGTCAAAGGTGTGGGAGGATTGCCACTGAACGTGAATACACTCTGTTTGGTGATGCATTTTTGTATTCTCTGGGTAGACACCAGTCTTGCCCTAGCTGCTGGGCAAGAAAATGGAGCATCAGACAAGGTTAGTTGTTGTAATAGTCGTGGCGGGGTTGCGTCCCCGGCACCTGGCTGCCCACACGGCTAGCTTTACCCCGAAATAATTACACGGAAACTGTATTCTTTTAAATACTGCTTGGCCCATTATATCTAGCCTTTTCTCAGCTAACTCTCACACCTGGACTAGCCCATTTCTAATAATCTGTGTAGCCCACGAGGAGGCTTACCAGAGAAGATCTTAACCTGCATCTGTCTGGAGTGGGAGAATCTCTGACTCAGCTTCTTTCTCCCAGCATTCTGTTCTTTCTACTCCGCCTACCTAATTTTCTGTCCTATGAGGGCCAAGGCAGTTTCTTTATTAGTTAACCAATGAAAGCAACAGATAAGATACAAGACCCACCTCCATCAATTAGTGAAGCTACCTGAGGGAATATGATGGAGACTTGGTTTCTCAACAAATGTCCTAAGTAGTACAAACTGACTCTCAACCAGCTGCTTCTGTTGCCCAGTTGCATTTTCTTTTTTGATTCCATATATCACCTCTATATAAAAAATTTCAATTCTATATAACTGTACTAGAATGAAAAAAATTCTTATGTTGAGAGAAAAGTTAAAGCCAGCATCCTCAATGCCTCGCCATTCTTTTCTTCAGCCTGTAAAAGAATTAAGGACTTTTCTCCCTTTACCCATTGATCGCAGAGCTCACTGCTTTACCCAGAGCTTGTGTGGCATTTGGCTTTGCCCATTTTATGCAAAGTAAAGGATAGCAAATGCTGCTTGCTATTCATTGGAAAGTTTCCAGGTGTCACTGAATACCTGCTCTTGTACGCAACTGACTGAATTATCACCTTTGGGGACACTGCTTTCTCAGTCTTGTAGGATTTTTTTAACAATTTTTGACCACAGCAAGATGGAAAACATATGACGAGGTCCTCTTTTTTCAGTAAAATAGCTGGGCAGCAGCAGCCACACCTCCATCCATTGCTCTCTAAATAACAAAAGACAAGCTCCTTTATCCTTTTTCATATCTAAATTCTCACCAGCCACATATAACTAAATAAAGGAAGAGAAGTTAGAGGAAAAAAAATTGTTGTGCATACTAAGGCTGCCTTCATGTTCCCCACTGTTCTTTGTGCGCCTTTTGGAGAATGGGAACTCTGTGCCTGTGCTCATCAGACTACTTCACCTAATCTCTGCAAAGGCTTGTGGAAAGTCAAGGAAGATAGAGAGCCTTAAGGTTCACTGGCACATCCCAGACAGATGTGAAATATAACTACCAGCCTCCTGAAATAAGTTCATCAACTCAGAAAAGAACCAACTAGACTTGACAACATTCTTGTCAAGAGGATTGATAGGAAAGGCCAGGGCTTTGCCACATGAGTACACACTGATTGTTGCTCAGGGCTTGGAGAATGATGAGCAAGTGAACGCTTTTTTTTTTTTTTCCGAGACTATTAGCCATGAAACTCAGACTGAGAAAAGGGTGATTGGATGAGAAAAGGTGTGCTCTCGTGGCTGCCATTGTACCTGAGAACAAACGAACTTTTCTTTCTCTGACTTTTTTCTTTTGAAGTTGATCTAAAAGGGAGAAGAAAGAGGGAACAAAAAATCTCCCACATTTTTCTTTCATTTGTGATAATGTTTCAATACCAAAGATAAAATCTGATGAAAATGCCAAAGAAAAGAAGCGTAGAATCTATAGTATTCATCGAGTATATATAGAGCTTATGCTTCCGGTTGCTAGCGGCCTCCAGAAGTAAGGAACTGCTATATCTGTGCATTTAAAATAGAAGAAAACAAGCACAGTTCCTTTTTTTTCAGTATAGCAAAATGATATGAGGGCTGAGTACAATGTCCTTTGCTATATTATAAAACTGTGCAAGAAGCAAGAAGTTACCTCTCTGACTCAGAATTCTTTATTGTTTTCTTTTTCTTTTCTTCCTAAGATGTGTTCATGGTGAAAGCTGCAGTCAAGCAGTTTTACAAGCTCACTACAATTCCGACCTGAAACTGTGATGCAACTTACAATCCCAAGAAAGATTAGCACTGATGTATTCTTGTTTTTGCTTTGTGCACTCTGGTTATTGTCAGAAGTTATTCCCAAGCTTTATCCCTTCCCCGCCCTCATTGTACACATATTCACATATTAATAAATGTACACGCACAATATTTCAGCCTTGCATATAAATTTATGCTTGATATACACAAACCAAAACATATCGTGTTCCATTTAGCAGGGCTGCAAATAAATCAGATTGAGAAACAAAGAGTAAACTTGGTTATGAATAAATTATCCTAAATGACTCCATTTGCAATATTTCCAATATCATTGCATCAAGCATGCACCACTTGCATGCATTAAATGAATTACGTGCAGGCATACAGTGAGCTGCCACTGAGCCATTAATACTGGTGTCTTCCTAGAATATATAATGATTTTCAAAGATGTCCATGATACATTATTGGGAGAACAAAGCGAACTATGAAACATCTATAATTTGTTTCCCATTTTAAAACTCTGAAATATTATTATGTTACAACTAGTCCTGTCTTTATGAAACTTAAAATCCTAGAAAGTATGTATGTGACAAAAGAAAAATGAAAACATGAAGAATGAGTTAAGTTCTTCGTCATACAGACTAGAAATATTTCTTCTACTACTTACCTAGTAAACTGAGAGAGTGAATGCATAAACAATGACAAACTCAAACTGACCATATGTTTCCAAATTTGTGTACAGATTATTGAAAAACATTATCTTACAATGACTATCGCATAAATGTATATTTTAAGTGAAGTTATGCTTCAGTTACTTAGTAGATATTTCTGGTGAAGATCATCTGTCTGGTGTGGGAAGTCCTTTTATATATGTGTTGCTTTTATTGGTTAATGAATAAAGAAGCTGCTTTGGCCTGTGATAGGGTAGAATAGAGCTAGGTGGGAAAGACTGAACTGAATGCTGAAAAGAAGGCAAAGTCAGGGAGAAGCCATGTAGTCACTGCCGGGGACAGATATGACAAAACCTTGCTGGTAAGCCAAAGCCATGTGGCGATACACAGATTAATAAAGATGGGTTAATAGAAAGCTAGAAATATGCTCAAGCTATTGGCCAAACCGTATTGCAAATAATATAGTTTCTGTGTGATTATTTTGTGGTCTGGGCAGCTGGGAATGAACAAGATGCCTCCCTCAACATCTGTCTCCAATGTTGAAGATTTAATAGACAAATGAATACAATTGTTAATGTAAATAACACAAATTCAGAGCCTTTCATAATTTGGAGCAGTGAGAAACAGGAAGGTATGAGGCAAAAGAAAGGTCATGAAAGTTATATCTTCTTATCAATTTATTTCCAAGCAATATTTCCCTGTTGCTGTTTATTAGAAACCACCTTCTAAAGTACATGAACTACAACAAGCATAAGTGAGCCACCCATGAATCATAACACTTTTTCTTTCATCTTCTGTAGGGAGCTTGAATTCTTATCCATTACATAAAGATCACACACACACCCAAAGAACCTAAAAATAAAATAGCCAGAGAATAACATATCTGACACCGAGTTCTCTACTTTTTCTTCAACACACATTTTCCTATACTCAGTTTAGTGACTGTGTTGGCTAGTTTTATGTCATTAGTTTTGTGTCCACTTGACACAAGCTAGAGTTACCAGAGAGGGAAGAGTATCAGTTAAGAAAATGCCTTCGTAAGATCAGGCTGTAAGCAAGCCTGTAAGGCACTTTTTAAATTAGTGATTGATGTAGAACAGCCAAGACCATTGTGGGTGGACCCATTCCTAGGGTAGTCCCAGGGCAGGGTAAGCAAAACATACAGAGAAACCAGCAAGCAGCACTTCTCCATGGCATCTACATCAGCTCCTACCTCTAGGTTCCCGCCCTGTTTGAGTTCCTATCCTGACTTCCTTTGGTAATAAACCAGGATGTGGAAGTGTAAGCCAAATAAACCCTTTCCTTCCCAAGTTGCTTTGGTCATGGTTTTTATCACAGCAGTAGTAACCCTGACTAAGACACTGGTAGTACTAACTTGGCATTCAGTAGTCATTAAAAATGATTATTTAATAAAGACAAAGTACCAAAGAGCAAGTGTAATCAAAGTTGCCAAACATGAAGCCTTCACTCTGGTCTTTTTATTAGGCTTGTATGTGAGCAGACATATGTGTATATGCATATATTATTACCAAGGCATTTTATCCTATAGTAAAGATTTTTAAAAACAAAACCGTAAGACAATACTTATTCCAACTTACCCAGAATCAACCAGCATTCTACCAACGGACAGTTAGTAAGCTTGGATAAAACTCTGAGAACTGAATGTGAATTTTATGTCATTTGTGATATGGTTTTTGGAAGCAGAAATCTAGCCAAACAGTTTTGCCAAAGTGTATTTTAAGTAATGTTTCTCCTTTAATATGAAAACCATAACATGCAAATGTTACTGGATGTACATTCAGATTACAATAAGCTGGTCTAGAACTACAAATAAACTGGAAAATGCTGTAGTGATAGCCTACAAATTTTGCATGAGCTGGATCTCAAATAAACACTGTGTTCTGTCTGGGAAGTAGAATTCTTGCCATAAGAATGCACTGAATAAAGACACTCTACTTAGCCTAGCAGTGTGTTCCTATGAACATCTGTTCTCAAGGCCCATGAGTAGAGTGTATACCTGTCTGTCCCTTTGGAAAAGAGAAAAACAGAGGGAAAAGAGAAAGAAGATGAGATGGGATGGGAAATTAAAATAAGCCGTTCCATAGAATAGTTTTCCCTCTGCTTACAACTTCCAATTTGTTAATTTAAAGTTTCTGAGATGTAATCTGTTTTGCTTTTTAAAAAAATCCAGATTGTCAGACTGCAAAATAAATCAACATTGATGTAACAAAACAAGTCAGAAAATGAGGAAAAATGACATCTTTCAAGATCAACTGTTCCACAGAGTACAGAACAAGCTGGCAGCCTGCAGAAGATCATATATTAACTAACTAAAAGGAAAAAATCCCTGACTGTCAGAGTTAGGAGAAAAGAACCATTTCTTCCTGGGAACTAATCTGTTGTGGTATCTCTGTAGGTAGTAATTTCTTAACCACAGTCAAGACTCTTTTCTAGTCTACTTTAATACACATTTTAGAATAATAAGCCACATCACAGAATATGAATTAGAATTTGAGATACCCTGAAAACATAATTCATTTTCATTCATATGTGAGTAGTTTGCAAAAATAATGGACAGTGTGATGTGAGTAAGTTAAAATGAATGATCGAAATAAAAATAAAATTCAAGGAAAATGAGCAATAATACAACATTTATTCAACAGACCATCATTTATTTCTTCTCTCATGTGTATATTCTTTGTATTGATTCACTTTGATGTTAACAAATAATATGAGCTTATTATCCACTGCATATTACATACATTCATAGGCATGAAAGCACAAAAGGTGCAATGGTAAACACAATATTGACTCTAAGTAACTTAGCCAAAAAAAAAAATGCTGGGAAATTTTGTATGTCAATGCTGTCACACGAGTTTTGGATTATCATGAACTCAAAGAAAATTGAGAAAAAATAGCAATGTATGAAATGTGAATTGGAGAACTCAGGTAGAGGTGGACAGAAAACAGAAGTAAAAAAATGGAAAACAGGACACAGAAGAAAAGAGAAGTGTTTCAGAGACATGGAAAGGAGAGAAGAATCATCTATTAAAAGTAAAAGTCTGGGACACAAGAATAATACATTGCAAGATAAAAATGAGAGAAGAATAATATTGGCATCCTCTGGATGCCAACAGAGAATAAGAAATGAAGTTAAGGATGGAAGGAGGGTTCTGTAGCTGTGAACACTTGTTCTTACAGAGGACCGGGATTCACTTCCCAGAACCCACATAGTGGTTCACAACCATCTCTAGTTCTAGGAAATCTAGTAGTTAATGAGGAGATAAAAATAACAGAATAGATACAAAAAAGGTAATAATGAGATGAAGATTGAACTCAAGGAAAACTGAAGAAAATAGAATGTTGGTTTGACATGAGATTTTCTAAAATGAAAAACAGAAATTTATATTATAAGCAAAACAAAAGCAATGGCCTATCAAGATTTTGACTTGAAAAAATGACTGATTCTAATCCATAAACTGTGGGGAAAGAGAGAACAGATTCATTTGGGAGAAAAATGGTAGGGACTTGCATGACTAAGGTAAATTAGAAAGACGTGGTAGATGTTTGTTTGTTTATTTACTTATTTCTATTTATCTTTGAGAAAAGTCTCACTTTGAAGCCTGGGCTAGTTTTAGTACTCTTGTGTCATATCTTGTGGTAACTGAACAACAGACTTTACCAGGCCTGGCTTAGGTAGTTATTTTAATTGATTTTTCTAAAGTCATGACATGGGACTGTGCAAAGGCAGCTCAACGTGGGTGTAATCAGAGAATTAAAGAAAGGTTGTGCATTTATTCTTTATTCTCTTAATTTAACCACTTAGAATATGCAGTGTTTGCTCTAGTATAGCTATTTAGGTTGTACAAGTATTGACTAGAGAACAACCACAAAGAGTAGAAGTCAAATATTATTAAGATATAGAAGAAGATAGCCCCAGATTGACATAGAACAGTTTGCTTAAATATATGCTTTCTTCAAATATCGGTGCTGAGAATTTTCATATGTGAAATTCTTCCTTCTCATTCTGCTGTTGCTTGATGGGTCAAGGGTGATGCTCTTGCTTAAGTACAAATTCTGTAGGGTTAAGTAAGATAAAGGTCATTTCCAAGGCCAGCTTCTCTCACAGGATCCACTGACTTGCTTTCAGTTTTATGTGGCTGAGAAATGGTCCCCAGATTGTCCCAACAAGGCTCACTACTGGGGATAATCAACCAGAAAAACTTCTGAATCATTATAGCAAGTTAAATTAAGTTAAATTAAAATGATAAAGAGCATTGGAATTATGAAAGAATGAAGATCCAACAATATATTTTGAAAGAACCCAATTGCAGAAGTACTTTTTGTGGGGAAAATGTTCACACTATCATTGCACTAGATAGAATGAAGAACAAAATGCTACAAAGGAAAGGGGATTTAGCAATTGTTATACTAAAAATGGTGTAAATTTCTAGGGAGGAAAAAGTAGGAAAAGAAAGAAATTAATGTTGTTCTGGATAGTTTTTTTTATCAACTTGACACAAGGTAAAGTCATATATTTGAGAAAACTGAACCACAACTGAGACAGCCTCCACATCAGATTGGCCTGTAATGGTGTTGTCTTGATTGATGTCTTGATAATAAGGGCTCAACTCATTGGGGGTAAAACCATCCCTGGGCAAGTTCTCCTGAGTTGTGTGAGAAAGCAGGATGAACAAGCTACAAGGATCATGTCAGTCAGCAGCCCTTATTCATGGCTTCTGCTCCATTTTGTGCCTCTGGGTTTCTTCCCTGGTTTCTTCCTTCAGTGAGGGACTTATAAGTTTACTGTGAGGTTGAATAAACTCTTTCCCATACTTAAGTACTCAAGATCTTTTGTTCATGGTATTTTATCACAGCAACAGAAACTCTAAGAAAGAATTTGGTTCCAAGCTTGTGGATATTGATGTGACAGATCTGACCATATGTTTTTTGAAGTATTGTGGTTGCATTTAAATTTGGGGCTAGAAAAGCTATTGAGTGCTTAGAGCTTGATGGCTTTTTGTTTTGTTTTGTTTGTTTGTTTGTTTGTAAGTATGAAAGATAAGAACACTGAGAGCAGTGCAGAGGATGGAGGACTAGTTTGTGGAGTTTTATAGAATGCAAAAACTACCAGGGTCATTGGTGTGATATGTTGTGTTAATAATCTGTGTTGTGTAAGAGGGGGACCCGCTTGTTCATCCCAGCCACCCGGATAGTTTAGCCCCGAAATAACCACACAGAAACTGTATTAATTAAATCACTGCTTCACCCATTATCTCTAGCTTCTTATTGGCTAACTCTTATATTAATTTAACCTATTTCTATTAATCTGTATATTGCCATGTGGTAGTGGCTTATCGGCAAAGCACTTCTTTCTCCTGCTATGGATCCATAGTCCCTCTCTTTCCTTCTCCCAGCATTCAATTACGTTTTCCCTGCCTGCCTAAGTTATGCCCTATCAACAGCCTAAGGCAGTTTCTTTATTTATTAATGGTAATGACGGCAGACAGGGGAGATCTCCCATCAGTGATGTGTTGTCAGATGGGAATGAAGAAATGGCTGTGAATAACAATAGATGGGCACCACTGAAATAAGACCTTTGCTTTACTGGGACAATTAATGCTGGTGAGTTGAGTTCAAAACTTGGTGATGATTCTAAAGAGACTAGTATTATTGATACAAAATCTATGAGAAGTATTTCTTGGTCAGCACAAAATCTCTGATCTAGAGGAGATCAAGGCTACAGGTGGTGGTCACAGCTGAACTTGCTAATATGTAAGTAGCTCCCTGGTGTTCACAGCTGAACTTTTTAATATGTAAGTATCTCCCAGGAGTTCACAGTTGAACTTGTTAATATGTAAGTATCTCCCAGGTAGTACTGGTTTTGAAAGCATGAAAATGTTATGAAGAATAACTATGCTTAGCCACATGAGAAGCCAGGCCTTGGTGAATTACCAGCCTCAGTTGAGGTAGAGACCCCAAAAAGGAAAAGGTCAATGAAAGAGGTTGAGACTTGGTACTATATGACTGAATAAGTCCCTGAAAAGAAACCAGAAGATGCTAATGATGAAGGTACAATTCAGTTGCTCTGAAGAAGCCAGTTGGAGGCACCAGTAGCTTGGAATGAACACCACCAACAGCAGTAGATGTCAAACGAAGCGGGTCTGAGCAGAAGAAAAAAGCTGTGGATATTGGGGATGACAAAGCTAGAGCAATGCCACTGCCTTTGTCCATTGAAACTCAAAGGATGATAAGTTTGACCTAGACAGTAAGCAGCAAAAATTTTAAGCTGTTGAATTTCGGTTTCTCTTTGATTCTATTGTGATTGTACCCTGGTTCTTCCCGAGTGGAATAAGAAGTTATGTAGCTTTTGATTTTATAGAAGTCCATAATTTAAATCATCCCAACATTTAAAGAGCCTTCAGAATTTTAGAAAAGCCTCAGATATTTTTGAGAAGCTTTGACCTTTGAGAGAGACTGCGGATGTTTTAAAGAAATAAAAATTTTAAAGTGTTTTCAATTTTTAAAGACGGTGGTACCATTAAAAGATGAAATATTTTGTACTAGTATTAATATTAGCCTATAAACCTGGGGACACATGAGAAAGGAAAGGATCTAGCTGAATAGTGATGTGCTTATAAAGTGAAGTTGAAGAGATATCACTTGTACAGGTTTGTTTTGTGTCAGCTTGGCCCAAACTAGTTATCTGAGAATAAGGAACTACAATTAAGAAAATGCTTCTATAAGACTGGCCTGTAGATAAGTTTGTGGGGTATTGTCTTCATTGGTGGTTGATGTGGGAGAGACCATGCCATGGTGAAGAATACAGTGGTCCTGAGACTGAAAGATGGCTCAGAGGTTAAGAGCATTGACTGCTCTTCCAGAGGTCCTCAGTTCAATTTCCATAACCACATGGTGGCTCACTACTGTTGAAATAGGAGCGGCAGGGCTGCGTCCCCGGCACCCGGCCGCCCGCATGGCTAGCTTATGCCCGAAATAATTACACGGAAACTGTATTCTTTCAAACACTGCCTGGCCCGGCTAGGTCCAGTTTCTTATTGGCTCTTACATATTGTTCTAACCCATTTCTAATATTCTGTGTAGCCCATGAGTTGGCTTACCAGAGAGGATCTTAACCTGCGTCTGTCTGGAGTGGGAGCATCATGGCGACTCACCCTCAGCTTCTTTTTCCCAGAATTCTCTTCTGTCTACTCCGCCTACCTAATTTTCTGTCCTATGAGGGTCGAGGCAGTTTCTTTATTATTAAGAAATCACTCCCCCATCACACTACCATCCATAATGAGGTCTGGTGCCCTCTTTTGGCCTGCAGCATACATGAAGACAGAACACTGTATACATAATTAATAAATCTTAAGAAAAAAAAAAAGAAAAGAAAACAGACTGAGAAAGTCAGGAGTAGTATGTCAGCAAACAACATTCCTCCATCGTTTCTGTTTCAGTTTCTGTCTCCAGGTTCCTACCTTGAATTCCTCCCCTGGTTTTCCTCTGTGATAGACTAAGCTATAAGGCAAAGTAAACTTGTTCCTCTTCAAGCTGTCAGAGTATATTTTAACAGCGATGAAAACCATAGATATGAAAAATGATATATAAATAAAGTTAAGAAATAGCTCCAAATTTTATACAATATATATGCTATTATATCTATAAAAATAAAAGCATGTATCTTTAAATTTGGTGCTGAACAAGGAACACCTGAACAGTGGACAGTTCAAAAGACTATTTAATAACTGATGAAACATTTAAATAGTACAAGTGTATATTCACTTACAAATATTATTAATCAGTTCATTTTTACTTTAGAGTCTTAAAATGTGTTTTTCTATATTTTTCCTTCCTCCAATTGCTCTCATATTCTATCTACCTTCTTATACACCCAACTTCATGTTCTCTCTCTCAAAGAAAATAAATAAAAAACAAACAAGGAAAAGAAACAGTAAGACCATAAATGCCAAAACAAATCAATAAACAAAAAGTTTACACACGAAAAAAAATAGAAAAACATGGAGTTTGTTTTGATTTGGACAGCTATTCACATTGTGATGGATCAAGATGGATAAAAGGGGAATCCTAGTGTCAGCTTGCTTTCTCCATTTCTACACGGTACTACAGACCAGGGATGGTGCCCACCCCCCACCGCACCCCCGCAATCAGAGTGGTTTTGCTCTTCAGTTAATGCTCACCAGAAACTCCTCACAAACATACCCAGAATTGCATCTGTGTTCTAGGTCATTGTAAGTTAGGTCACATCTCTCCCCAGAAAATGAATTCTCCAGTTTGAGAAATGAGTTACATCTAATCAAGTTGTTGGCCAAAGGGCCCCGATGGGACCTCCCAGAACAACTCAGGCTATTGCCTACTCTCTCAGCTGTACTCCACATCTTGAGAGTAATGCCGTGTTGCTGAAGGCAACATCCACACAACTCATGGAAAAGCTGAGCTTATGTCTAGCCTTCACCAACACTGACTAGTTTTAATGGTACCCTGCATGCTATCAAAGGAGAATGGTAAACACCAACTCAGCTACAAACCCTTCAATCTACAATGATAACCCACCTGCATGCAAGTTCCCAGCAAAATAGTGGCGCAAGGCTTGTGGGACTCACTAACCAACACCAGTTGGATATAAGGACCATTCCATGAAAAGGAACCCATATCTTCATACAACATTTCCCCCTTTTGTCTAAGTAAAATGGAAGGAGTTTAGCTCTAGCAAAAGAGCCTGTGGTAGCATGCGAAAGGCCTACATGGGTCAGGGCCTTTTGGGTCCCAGTGCTGCATAGAAGTAAACACAAGCCCCTACCCCTATACCAGATGCTATCTCTGATAACCACTTGCAAATGAAAATTAGTTTTCTCCAAGGGAGTTTCACTGGGTTTACAAACTACATTATTATTATTATTATTATTATTATTATTATTATTATTTATATTGGTTTTCTGAGACAGGGTTTTCTGTGTAGACCCAAGTGTCCTGGAAGTCATTCTGTAAACCAAGTTGGCCTCAAACTCACAGAGATCCACCTGCCTCTTCCTCCCAAGTGGTGGGATTAAAGGTATGTGCCAACACCACCTGGCTACAAACCACTTTTAAGAGTAGGTCCTATGCCCAGCAGTAGATGGCCAACACAAAATAAACTCAGTGCTAATTATGGATTTTTGAGGTATTTGTTTTGTTTTTGCTTCTGTTTGCTTTTGCTTTTGTCTCATGAGGTTTGTCTAAGCTTTTTTTTTTTTTATCATACATGTCTTCTATTTATATATTATGGTTTCCAATTTGGTTTTTTTATGAATTGATTCTTATTGAGATCTATATTTTTCTTTGCTACCCTCCCTTTCCCCTCCCCTTCTATCCTCTCCCATGGTCCCCATGCTCCCAATTTACTCAGGAGATCTTGTCTTTTTCTACTTTCCATGCAGATAAGATCCATGTACACCTCTCTTAGAGTCATCATTGTTCTTTAGGTTCTCTGGGATTATGATATGCAGGGTAATTTTCTTTGCTGTATGTTTAAAAAACACTTATGAGTGAGTACATATGATAATTGTCTTTCTGGGTCTGGGTTACCTCACTCAAAATGATGTTTTCTACCTCCATCCAATTGCCGGCAAATTTTAAGATGTTGTTATTTTTTTCTGCTGTGTAGTATTCCATTATATAAATGTACCACATTTTCCTTATCCATTCTTTGGTCGAGGGGCATTTATATTGTAAGAATGGCCAAGATCAAAACCACTGATGGCAACTTATGCTGGAGAGGTGTGGGGTAAAGGGAACACTCCTGCATTGCTGGTGGGAGTGCAAGTTGGTACAGCCCCTTTAGATATCAGTATGGCGATTTCTCAGAAAATTAGGAAACAACCTTCCTCAAGACCCAGTAGTACCACTTTTGGGTATACACCCAAAGGATGCTCAATCGAGCCACAAGGACATATGCTCAACTATGTTCATAGCAGCAGAGTTTGTCATAATCAGAACCTGGAAACAAACCAGTTTGTGTTTTTTATGAGATTTCTGTTTTTCACTGTGTTGGACACTGCATCTCTAGGCATTTCTAGTGTGTTTTCTTTGGTTATTTGATTTTCTGTTCATTTGTTTTGTCCCATGTAGATTTGTTAGCTTTTTTTAAATCACATCTTATTTTAGTGGCTAGTATTTTTGTTTATTTTTCTATTTATTTTTAGATGCCTGTTTGTTTCTAATGAGAAAGACCAAGGAAAGGTATGGACTGGTTGAGTAGGGAGGTAGCAATAATCTGGGAGTTTTTGAGGAAGAGCAAGCATTATCGGAATAAAACTATTTTTTTATTTCATAAAATATGAAAATACATTTTCAATTAAAATTTGTTTTAGATCATCATAATCAAAGGGCAACATTATAAATCAAAGCCACAATATAAAACTGATTGAATAAATTATGACAAGACTCCTCTTTATTTCAGACATTTTTGATTTAGATTTATAAGTATGTTATATCTGGTTTTGATAAATCATATATTATCACTGAATAATCAACCTATAAAATTATTTAAAAATAGAAAAATTTAAAACCCATGAGGGCTATGAAAACTATAACTTCATTGTCAATAATTTAGTACATTAATGGAAGTTTTGTTTTAAGTAAAATTTTAGAACTATAAAGTTAAATAAAAATAATTAACATTGATGATGAAAATTAATCTTTATAGCAGAGAGATCACCAAAACCACACAAACAGACATTGGTAGATCAAAAGAAGTATGGAAATACCTAAAACAAAAGGAAATACTGACTTTGAAAGAATACACATGACATGTTAAAGAAAATGAAAAGCGCTGGCTTCATAGGTCTGAAATGAAGAAAGAAGACCTATCCACTCAAGAGTGCAGAGATTTAGTTAGCATTTAAAAGGTAGGTTTCACTACGTACAAAATAAAAATATTCTCTGGAACTAAATCTCCACCCATAACAAATAAATCAAGTTAGTAAATTGGCAAATTAAATGTTCTAGAAATATAGGTGTACCAATTAATGCCTAAGGTAACTAGGTGACTCAAAAGAATGTTTATTAGTATGTTACCTTTTAATATACAAACACAAAAGAAAATGTAAAAGCAAGAAGTGTACATTGAGAATATGATGATTTAATAATGCTACAAAGACACCAGATAACTTACAGAGTCAAGATAATCCAAATTCATGACCCAGCCCTAAGCTTCACTCCTCTTAAACATTCTGTATTGGATCCCCAAAATAAATGATTCTGAAATACAAATCATTATTTAACAAAACTCATACTTAGAAAGGTTGCAGGATGGCACAAACTTTGTTATGAATTCAATTTGGGGTTAAGACAGCAAAACTCCTATACAAACTATTCTTTTGCTTATTTATTTCATATGTATGAATGTTTTCTTACATCCATGTATGAGTATCATGGATGTAGGATTCTCCAGAGGGCAGAAGAAGGTATTGAATCCCTTGAAACTGAAGTTACAGACGGTTGTGAGTTGCTGTGTCGGTGCCGGGAACTGAAACCTGGATTCTCTGCAAGGACAGCAGTTCTCTTAACCACTAAGCCCTCTCTCCATCCTTTAGGTGACTTTTCAAAAGCATTTGGATTCTTTGTAAAATAATCCTCACTAAAAGGAAGATAAAATGTGAAATGTTCTCATTCACATTAAGAAAATAGTTATGATAGTTCAAAATAATTTTAATGAGTATCTTAGTTATTTGCACATTACTGGAGAGTTTTAACAAAGCATCTCTAAATGTATATTTACTTCTGAAATAATATAAACACTTTATGTGAAAGTAGAGAAAATTGACAAAAATTGCAAATATTTCTACCAGGTAAATAAAGTAACACCAACATTCCCTATTCTTTTTCACTTCTTTTCTTCCTTTGCCTTTGCTTGGATTTAAAATCGTAACATCCATTCTACACTCTTGTTTATAATTTCTCTGAGAGAAAAAGGTTTTTCTAAGTTAACACAAGCTCTATCAGAGTGATCACCAATTCTAAATCATGAAAAGTTCAAGGTAATGAGGTTTTACTCTATCATACAGAAAATCTCCCACCCCTAACTTATGTATAGGAAAATGCCTCGTAGAATATGCTAGACCCATGATTTGAGGGCTAAAACAGCTAACAAGAAATGGAAGCAAGATCTCCTGCTACACAGTTTGATTTCTTTCTTCTTCACTTAGTGCTATCTGTGCTATTTTTTTTTAAAGAAAACTTATTTCTTATCAAACAACTTCACAGATTACCAATTTATGCAGGGCCAATCCTTAAAAAAAAAAACAACAAAACACATTTTCTATGATTTAAATTCAGCTTCTTTCTCTAGCTGAGTTTTTAGGTGGTATGTATGTGAAAAAAATGTAAAACTTTTTTAAAGCTTGTTTAGGTTGGAAAACCAAAGGTACTTTATCTACAAGGATCTGAGAATTTTGGGCACTTACACAGAATTCAGTCATCTCTGTGTGAAATCTGCATATAACCACTAGTGACATTTTACAAAACAGTCCAAATGTTATAAAAAAAACCTTTCTGAGGCACTCAACTTGGTATGAGTGAAATAACACATTTTTACACCTAAAATGATAGTTATACTTGTCCAATAATAAGAAACTATATGAAATATATAATGTTGGTTATGAAACACCATATACTGTTTCTTATACTAATACTATCGATCCCTATTAAGATTTTTTGTTCACTTAAAGCTGAGATTTTTGTATACTGAATTGATCTGTATCTGTTTGAATTGCCCCAATTTTATAACATGAATTCCCCACTGTTATAAACAAAATTGTTGCACTTTTCTATTTACATTTAAAACAACACATTCTACAATTTGTAATCATACTGAGACTGATTATCAGTCCTGGCTGATTTGAAATCTCAATCAACAAAACACCCAAAGACAAAGTAACTAGGTTTAAGAACAAATAAATTTTGTTCATTAGCATTTTCTCATATTTCTTCATTCGTAGAAACCTGGCATGAAAGAGTAAAGAGAAGTCCGAGAAGACGCTGAGACAAAGGGAGTTCCTGGAAAGAGATAACTTAATGACTGAACACTAGTTATTAGCCCTGGGTTCTACCAGAGACCATCTCTACCAATAACCTTAAATCTGTCTTTTAATCCTCTGAGTTGAGTCCACAAAAAGTACTATACTATACAGATACAAGAACCTCTCACAAAATAGAAAAAGTCAACAAACATTAAGTATAAGAACATTGAAAAACAAAATCTATGTCTTCAAATGCTTTGAGAGTATACTTTCTGAAGTGGTTGATGGACCTTGTTGTTTTGATTGTTTGTTTGTTTTTTGTGTGTGCTTAAAATAACATGCTAGCATTTTTTTTTTCAGTGTGTGTGGGTGATTATCTTCTGGTTCCAAAAAGGTAAAAATACTCCCAGAAATACTTATACATTCATTCTCAACTTTTGAAAGTGTTTTACTTCCTTCTTGTTTTTATATAGCAGTGGCCAACAGGTAAAAATCCCATCCTCTGATCGTCTAGGCAAAGCACAGCCTTTAGCAACTTCAATTAGAAGGCTCTAGCAGGGAAGAGCAGCTGAAGGCCAGGTCTCAATTGGTCCCAACAGTGGGATTCTGGATTAAAATCCTAATCCTAAAAAAATGAGAGAGTGGAAAACAATGGGGATGGAGAGAGGGCATCCTTCTCTAATGTTTCTTTAGTCAAATACTGTATGGGTATTTTTCTAACATTTTACCCACTTGTTCTACTTGTTAAGCTACCCCTCCACCAAAGAAAAGGATTAGAATAGTCACAGAAAGGGAAGGGGGATAAAAAATGCCATCTTCACTTTTGCAGCTTGTACAATTCTTAATGACAGAAATGAGAAATTCATCGCTTTAACTTTCTCATCTCCATTCATTGAGATTCTGTAGACTGCAGTATTTCTCAGAATGTACTTCAGAAAAATATGCACAAAATCTCATGCTCCATACTACCATTTAGCCTCTATTTCAAAACGTATTTTCCTAGCCTCCAAAATTGTCATTACCTATTTACTTTTTTAGTGGTGTTCTTTAACTATAAAGCCTTCCCTTGATGTTAAATATCCGCCAACTTGGATTGCTAGAGATCCAGAGTTGGCAGAGCTATAGCATTGTCCTCCTCATGTTTCGTTTTCCGAAAGCCCAGCATGGGGGAAACATAAAAAATAAAGGCCTATTTTCACACACAACCAACACTAGCTCAGTTACTGAGATTAGCTCCTGAGGGTGGACGAAACGTGGACCCGCTCCTTCTCATATATGGATCCTTTTTATCCACTTCCATCTGCAGCTCAATGGATAGAAAATACGATGGTTTGGAGAAATCTGTTCATTCTGGTAAAACTGTTTGGAGGTGTCAGAGCTAAGAATAGTCATAGGCTGACATTAAATAGTAGGGACACATGCTGAGTTAGCTCAGCCAAAGCTAGTGTCTACAGTAACACGCTAAATTAGAATTCCAATGGGCGACCACTTTTAGATTTTTCCTGGGCCTGATCACGCAAGGGCATTTCATTTTATAGATGCAGTGTGGCCTTTGGGCCAGGTTGATTCAGGTGTCTTTAGAAACTGTTTTCAATCCTGAACACGGTTGAGGAAGCTATCACAATAGTCCAAGAGAGGAATTTTCTCTAAATAGAGCTCCAGAAGCTATGTGAGCCAAGCAGGTTAAACAATAAACCCAATGTAGAAAGGGCTATGCTTTCTAAGGTTAGGGAACAATTCTGTTTTTTAAAGGTTTCCAGACTGAAGTTTTTCTCTGAAAGTTTAGCTGATTCAAATCTTTGCAGCATCTAAGATAGAGCTGAAGTTGACTATATGTCTAAATCTGTGTCCCCATAAATGTCACAAGTATAGGATAAAAAATGTCTGTTTCATGTGGAATCCTTGTGCCATTTCAACTTATTGCTCCTTTAAGTCAATTGCAAATATTTAGACTAAAGTTCCTGGTTGGTAGAGGTGGAAGGTGTAGGAAAGAACAGGCTATCCTTTTGATCCTGTTATGGAAACATATTGTATGTAGATACAATTGATCTACTCTGGAGATTTCCTGCATTATCTATTAGAAACAAATCTTTCTCATGCCTTCACATTCAACCAAACTGTATATGGGTCTGTTTTCTTTCACAAATTATCAAGCAAGTTTGTTCAAAGAAGTTCACAAGCTTATAGGGCAAGGAGCCTTAGGCCAGAGAGGTCATATGCCATTCAAGTCCAGATCCCTACCTTTGGGCAGAACCCTGCCAAAAACCCATCAGACCCTTATAATGTGTAACTTGTCTTCTTGGGCCTGAAGAAAGAAAGACATTTTTAGTGATTCCAGTGTTCAGACAACTGACATTGTCTATCAACATGCCTAAAAGGGAGGCCTCCGGTAATCAGACCTATCTCTTCATATTTTGTTCATCACAGAGTTGAAGTGCAATTTTAATAAATCTGATAATCATGCTATTTCACAGACATTAGGCCAAATGACGTCACTCTTTTCTCCTTTTCTTCTAGTCTCACTCATTATTTCAATGAACATTCCAGCTCCAGGGCCTTGGAGGGCTATGAAAAGTACTTTAAACGTGCGTAAATTAATTTTCTAAGCAAATAAACTACTATCCACCTCCATCCATTCACTCAATTATTCATTAAAATCTCCTATAAGTAGCAATAACAGATAAAAATTTTACCTTTTGAATGGCAGAGTCAATCCACTGAGAACTGACCATCAGCCAAGTATGTAAGTACAAGAAGCAGAACACAGGCATAACTAATTGAATTTTCTTCTTTATTCTTTGTTTCTTCTTGTTTTATTTTTTTTACTGAAATTGGAAAGCCGTAGCAAATATAGATTTAAGACAGAGATTAGGAATTAAGACTAATTGCTTGGGAAACCTGTCAACTTTCTTTTTCTTTATCCAGCAAGTAGTCAGATGTTTCATTCCAGAATTTTGAGAGGATGTCTATCTAGACTATGAAAAATTTTGGCATCATCAATCCCTGGTACTCTTTTGCATCAAACTGCCTCCTAAATATTTATACTTATACTCACAGACAGGACTACTTTTAGCTTTAATCAGAGAAACCCATTGTTCTACTGAACAGTGATGAACTTTAAAGATCCATGTTTTTACAAGGTACTGAAACATAATTGCAGATGACTGCTTGGCCCTAAACCATGCATTTACATCATACCCTCTTCACTATAAAGCTCAGAGAATACTGTGGAACAGGAATTGGAAAGAAAATAAGAGCTGAAAGATAGGGGGAAGGGCTGTGAAGTACATCTTCTTGTCAAGACATGTCCTTTGCAATCCCAAATTCACAGCAGATTTCATTGGATCTGCACAAGAAAGACCCCATCAACAGATAGACATGAAATGAGGAGGGGCTAAGACAATCATACACTCACTATTGAACAATCATTTGCTACTGATAGATTCAGGGAGAAAGGAGTGTTGTCTTTAGTTGCTTATCCACTGGTGACTCCATCAAGTACCAATGGGTAAATCCAATCAAGTGCTCACAAAGATGGCCCCATTTAAACTAAATAGGACATGAAACAAAAATTATAACTGGGGAAGAGAATGGTAGGGAAGAAAGGGGGATGATAAGTATGGAAGGGAGATAAGAAATAGTAGGAGGAAAAGGTAAACAGAATTTATTATATGCATGCATGAAACTGTCCAAAAAACAAAATTACAAAACTTTGGTCTCACTGTTAACTCAATTGTAATAAGGATTAATTTGCCACTAGCATATATATTCAAATGAGGTTTTAACCACTCTCATTTAAATTAGTCTTTTTAACTTATATGTTTTTATCTTCCATTTGGAGAGGTTGATTCATGCTATTGGTTTTGTTCTAATTTTCTACCTTAATTTGACATTGTCTGCCTGGTTATATTTAATCACTAATGTAAATTCAGAATCTCATCTTTTTACCCAAATTATATATTTACCAAACATATGTAAAACATTTCTTTATGTGTCACATTATCCTCTAAAACCCTGTTGAAGTGGTTACTATGACCTGCATTTTTCTAATTAAGCATACCAGAGAAGACAATAAACAGGCTGTTTCAGGTAAAATAGTCAGTGCCCTGAACGTAATGTCATACTAGATATGTATTCTCCCCAAAAGTGAACTGTTCCTTGACAACAGGTTTCTAGGCAAACATTTGAACTTTACGAACATCTACAAGGGCCCCCTGCATGTGCTACACATATTTATCAAACTGGGCTCATGTGGAGCAAACATCCAGAAATGCCTTCATTGCTGTTCACTGAAATAAGGAAAACATAGTTTATACTACCAAGAGTTTAGCTCAGTTTTTTCACTTGTTTTGTATTTATTCTTCACATAAAACCTAAAAAGGGAGGCAACATTAGTATATAAAGCCTCAAATAAATCAAGCAGTTCAGCCCATTCATTAGAAAATATGAAAAGCCTATACTTTATTTAGGACAGGTCCAACTTGGAGCTATAGAGATGGCTCAGCAGTTAAGAGCATTGCCTTTTCTTCCAAGGTTATGAGTTCAATTCCCAGTAATCACATGGTAGCTCACAACTATCTATAATGAAAGCTGGTACCCTCTTGAGGAGGAGACCTGGTCAGTTGTCCTCATCAACTTAGATCATGAAATCCAATATGTACAAGTTCAACAGAAACACCATGCATGCTTCAGCATTTCCAGGACATAAATTTTATTTTCATTTCATATATGACTCCAGGAAAATATTTTTCCATTGTAAAAAGTTGCAATACTGTAACATGAGGGCCTGTTTGTTGGGGTTTCTGTCCTGCCCAATTCCCACAGCTCACAAGTCCCAAAGAAAATCACACAGAAGTCTCCATAAGTTATAAACTGAATGGCCTATTGGCTCAGACTTTGTATTAGTTCTTATAATGTATATTAACCCATTATCCTTATCTATGTTAGCCACATGGCTCAGTACCTTTTTCAGCAGGGCAGGTCACATCCTGCTGCTTCCATGTTCTGGGAAGGACTGGGGAGAGAACTTCCTTCTTCCCAGAATACTCCTATTCTCATTGCCCCGCCTCTACTTCCTGTTTGTTTGTCCCACCTATACATCCTGCCTGGCTAATGCCCAATCAGCATTTATTTAAAACATAATTGACAGAATATAGAATTGTCCTACACTACAATACCAATGAAATGGTGGATCTTTTCCAGTTTGTATTTATAGAAAGTATCAAATAAATTAAGGACAGTTGACCATGAAAACTAAAATGTTCTTGTCTGCTCTGTCACAAATTTGCAATTAGATAAACACCTTATTGTTTAAGAAGGATAAACACCCTTGGTCATTAAGAAAGACACACAGCAAATTTAAAAACAAATATACAATGAAGAACATGCAGGTGATTGAACCAAGGCTGCATGTAATATTAAGGGCAAGGCACAGAACAAACCCAGGTGTTGCCACTCGCATCTTGTTTTCTGTGTTGTTATTTATGTATGTAGTAGAGTTCCTTGGTGCAGGTGGTGGAGTGAACAAAACAATGAGGGAACTGAGTTAACCTTATCCTCCCAGATCAGTGTTAGTCTTGCTGGTCCTTGCCTCATGTTTGAATGAGGCTCAGAAAGGAGACTGTTTTCTAAACTGCAATAACTCATGAAACTTAGACCAATTTATCAGAAGTGTGAAGTTATTTTCTTCATCCTCTGTCTCTCACTTATTTTTGCCTAAAACAAATACACATATTAATATAATTTCTCCAAATTCCTGCAAAGTTTAAGATTGCTCTATTGCTGTTCATGCTATGAGAACAATTTTCAGGAAGTTTTTTTTTTAAGGAGGCCATTTAGAAATTTCAGTAGCTAATCCCCTTGGATTATTTCAAAGATGCACCTCCTTTCTGATGAATTTTTCTCTGTCATGAATAGAATCTTAGCATATAGTAAGTTTGCTTCTAATATTTCCTTAGTTTAAGATTTAGAAGCAGATGAATTGAGACTAAATTTTCATATGATCATCACAATCTAAAATCTTACTCTGAGAAAGCAGAAAGGAAATTAATTGCAAGAAAAAAGGAAAGTTCTCCTAGAGGTAGAAAATCATAGAATCAGTTTATAACATGAAGTGGTTTACAATTGCTAGTGTTTCATCACACATTTTAATACTGGTTTCTGATAACAACCTGATAAGAGAAGCTAAAGGACATTAGTGGTCCATCAACAAGCAGATGCCAAGCAATGGTAGAACTTAGGGATTTACTTGAAGACAGAGCAAGAGAAGAAGGGAATGTCTCCAAACCACAATGCTGACCCAATGTCATTCGAGAGATGGAATTGCGTATACACACCACTGCAAGAAAGCTTCAGCTTGAAGTTGTGAAATGCATGAGTTAGAGAACCTCATCAGCAGGCAAAGCCCACTGCCTGGCTGGATGGGGGCCTTCTTACCATGTTCAGCCATTGGCTAAAGGAAGTCCTCAGGAAACAGGGTCTCAAACTGGCACAATCTTAGAACCAAAGAAGCAGCAGTCAGGAATATCAACGAGTTATCCTCCAGCAAGAGATCTCAGCATCATATTTTCATAACTGCCACAGATTGCAAAGTACCAAATATTAAGTAGAAAGATGGTCTCAGATGTCTACTGACCCTTATTATTTCAGAAAATACTTAATGTAATATGCACGATGCTTACAAAGGATTTTTGAAACTAAAATGGCATGATCAATGATTACTATTATACCCAAATAGTTGCCAAGTTCCATTCTTTTTAGAAATCAAAATCTAGTCACGAACTCAAACAAAATTATACAGCGAATGGCTTGAAAGACTTCAGATGCACAAATATTGCCCTAAGTAGTAATAGGAAAGATAAAATTCACCCATGTAACTTTTGATAAAAAAAAGTTCCTTACAGATTGATTTTGTCACTAGTCACCTATTAGCATATGTTACAATATAATTCTATATACAGTTTAACAGGTTGAATGACTTTTATTGGAAAACTTTGAGATTTTGTTTCACAACTCCACACATATATACTATGTGTTTTGGTCCCAAGCCTGCTCATCCTCTTCTAGTTCCCTTTCACAGCTACCAATCTACGTCTACAGTACTCTTTCCCCCCAATTTACTTACACTGGTTTTCTTTTCTGTTACTCAAAGTTTAATTAGGGGAATCTGTATGAAATTTTGATGGATAATTGACATTCTGTGGTCAATTACTTTTACCAGTTTATGTATTTAGGTGAATAAATATAAATTAGTTATTGAAAATAAAATACTCATTTATCAAAAGACAGGGCAAGTGTCATTGTCAAGTATCTCTTAGCTAACACATTGCAAGAAAAATCTACTTCTGAGAACAGTCAATAGAAATATATTTATCCTTTGAGGACCAATTAAAAAGCCAAAGCTCAGAGTTATTATCAGGTTAAGACTGGGCAGAAAACAGTAAAATCCAGATTTGATTTTGACCACATTGCCTATCAAAACATGGTGAAATAAAAACATATGAAATAAAAATACAGATTAACATGTAACTTCTCAGATTTTCTCCAATAATACAGTATTTTCTACACCTAAAACACACTTTTCCTTGCCTTTCATTGAAATATGTCCGTATGCAATTTACATATAACCTTATTCCCGAATCTACCTTTCTTTATTACATGTGCCAATTGGTTGACTCTTTGTATTTCCCTCAACTGTTTGCACAGCACCTCCACTGCGGTTGTAATAATGCTGCCCACAGAATATGTTTTTGACTTCTGTAATGGCCAAATAACTCCATAGAGACCCAATGTGATTTTCTTGCCTTACTTATATTCTGTTACTGATATTTAACTAATGTTTGGTGAACAAAGTGAAGAGTATATGGTAAAAAACAAACAGCACAGAAAAAATAACCATTAATTTTTAAAATATTGATACACTGAATCCCATTTATATCTAATACTTGGATTTCCCTTTGCAAGTGTAATCATACAATTTTGTAATAAAAATGAGCTTGTTTATCTTTTTTCTTTTATGTCATCATTTCAGCCACACCCAAGCCATTTGGAATAATATGATACCTATCTTCCACTCTCAACATAACATTCAAAATAACATATAGATGATATAATAATAAATAGTTATATAAAGAAGTAAGAAAAGTATATTTTACAGCTTTCAAGAAATTGCAGAATTAAAAAGACATGCACATATTTCATGTGAATTGTAGCACAAAAGAAATTACACACAATGTGGTTTCAATATTAAGTAAACTTAAGTAAACTTCTTTTATGCATTAACATTCAATTAGTGTTATCTTAATTTTCCCAAATACATTAGCAGATTTTCATCTATGGAATAAAATTATCCAAAAACATCATAACTCTTTTGTTAATTGTATCATGATGATGCTTAATTTGTGAGTTACAATAGTAACATCAGTAATAGTTTTTATCTGGTTTAGTATTGTGTGGTTTATGCACAAGCGCATACTAGAAGACTAAAGCCTTTTGATTCTAGAAGTTTTTATGCAGATACCAAAGATAATAATATACTGAATATAATATATGTCAATGCTTACCAAATTCCATTGTATCATAAAGTAAAAACAAAGCAGAAAACAAATACCTTGAAAACAGATGAATAAGAAAAAATGTGTAGTTTCCTTTGGACAAATACAGGGCCAGTATGAGGCCTTTTCACAGTGGTATAGTGGTTTCATCATTTTCGCCCATCATCAGAAGAGCATTCATTTATGGAGCATTAGGCTTGTCTGGGTATAATGTTATAAACCTAACAGGGTTGTATAGAAAATCGCTGTGTCCTGCATTCCAGCAATATCCCTGCACAAGAACAAAGCAACCTGATTATCAGTAAAACTCAAATTGCAAATATTTCTAGTAGCAAAAAGAAGAGAAATGCTTTCTTTTACCACTTGAAAAAATATGATTCTGCCCAGTGTTGTTTATATATTTCAAATGTGTTTATAGGGAGAACAGGTTGCTATGGAGTTGAAATAGCTTGTTACATGGCAGACAAGAATGAGAGCTGGATAAGGCAAATCTTCCCATTATTGTTTAGTTACATGACCTCACACATGTCTCTTGATTGCTCAGCTTCAATCTTCTTTTCTTGGACACTAGAGCCACGGGTTTTATACAGATTAATTGAGATAACGCTTATTAAACTCATGTGGATGCCATAATACATTGTGAAAAATCTATTGTTTTATCTTATTGCTCCTACACAAACTCACTGACGTCTAGTGTTTATTGAGAATTTGCAACACACAGCCAGGAGCACACACGCATTTCACGCATGGCACCCTGTCCCAGCAAATTGCTGTCACGTTGCGCTTTCATCTGTAAGCATTAGTGCCATTTTCACATACCCGTTAAGCAATCTTCTGTTATTACTTGGCAACACATCATTTATATCTCTCTCTTTACTAACATAAGACCATTATCTTGCCATTCAGCAATGACAGATGATTCATCCACGATTCCAAATGACACCTTTGCAACACATGGAAGGAGCACCTTACTTTTTTTCTTTTCTTCGGGCTATAGTCTACATGTACCTTACGTGCAGTTCTTCCATAAAAGGCACAAATCATATGTTTCGTGTGCATGCCGTGCTCAAACCAGTGGAGACTTACGAAATTTTTGCATAAGTAGAGGACAAAGACACCTTTTCAACAACTACTTATAAATATGCAGCAGACGATTCTTTATGAAAAATCCCAAACACTGAGAGTTTGGATATAAGGATGGGGATAAAAAGAAAAACTTCATGCACTTTCAAAGTTTGTCCAGTTATCATAAGGCAAAAATTTCAAAACAGGTCGACATAAGCTTGTGCAGCACTGTATACAATGGGTTTACTTTCTGTCTTAAGATAGAATTTCCTGGGTATGTTATTCTTTCTTTGATTTCTATATAATTCCTTTCCTATTGGTTATAACTGAATTAGATACTTAAATCTATGTTCTCAGTTACATCATCTCATTTAATCATTAAAGTGAGCCTTTATAAAAAGTCAGTACAAGTAATTAATCTTAGGTCACATAAAGAATTACAAAAGATCACACTTGAGCCTAAGTGTACTTGCAACCCAAACCTCTCCTTTCATAGAAGTTTACTCTTATCCGTGAAGTCAAAACAGGAAGAATGAGTTTAAACAATAAGAATGAGACACCAAGGCAAAAGCATATGATTCTTAGATACCCCTACTCAAGAGAACTTTTTTAAAGGTCTGGAAGAAAGTAAGAAATACTGACCTAATAAATATCCTGAAGCCCCAAAGCTTTC
>NW_026067908.1:19897257-19979757 GCF_014885135.2 Alexandromys fortis | reverse complement strand
ATCAATTTAAAAGGCTGTCAACTTCAGAGTGAAGGGATGCTTTGGAAAGTTCGAGGGAGTCTATCGGAGAAGGGCTAGATGGAGAAAATGGAGATTGAAAGTGATATAATTCCATTTGAACTGTAATTGATTTAAAAAGATAAAATGCAATTGAAGGACAAGTTTAAAGAATGAGTCTTTGGTTTCTAAGGGTGTTGGCAATGAATTAAGATTCAGATAGGTGATCTTGAAAATGTGCATCAGTAGACAAAAGGGACATGTTACTATTTTTAGTATAGAATTTAAATAGAAGAATAGAAATGAACTTTTACATTTTGTATGTGTATCTACATGTGTCTGTAAGAGGAGGGGGAGAGGAAGAGCGAGAAGGGGAGAGAAAGGGAGGGAGAGAGGTAAAGAAAGACAGAAAAACATGGGGTGCCCATGTGGAGGTCTGAGTAAAACTTGTGGAAGTCCAGTCTTTTTCTCTACCATGTGGGGTTGGGTGGCTCAAGCCCAAGTCCTCGGACTTAATCCCAAGTACATCTACACACTGAAACATCTCTCAGATTCAAAGCTTTACTTTAAATAATGAATTTGTACCAAGTCAGAACTCACTGAAACAGAATAAATACTTTAAAATATTTTCCGGTTATTCAAATGAGAAAAAGTACTGATAACTACAATTTCCCAAATCACAGAATAAGTACAGATATGCATTATATGATCTATACTTATGTACATCAATTAGTTATTAATGAACAATGAAATAAGTTTTCACCATGTCTTGATAGATAGTGGATTCTCTGTCATCACATTAAGTTCATATATCCATTAAAACTATTATTTACTGGCTAAAATGTCATAATTTAAAAGTACATAAATTATAACACTAAAAATAACCACTTATCTCTTTTGAGTCAGAAAGGTAAGTGAGCTATAAATCATGAAATGTAGGGATAGCTTCTAATTTGCAAATTTAACTTTTGATAAATGGATTTTTATATCAGAAAAATCTATGCCATGAAACAGTGTTCTCTTAAGTGCTAGAACTTTGCATCCATTCATACTTATTGCCTAAATATGTTTTGATTTGTGGTTCAATTAAGAATAATAAACACAAAACATTAAAATCATAAAATGTAAAAACGTGAAGTAGATTAAAATGAAATTTAATTTGGATATTTTCCTATAAAGGAGATATGCATATATATGTTAATATAAACTTTAAGGCATAGTAGCTAGTGTGAGAAATAAGAACCTACATGAAGAATTTGAGAGATTAATCTTGTTGTTTCTAGTTTAATACATAAAATACTAGATAAATTCATTCATCTACTCCAGCAGATCCCCTAAAGGCCACCCCCACTAGATCAGTCACATCTTTTAATCGGAAGGACGGTCATTAGAATTCCACAGACAAGACACCACACAGAGATTAGGTATCATGTTTCCAGGATTTACTGGTGGGCTCTTTAGAAAACCCCTAGTTTTCTGAAGCTCACATGAATACTTTTATCATATTTCTCTACCCAAGAGCATGGGAGATCTTCCCATTTTCTGATATCTCTTTCAATTTCTTTCTTTAGAGACTTAAGGTTCTTATCATACAGGTCTTTCATTTGTTTGATTAGAGTTACCCCAAGATATGTTATATATGTGACTATCGTAAAGAGTAATGTTTCTCTGATATCTTTCTTGGCCCATTTATCATTTGTATATAGGAAGGCTACTGATTTTTCTGAGTTGATCTTGTATCCTGCCACATTACTATATGGTGTTTATCAGATGTAGGAGTTCCCTGGTAGAGGTTTTGGGGTCATGTATGTATACTATCACATCATCTGCAAATAGCAATAGTTTGACTTCTCCCTTTCCAATTTGCATCACCTTGATCTCTTTTTGTTTTTTTCACATGTATGTGTTCATCATATTTCTCCTGCCCCAACTATACCAGCTCCTTCTCACCTTCCTACTCACTCAACTTCATGTTATTACTCTCATTCTCTCCCAACCCCTCTAAAATAGGAAAGTCAACAAAAAGAAAGAGAGTGGAAGAGGGAAGAAAAGAGGGAGGAAAGAAGAAAGGAACTTGGAAAGAACAGAAAATCAATAAGACAAAAACCACAAAAGAAAAAGCACACAAAAAATAAAACCACATAAAGACCATATTTGATTGACCAACTAATCCTGGACCTGAGTCCTGCCCTGCACTGGGACTTATACACCTAGTGATACTACATTGAAATAAAACTAATTCAGCTATCTACTGTAGATAGCTTCTTGATTATGGGTGGGATTTTGTGTCCACTCCCCTTCTCCATGGTGGGACTTGTCTGGTTTGGACCTGTGCAGATATTGTGCATATTGTCACAGTCTCTGTGAATGCAAATGTCTATCTGCCTGTTGTGTCTGAAAGATGCTGTTTTCTTACAATCATCTACTAGCTCTAGCTCTTAACAATCTTTCCACCACCTCTTTAGATCCTGAATCTTGAAGGGAGGGTTTTGAAAAAGGCATATCATTTAGAGCCTAGTGTTCCAAAGTTCCTCACTTTCTGCATATTTTCCAGTTATGAATTTCTTTTATTATCACCTACCGTAAGAAAAAGCTTTTCTGCTGATAATTGAACAATGCCATACTCTATGGGTATGCTGTATGTGATTATGAGTCATTTTATTGCTATGTTTCTTTAGCATAATAATAATAGTATGTTTTCCCCTATGATTTATTTAGTCTCAGGTCCTTGGCCACTTTACCAATATTACATATAGATTCCATCTTTTGGAGTAGGCCTTAAAGTGAATGAAAACATGGTTGATTATTCCCATAACATTTTTCCCACTATTGCACAAGTATATTATGCAGGTAGGTCTCTGCTGTGTGCCAAAATTTGTAGCTGGGTAAAACTGATGGTTACATTTTTCCTTCAGTAGTGTGTAGAGTACCTTCCAGAACCATGAATGCTAGTCAGTAGGAATGAAGCTTCTTGTTAGGCTTCATCTCAACTTCTCCATGCTTGGTTACATAATCAAGTTGCATCTTCAGTATTAAGACCTTAGCATCATGTTATACAGAATAGTCAGAATCCTGAAAATAGCTTGTGATGCTTATGTAGTTATGGCACCTTCTTGTCCAACGACTCAAGAAAATGTAGCCCATTTCCTGGGACCGGAGGTTTCAGTTGGTAACATAAGGTATCTAGTAGGGACATTGTTTTTCCCATTGAACGGTGACTCCATTTAAACTCCTTTCATATGTGTTTATATCCTAGGAAGCTTCTATGGTATTAGGTTTCCATACAGCTTAAAAACCTAATAGTTTTCTTCTCAGATTCTTCCTTTACCTTGCCCTCCTCTTCTCCCAATTTAATCCTCTTATTCTAGTTTACCCTTTATTTCTTCATAACATATTCTATTTCCTTTTCTTGGATGATACCCTCCCCCACTGCCCAGTCCCTAATTAGTAATCTAACATCTGTGATTATTTGGTTTGGAGCAGACATATCTAAGGTATAAAATCTAACATCCACATGTAAGAGAAAGCCATTATATTCTCTGGTCTGTGTTATCTCACTCATGATTATTTCTAGCTGTAAACAGTTACCTAAAATTTCATAATTTTGTTTTTCTTAACATCTTAATTAAATTTCATTGTTTAAATAAACCACATTTTCTTATCCAATCATCACTTGATGGATATCTAGCCTGCTTCCTATTTTTGACTCTCATGGATTGAGCAACAATGAATATGAATGGGCAACTATTCTCTGTAGTAGGATGTACAATCATTTGGGTATAAGTCCAAGAGTCATATAGCTGGATCTTAAGGTAAACCTATTCACAACTTCCTGAGGAAACTGCCCCACTGATTTCCATAGTGTCTGCACCAACTTGCATTTCCATCAGCAATAAATAAGTGTTCCCCTCTCCCTGCATTCTCAGCTGCATGTGCTATTGTTTGTTTTATTGATCTTCTGCTTGTATTTTTAATTAAATTGTTTGTTTTCTTAAGCAGCTTGTATAGTCTAACTAACTCTTTATCAGACGTATATAGTAATTTTTTTTATTCTGGAGACTGCCACTTTGTTCAAATGATGATGTCCTTTGCCATACAAAAGCTATTTTTTTTTAATCTTCATGGGGCCTTATTTATTTACTAACGCTGTGCTATTGATGTCCTATTCAGAAAGTCCTTTCCTGTGCCAACGAATTCAACTCTGCCTTATGTTTTCTCCAATCCAATTCAGGGTATCTAATATTATGGTAATGTCCTTGAGCCTTTGCACAGGGTAGTAGACACTGATATATTTACATTCTTATGCATCTAGTCATCCACTTTGACCAGCACCATTTATTGATTTTTTTTTTTGCTCCAGTAGTAGTTTTTGGGCTTCTTTGACAAAAATCAGATGACTATAAGTATGCACAATTATGTGTGACTCTTTAATTCTAATCCAATGATCAATATACCTGTCTTAATGCAGATTCCTTGCTGTTTTTATTGCTCCAACCATGTAGTGAAAATTTGAAATCAAGAATAGTGATGCTGCAGTAATTCTTAAATGAATTAGAATTGTTTGACAGTAGTTCTTTCACCAGTCATGACTGGTTTAGCAACTCTGGTTTTTGTATGTGTGTTTCCATATGAATTGCTGATTTATTTTTTAATTTTTGTGGATGGTTGTCTTGGAATTTAGATGGCGACTTCATTGAATCTATGGATTTTTTTTCTGGTAGAATGGCCATTATTACCAAATTAATCCTCTGATCCATGAGCATGGGAGATCTTTCCATTTTCTTGTGTCTTCAAATTCTTTCCTCAATGTTTTTCACTTGTTTGGTTAGAGTTATCCCAAGATAATTTTTGTTTTTATTGTCAAAGATTATACCCTGATTCCTTTCCTAATATAGTTATTATTTGCATATGGGAGGGCTGCCAATTTTTGTCTGTTAATTTTTTTATCCTGTTACTGTAATAAAAATGTTTATCATTTTAAATTTAACTTAATCATTTTTAGAAGTTTCATTGTGGCATTTTGAGGTCCTTTTATATATAAAATCATGTCATCTGCAAATAAGGCTATTTTCACTTCTTCCTTTCCTCTTTGTTTCAGTTGTCTTATTGCTTTAGCTAAGACTTCAAGTCTTATGTTGAATGGGTATGGATTAAGTGGATATATTTTCTTGTTCCTGATTTTATTGAAAATGCTTTGAGTTTCTCTCCATTTAGGATGGCACTTGTTACAGGCTGGCCTTTACTATATTAAGATATGCCCTTATCCCTAGTCTCTCCATGACTTTTAAATGATGTTTATAATTAAAAAGTATTCCTAAATACGTTATTGTAAAATAATGTGTGATTTTATGTGATGATAAAAAAGGAGAAAGAAGAGGAAATAAATGAGGACAGAGGGAAAAGGAAGGGCAGAAAGAACAAAGGAAAATGAGAAAAGATGGAGGAGGCAGGCAAGAAAAGAGAGGAGAGGAGAAAGGAGAAGAAGAAGAATGGCCTCTTAGGAAGAGAACTTTTCCTAGTCTTAATGGTGATATTGCAAATCAATGGACTATCCCTAGGTTGGCCTAAGGAATAATCAGTTTAGGGCAGTACTTTATGTTCTGTGCGTTTCTAAGAGTGACTGACTGATTGCATGCATTCCGCTTAGTTCTTGCTCCTCACACCTGGATTTAAGTCTCTCAATGAAAACCTAGAAACAGGCAGTGATGTAGCTCAGAGCAGGATGTGAGGACTCCCCGAGAGCTAGTACTGCAGAAGCACCTGCACACAGGCCAGCGCTGACTTCCTGTTTATTCACCTGCCACATCCCTGTACTCGCCAAGTGCTCGTTGTGAGCGGCAGACCGCCCTAGTGACCAAGCAGGAGCAGATACTAGAAAATTGGCAGTCAAGGCTGCTACTCCCCAGGGACAAGGCATGCTGCTTTGGAACCAACAGTGTGATGAACGTTTTTAGAGGGGCTCCAGTCGAACTAATTACCGCCCACATCCATCTGTGCCATGTGGCTCCCAGCCAGACTCTTAGATTATTGTGTGGTTATGGGCATATTCTTCCAGAGATTTGCTCCAAACACATTATTCCCAGAGGCTCATCTGCAAAGCCGCTGAATCCAGATCTCCTGGGGGACCTTTAGAACAATGTAAACCCCCAAGTCCGTTCCGCAGTGAATATAGACTTGGGGTCTTTCAAGGTTGCACAAAAGTACAATTAGTGAGCTTACTGCTCACCCTCAGATGCAAAAATGTGGAGCCAAATTCCAAACCATTCCAATTTACATGCCGAGAAATACCCAGAATGCATATTTATTTTATTTAATTAGCAAAAATAGAATGGGTGCATATCAGGGTGTAATTCACAGAGCACTACTATGCTCAGGCAGAAAGAGGAGTGAACACTTAGAGGGAACTCTGAAACCAGACTTAACCGAATCTGGTTCCTCCTTTAGCAGCTGTGTATTATTTGGCTGGTTATTTACCTTTCCTGGATTCTTGGCTCCTCATAAGTAACAGAATACTTTCACTATTTCTACTGTGTCAGTTATTGGAAAAATTAAGCACATCAGGTGTAAAATACTTAGAGCGCTATCTGGTGCATACTATAGGAACCAATAAAATGTTAAAAACCATTGTTAAAATGTGGCATTGTTAAGTCAATACAAATCTACAGCATACAGGGCAGGCGTGTTTGAGTGTACAATTATTCTCTATTCTGCTGATATGCTAGAAGTTGCATCGAATTCAAAGGTTTTCCTCTGCGGTTGTCTTTGGAATGAAGCTCTTGCAAAGGGCTAACAAGGAAAAGAACACTTTCTGTTCCCCAGGAATAGAGCTCTCCACAGATAGGAATATTTTTATGTGTATTTCAAAAAGTTCAAGGCGAAAAAAAAAAAAAACAGGAAATGTTCTCTACAGGGGTAAAGGCAGAAGAAAAAAAAAAACTGGAGGCCGTGGAGAAATTAATGAATAACTTATCCTTCAAAGTGAATTTCATCTTCTCCAAGTCGACTTGTGCTGAGAAAAAATGGCTAGTGAATAAATGTGTACATTTAGTGAAGAGCTAGTGAATAAGTGTGTGTTTGCATATTGAAAATGTAACAAGGTTCTCTCCCCACCTAGAAAATCCCACCAATACACGGATACTCTTAGAAATACAACAGACACCTGAGGTCTCTTTTTCCTAACTCAGCTGCAGTGATGGGGAAACTTGAAGAGGTTTCTGTGTGAAATGGCTCTGTGTAAAATGTGGTTTCTCATGCGCACTCCATGCTTCAAGCCCATAAATTATTAATGTGTGTTATGACTGTTAGAGCTCATGTATAGAAACTCACCCAGAATCCAAAATCCCGAATAAAAGTAAATGGTTAAAAGTGGAAGAGACAAAGGAGACAGTTCTATTGGTTTGGTAGGAGTCGAAACATTTCTACCACTCCCTCGGCATTGATTTTAAAGATCTGAATGACACAGAATGATGAATAATTCAGATTTCATTTATTAGTCCACTGACCCTATGCATGGCTTCATAAAAATGAAAATAATGTCATTTTCCTACTTCATTCTGCATAGAATGGGAAATGTCTATGTGGCTGAGCAGAACCGTGTGATGCACTGCGCTTTAGTACAGGGCATGCACATATATTTGCATGTCATACATTTAGAAGAAATGTTGAGATAAAAAATGTCAATAATGCATAAAGGGGATCATTTTGCCCCCTACTGGCTACTGACTTGCTCTGAGGGGGGAAAATGCCGTTATTCTTTAAAAATTGGTTTCATGGCAACTAGAACTCCACAATATAAGATGCTGTTCTATGATCTCAGCATGACTGACAGAGCATCACAAGGTTCTGTCCTGGAAGACTGAGCTTTCTCCTGTAGTTTTTCCTTCTCTGTTCTAAGGATATAAAATATGTCGCATAAAATTCTCCAACTTAGGAATTGGAATAGTGGCAGGGCTTTATCGGAAACAAAGACTGCAGAGAAAAACAACAATAGTGTTCCTTGAGGGAACACAGTGAATTAGACCACCCACTGAACAGGCTTGAAACATAGTAGGGTTACCAGGGATGGACTAGTCTGTTAGAAACTGGAAATCTTTGCTACAGTAGAGTATTAACTATTGTCAGTGCTGTTCTTTTGAAATCATACATCTCCAATATCAATGAATGATCTGCTATTTCCTTTATTGATAATTATTTTTTTCAACCTAATATACTATGAACAGAGATTGGAAGATTAGCTCCATTAAGCAATATTCAATAAATGGTTCCAGTCATTCATAAAGCATTATCGTCTTGGCTATTTTCCTATGACAATTGATAGATACAGCATTATTGAAAATATTTGTTATACAGTCTTGCTCTGTAAAACTTTCAGAATAAATATGTGAGGCAGGCATGATGGGATAAATTTATAATCCCAGCACTTGAGAGGGCTAGGCATGAAAATCATGTGAGATCACAGAGAGACCCTGTCTCCCACCAAATGAATGTATGAGGAGCTGCTGGAAGTTGATAACTACTGGGGGATTCAAACTCATGCTTTGGGGATGTGGGCAATGCTCCAGTGGATGTCCTAATAATTCAATAACAGGTCATGAAGTTGGGAAGGAGACATGTTGGGAAAATCTAGGAGAGTAGATTGAGATGGAGGATGAAAATGATCTCACTTCATTTTATATAAAAATAAAATTCTCACAGAATATGTAAAAAGCACTGCATGAAATTTGCATATGATACTGTTGACACAGGAGACCTTTTATTGTGTTATTGGTATAAAATGAAATTACAATAGACTAATGCATGATATTTCTGTTAAAAGTGATAAAATTATGGTTACTCCCAACTCATACTGGGTCAGGGGGCATAGCTTATAATTTGAGTAAAAATCTTCTGACATTTTGATATTTCTCTATGCTATTCACTGGGGTCTGACCTAATGAACTTGCGCTAGCAAGGTAAAATCTTATGGCTAAAATAGCTGTACCTTCAGAGTCTACTAAAGCTCAGGATCCATGAATAATTTCTGCAGGTAAGACATGCCTACATACCTAACAGGGAAGTCATAATAACAAGCCAGTCATATACTACTCATCGGACACCAAAATTCAAGTTAAAAGCATGATATCATTCCTAAGGGACATAATCTCACAGAAACTCCCTGTGCCTCCATCTCTTAAATCTTTCCTCTCCAGAAAAAGAGAGAGGGAAACAACAAACAAAAATGAAAGAATGAATTTGTAAAAGAGCAAAGTACATGGAAGAGTGTTGGGTGGGGAAGAAATGGAAAGGGTAAATGTTATAATTATACAATAATCTCAAAAAAAAATAAAAAAAAAAAAACAATGTGTCAAAGTCTATCTCAAATTCCCAGGGGCTGGGGAAGAAATAAACAAGAGGTTGAACATGATTTTATCATTATTAGAAGAGTCTGGCAAGTGAGATCCCACACAAGACAAAGGATGTCCCTGTGGCATCTGCCTAGTTAAGATGTATCCACGGCACTGCCAGGATAGGAGCACTGAATCTCTCATTAGAGCGTCAGTTTTTCAGTGTCCTCCTAAAGAAGTCAGAAGGCTTGATGGACAAGATAGGAAGTTCCCTGAGAGAAATAGGTGGCCTTTTCCCTTGTACGAGTTTCCTACTTAAAAAAGACTCATACTGGAAAAGAAAAAAAAAACTAGTTTCTTAACTTTATGTCACATTTGGTTCATATCATAACAGGACAGAGAAGACTGTGGGTAGAAACCTGGGCCCTTGTTTTACATCTTAAAATTACACTTTGGTAATTTCTAAATATGAACAGAGACTTCATGTTCTCTGCCTAGTTTCCTTCAGTTACACACACACACACACACACACACACACACACACACACACACACACACCAAAGCAAAACAACTAGCTCCAGTAAGTAGACTACAGAAGACCAAATACACTGCTTCATGGTTATCTCCTGTATCTCCATGTATCCTCCATGTGTCTTACTTTGAGATTGCAATTGCTGTGAAGTAACAGCATGACCACAGCAACTCTTATAAGGAAAACATTTAATTGAAGTGACTTGCTTACAGTTTCATGGAGTCAATCCATTATCATCATGGTGGGGAGCATGGCAGTGTGCAGGCAGGCATGGTGCTGGAGCTGAGTGTAGCACATATTACAGGCAACAGGAAGTTGACTGACAGTTATACCAAGGGAAACTTGAGCGGAAAAGACCTCAAAGCCCACCCCCACAGTGACACACTTTCTCCAGTATGGCCATACCTCCTAATAGTGCCACTCCCTTTGGAAGACATTTTCTTTCAAACCACCACACCATACAACCATGCAACATCCAGTCTACTCCAACTTTTTCCTGTCCTGTTCAGGTCTTAAGACTCTTGCATGATCTGGCTGGTCTATTTCCTTCCATGTCTTCTTGATTTCCTTAGCATTTTCCCTTGTGCATGAAATAGCTCAAGATAGGTATTTTATGAATGTGCATTCTCAATTTTTATCTACTTTTAAAAACTCAAGGCCAATTTAAATATGCCTCCCTGGACTTTCAAGCATTGCCTTAATTCTGGCTTTTTTCATTATATGGGCTAAATTAAGGGCCTCTTTCATATGATTGCTCTCAGGGCTCTCAAAAAAAGGCCTTTATTTATTGCATTTATTTCTTCTCAGCTTTCTATTCTCCTTACCAAACACCTCCAGCTTCTCTTGTTTTTAACAGCTTTTTCTCTCTACATAGATAAGTCATCTACATGTTAGGGAAAATTCTGAATTCTCCCAATAAAGAGAAACAACACTTGTTCTGCAACTATGAATTGCAGTGAACATTTTATAAGATATTGATATGCCTACCACATATAAACATTTTGGCAAAGTGGTGATTTTTTGTAGTTAAGAGACAGATATTTAATTTAATTAGAGAGCTATAATTGTGATTGTTCTAGTGTTTCTATATGGAGGTACTTCCTAGAACAATGCTCTGGACTCTTGCCCGTCACTCACTTACGCATTCTCAGAGGCTGTGTGCTGCCAGGCTCATGAGTTACAGCTACTGCTTTAGCTTTTGTAACAACCATCTATTAGCTGATCATAATTGCTGGCATTAAAACTCTCTGATCAATAGCAATAAATGAAAAGAATTGGATGGATTCAGGGTCTGCCTGTTTAACTTGTCCTAAGAATAAACCAGCAATGGAAAATGGTAGGAAAAGAGTGGATGGAGAAGAGAGACATAAAACAGCATTTTAAGATTCTGAAAAATTTTAGTTGAATTAATCGACATTTTCAACTCTATCTTTGTTGATGGGAAGAATGAGGATAATGTATGTCCCTTAAATTCCAACATCTGGAACTTGAGTTTGGTACTGAAGGATGAGAAAAAAATAAAGATGATGAGCTATATGCAGAAAACACATGAAACCTTCTGCTCTAGAGTCTATGGGTTATTATCATTAGGCAATCAGCAGTCAACTGTCTTCAACACTAGCAAACTGAAGTTATGAGTTGGTTGGAAGATTCGGGTTACTATGGTTTAGTTTACTATGTGGTCTGAAACAACTGACCTTGAAATATCTAGGTGCAAGTTTTACCTAAGCACACACAGCTGAGGCAGTGACATGATGACCAAGAAAAGGTAGGTCTTGTTTTGCTTCGTCTGTATAAAAAGGCTTCATAAGCATTGGAGACCAAGTATTTTGACATTGTTCCGAATGTGATTTATGATCAAGAAGTCATAAACTGAGTTCTTCAGGAATCACAAAGCGCTGCTAAGGCTCCAGCAACATTTCAAGAAAATCTGATTGGAACTTTTAAGATTTTGACTGAAGTGTCTGAGAAGTTAAACATGCAACTTTCTAGCTAGGGCCCAATTTCTCTATTCATGCTAAGAATAAGCTTACACTAAAATTCAGAGTTGTTCATTTGTCTGAAATATTAAATAACATT
Source organism: Alexandromys fortis (assembly GCF_014885135.2). Classification (NCBI taxonomy): domain Eukaryota; kingdom Metazoa; phylum Chordata; class Mammalia; order Rodentia; family Cricetidae; genus Alexandromys; species Alexandromys fortis. The sequence goes on along the minus strand of NW_026067908.1, from coordinate 19,967,826 downwards.
TTTTCTATTCCCATAAGCTTATAAAAAAAAACTTGTTGATCCAGGCCATGGACACAAGTGTGCAATTTTTACAATGACAGGTTAAGAGGGAATGAATTTTCATCTCTAAGTGTAGTGAGATTGTGAGGCTTAATCATAATTCTAAGCTGGGTTCCATTAAGTACTTAGGAGATAGATCACCGAGAGTACCTGTGGGGGTGTTTCTAGAAAGGATTACCTAAATTGGAGGGAAAACCTTGAACTCTAGTGTGACCATCCTAAAGTTTGGGAGCTGTAACCTCCACTTTTTGGTATGGTTAGGTATATCTTGATCTTTGATATGGTTAGGTATAGGTTGGCAAGGATCTAGATGTGATGTAATCAAGGTAACAGAAGCTGTATCTTGGCATCTGTGCCACCATAATGACCTGAATGCTTCTTTGTGGCTTGACATTCTTGCAGCCATAGGTGGGTCCTTCCCACCATACCAGAAAGTGAGGCACCAGAACTCCTCTACAATGACCACACATGAACACTGGTAAACATTCTAGTAAGGACTAAAAGAAGCCTGCAAGGAATCTTAATCTTAGAGTCTGCACAGTAGAGCGAGACAAAGCAAAAGTCATACTCTAAGGAAAAAACTTAATAACAGCATCACAAGAGAGTAGAGCATCAAAAAAGCTTTTCAAAAATCCACAACCCAGGGGGCTGCTTTCTCACTTTGGAGATAACCCACTGTGATCTATCTAGGGACTGTGTTTTGTTTTGCTAAGAAAATTTCTGCTTCTGTGTCTCAGCGGAGATGTCTAGAAGCAATAGTATATCAAGAAGGAACCAAAGAGGCTGAAATGTCAATATTAACAGAGACACTCCACGCCTAGAAACAGGACATAAACTGGTTTATTGTAGGAGCTTTCATCAGTTGCAGACCGCACCAGGTGGTGTTGCACTGATGTTACCAGAAGTAGGGATTGATATAGAGCTACCATGTTTCCGAAAAGACAGTAATGACAACACTGAAGATCTCCACTGGTGCTGTGACTAGACTAACAAGATCTGAAATCAGACACCCAGTGCCACCAGTTCTTGTTTGTTATTTCCAGTGTGTACCATTGTAGCCTGTCTCCTCGGAGTGGCTCAGCATAAGTTTTACTTCCTCTATAGTGACAATTAGCTTATTGTTATCATGTGACTTTGGGGAAGTGAAGAATGTCACCTGTAGACCAGTGTATTGCCTATAATAGTGCAATCATATTCGTGAGGATGGAAAGAGACACTGGCGGGCAGGAGGGTGTGAGTCCAGAAAGTCAACTCCTTAAGACAATAAAGTTATTTTGGGGACCGATTCAAGAGTCTGTCAGGACTTACAGATTATCCATTGCAAGGGGTAATGTTGGCCTTCTGTGCACACCTCTTCTTCAAAGTCAAGTGGTTAACTGTGGCGATCATTGGCCTGGTGCCATAAGGTATCAACCTAGATAGGTAGCAGGATAGATGTGGTCAGCATGGCTAGAGCATGCCTTTGAAAACAGCTTTTAAGACACAGCACTGGGAATGATCAAGCTTCCTCATTAAAGGCAAAGCATGCATGCTCTGGATTCCAAGGAACAACAGAAGCAATTCTTGACTATTTAGAACTCAATCCTATTGCAAAGTGGAGAGTTGAGTTTGTTTAGCCTCCTAAAAGTTTAATTTAGCAAGAAGAAGGAGTTTTGATTTGATTTGAACTGTTTTCTTTCCTCCACCCTGGGGGTTAGGAAATATGCTATCACTAGATACCCTGTCAGAGTTGTTTTATAGTTTGCGTACATATGCAGCTTTGTAAAATGAACATACCCCAAATTAGTGTGTTCATTACATAGGATCTTTGCATTTCAGTCCTTGGAACCTAAGAGGAATTTTTAGTCTTTCTCAGAGCTCTAGGTTTTTACATACATTTCAATATATTATTTACAGAAGTAAAGCCTTGATATCATGTAAGATGAGCACTTAGGTTTATTTGTGAATTCAAAATAGCTCTGAAATTTAATGTGTACTTTATGCTAAAAACCTGCTTATATTAGAAGTATACAAGCAAGTAAAAGACAAATTTGTGTCAATTCTGCCAACTGGTTTCTAAAAATTTGTTTTTACTTTGTAAGGAGCCCTTATGTTTCAACAAATTTAAATGGAATTTTTGTAGTCCTGTTTAATGGATACCCATAGATCCTGATGCTGTAATTTCTTTTGTGGTAATGATAGCCAAAGTTTACTTTGGAATGACCTGAAAGGTCTGCAGGCCTTTGGGCTAACAAGATGTTACTTTTATCATTAAAAGGATATTATTCTTATATAATAATGAGGACAATAATTTAATTTAAATAATTGGTATAATAAATGCCTATAAGCATTTTACAAATGTACTTGTTGACTAATTGGAAATATTGTAAATAATGCATTGCAGTAATGATGCTTCTTAAGGAAAAAGTAATATTTATATTTATATAGATATATTTAACATTTTATTTATTTAATATATTTATATCATATATAATGCCAGTCATATATATTTATATATATATGCCAGTCTGAAAATTACTGTGAAGATCTGAGAGTCCTTTTGTTGGTGCTATAAATTTTGTTAAAACATAATTATAATTAATGGAATATGTTGTGGATATATTTTTACGCTGTCAAAATTTTTAAGAATTTTAAGGCTTAATATTCATACAAATTAAAACAGCTAAACTTATGATGTTAAAGAAAACTGGGTGAAGAATTTTTATCTGCCATTCTAAGCTCGATGAAGAATTCCATTGCCTACACTTCTACTTCAACTACTTCCTTAAACGCTAAAACCTGAGGAACGAGGTACCAGCTAGTGAAAGGTAGCCTCTACCCTATCTTTCTCACTACATAGGATCTGATATCTGATCTATTACAAGACAAACTCAATAATTTCGTCTCATTTATTCAATTTCTGCCTGCAAACAGGGAGAAAGAGACAGTAGATTAGTCTCTTCAATACAGAAATCAAAACTTCCTCCCAGGGGTTGTTCTGTAGGAGAAAGTGGGAGAGGATTGGTAATATCTAAGCCTTATTCTGAGACACAGTGTTTGAAGCTGGTCAAAAGAAGCATACCCTCGAAGATGAGAACAAAATAAACAAACATGGAAAACTTCTGCTCGGCAAATATACACTAAGGAAGAAAAAAGGTGGAGTTGTTCACTCAGAAGAAAAATGACCTCTAGAGGGAAAAAAATCAAATTCAAAGAAACAGAGCTGACAAGATGACTACAGGTCAAGGTACTTGCCTCAGAGCTTGACATCCTGTGTTTAATCCCTGAACCCAGAGACCAGAAGGAGGGAACTGACTCCTGTAAGTTGGTCTCTGACCCCTATGTGCACTATATCATACACTTGTATACACACGAACACACACTAACAAACACAGAAAATTGTACAAAGTGCTTTAAAGAAATCCAGGAAGACATAAGTAATGAACAACATTAAACATGCAAGAACTCAAGCTAAATTATCTCTAAAAATATTATCGCATCTTTAATACGTGTAATTAGAATACATGACATACAGGTGTTGATCAGAGGCGATAAATGGAGTCGACAGGGTGTCAAAGTCCTGCTTTATCACAAATGGGTCAGAGTAATCATGTTCATTAGAATCAGTCAAACAAGATATAGTTTGTACTTGATGGATTAAGCAATAAAGTATTTGGGGAGGAAGCAAAAAGAATTCTCTTATATTACAGAGGAAAATTAATTGATTTTTAAAAAGTTAAATATTAAAATATTGAAGGCAAAGAGGTAAAAAGGAAAAACATTTTAATAGAGGCCACGCATACCCAATATAGAAACAATAACCATGCCCCAAAGGATATTACTCCTTCAAAAAAAAAAAAAAGATTTATTGTTAGAAGGGCTGCAAAAGCAGAATTCACTATGTGTCACTTATCAGAAAGTGTCCTTAAATGTTCAGCTGTCAAAATACTGAAAATAAAAGGATTGGAAAGGACATGCAGTATTAGACCCCAAATAGTTCTCTACTAACAGAAGCATCAAATAAAACGCATTTCTGACAATAAATGAGATACAGGAGGATTTTTACTTATGATTTTTAGTGATAGCAAGGCATTATAGACCAGTGTTGTGGTTTGAGTGAGAAACGTACCCTGTGGTCTTGTGCATTTGAACACTTGGCCTCCAGTTGGTGGGTTTGTTTGGGAAGGGTTAAGAGGTAATACCTTGCTGAAGGAAGTACCTCTGGGGGTGGGCTTAGAGAGTATGTAGGCTTACCTACTGCCCTCTCTTCTTTGTTCTTGTCATAAGGATGTGAATATCCAGAATCCTGCTCCTGTTTCTATGACTACAATTTGCTGCCATGACTGTCATGATAGATTCTTTATCTCTCTGAAACTTCAATACACAATAAACTTTCATGTCTGTAAGTTGACTTTGTTGTGGTATTTCAATCACAGCAACAGAAAAGAAACTCATAAATCAGGAACAAGAATTAACCCAAGTCTGCATGCAAGTCTTTCTGTGGGAAAGAGTAAGCATGCCTCTGTGATTAAGAGAGCCTACTGCTTCTGCAGAGGACCTGGGTTTATTTCTCTGCAATCACGTGGAGGTTCAGTTATCTGAAAATAGTTTCAGTATCAAAGGATTTGATGTCCTTTCTCTGTTTTTTTTTCAGATATCAGGCACACACATGGTACACACACATACATGAATATAAAATACCTATAAAAGAAAAATGAGGTAAACCTTCTGTTAAAACACAGAGCCGGAAAATTAACTTTGTAAGTAAATTCCATGCCCTGCAAGCATGGTGACCTGGCTCAGATCCTTAGAACCCATTTAAATCTGGAGACAGTAACACATCTGCAATCCCAGCAGTCCTACAGGGAAATGAGTGATGGATACAGGAAAATTCTCAGCAGCTGGTGAACCAGATAACCTGGCATCCACAGCATAGAAGACCAGGAAATCTTGTCTCAAACAAGGTGTTAAATGAGGACCAACAACATTGAATTTGATGCAGAAACAAAATGAAATCACTAATGAACTGATAAAAAGACAAAAAAGAAAATTCTGTCACTTAATAAGATAAATGCATTATTAAAAACATTACTTCGAAGGGGAAATTCCAGTCCAGATATATATTAAATATGTATAAATACATTAATATATTAACCTTTATAATTATAAATGAAAAACAACAATATTAGCTTTGGCATGTCAGAACACTGAGAATGTATAATATTTTACTACTGGTATTATTATTTATTTCAGTACATAAAAGCGTTAACACTTCAAAAATGTGTATAATTAAGTACATTACAGAAAATAAATAGGAAACAACAATAATGTCAACAGGTGAAGTTAAAACTTCATACCTATTTGTGACTAAAACCAGGAACTTCCCAAATCAGACAAAAGCAAACTGGCAATATAAATGTAATGATAAGTTATTAAATACACTCCAGAATGAAAAAAAGCATGTCTTCTAATTTGCAGTCATCATTGATCATGAATTCTTGCCATGGCAATGAGATGATGAATGAATATGATGGTTCAGAAGAATTCTGCCATTCTTCACATAAGTTCTCGGAAAAACACAAATAACTAGAATTTATTACTGAGTCTTTAGCTGGGCTTCTAAACCTATAATTTCTACATAATAGATGCAGTAAAAATTGAAAACTTAAAAACATCAATATGAATGGTAGCAAATGAATCAGATACATAGAATAGATCCAGTTAAAATATATAACTTATTATTAATAAAAGCCATGAATACCTAAATAGAAAATATATGCTGCCCATAGATTAGAAAGTTCAATACTATCAATTATTTTCCAAATTTACTTACCGTTTCACTGCATCTCTGTTAGAAACCCTGAAAGATTCTCTTTTGTTTGGACAAACTTGCCAACACAATGTAACTACATTAACGAATCTATTACAATTGTACAAGTGCTGAAAGAGGGGGAAAGCAATGTTATACAAATAACAAGACTCAAAGTAGTAACAATTTAGACAGTGTTTTTTTTTTTCTAAGAGGAAAGACAATGGGATAAAACAAAGTAATGAGTATCAAATTCAGATACATGATATGGGCAATGAAGGAACAGAGGCACGTACACATAATACTCTTATAGTTAAGGTAATTTTTAAAAACATGGTATTTCAAACAAATGGTTCTATAATTTTGTGCCTCATCCCTCAAATTCATCTGAGGATATCAGCTGTGATCCTGGTTCCAAGCTCATAAGGTATGTACCATCTAATGAAAATTGATCTCAGACCAATGAACAGTTGCACCTGAGAAAATGTGGTGTTTTGCTCTCCAAAAGAAAGGAAACCATTACTAAATTATGTTACTTTTTTTTCAGAGAATTGAAATGATCTATTTCCTTGAATCTATCCTAGTCCTCTAGACTGAGTTTTGGTGGCCTACCTTCTCTTGAGGAGGTGAGGTAGATTTTACACTAGCATCTCTGGATCCCAAGTTACAGTTGCAACTGCTCTCTCTGGGTCTTTGATACTACTTTACTCAGCCTGGACAAAATGATCCCAGATCCAGATTCACTACTGTGTAGCAAACCTCCCCAAATGCCTCTTTCCATAGGTCCATTGATCCGGGATCTGAGTTGTAGCTGTGCTACCATACATAAGTTAGCTGGAGCCTTCTCTGTTCTGTAGAACCAGAACTTCTCCATTCTGTTTCCTGGGATCACAAGTAAAAGTAAATCACTGTCCCATGGACAAGAGCCACAGGGATGTGCTGCTCAATCATATTCCTTAGCTTGGTGAAACAACTACATGCATATTTGCCTCATGTAATGAACCTATATCCATATCACAGATGTCATAATAGTTCAATGAATTATTGAGACCAAGACACCAATTCCAGACACAGTATAGAAACATTTCTCCTAGAACACAGCACCACTGTGACTAACAAAATGCCATATCAGACCTAACACCAAAAGAAACAATCCTCTCAGCTAAGCATCCTACAATGAAGAAAAATGTCAAAATGGAGGCCACTAAATCGTTTTACCACTGAGAACCCTAAGAGCCTACAGTTACCATCACTCTCAGAAATTACTGTATCACAGGTCATTGTGGTGCATGCTGTTACCACTGATCCTAGCTCAGCTGAGGCAGCTGTGTAGTACTCAAGTACTCAGCTAGAAACAGGCACTGCACTCTGTTCAAATGATGCTCTAGGACTTCCACACAGTTCAAAATCCTTCCCCACAAGAGAAACTGCCAAAAACTGAAATACAGAAATATAAAAGAAATAGTAAAAAAAAAAAAAGAAGGAAACTTTACACTATGAGGAATATACCACGACTCCCTAATACATATACAAATAAATTTACAAACTATAGGAAAGAGAATTTAAAATAATGATTTTAAGTAAATGCACACAGGTACAAAAATAAAGAGATAAAGAAGTAAGTGAAATCAGGAGAATTATTTATATAATCTAAATGAGGCCTCAAAACTAAGCTTAGTATCCTGTTAAATGCTGAAAAGAAGTCTTGGAGCTGAATAATCCAGCAAATAAAATAGAAAATACAATTGACAGCATCAACAGTTGAAAGAACCTATAAACTTTAAGAAAATATTTTATAATAACCTAGGCAAAGAGGAAAAAATAAAATAATAAAATATTGAATAAGGATTTAGGACTTACAGCTTGTGTTTAAGTGGGAATACTGTGGAAGTTCTAAACATTGGAAAATACAGAAAATTTATTTGATAAAATTTCTGCTGAAAACATCGTGTGTCCTGGGGGGGGGGGGGGGATAGAGACATCCAGACCTGTGAGTCTTAAACGCTGTCAAGCAGATTTCACTCCTATAGAAACAGAAGTCAAAAACAAAGAGAGGACTTCAAAAGCACAAAGATCAAGCAGTATGTATCATGCAGATGAATACCCATGAGACAACCTCTGGATTTTTCACAGGTTGTCCATAGGCCAGTAGTACCAGGACAGAATGCTGAAAGACTAAACTTCTAGCCAAGAATACTACAGCCAGAGAAGTTGTCACTCAGAAATAAAGGAGAAAAGAGAAATGAAAGACATAAGAAAGGCCGAGGATTCTGGATCAAGCATAATGCATGAGCTTCTTATCTTTTTGAATTCCTATTTCTGTTGATCTGGCTTTCAGTGATGGTGAACTTAACAACCATACTGGAATACTTGGTCTTGACTCTGTAGCTGTGGCTACTTTAAATGAGCTACTCTAGGTTGATGGATGGATGGAGGTCTTCCATCGCCAGGCATGTGTTACTGCACTGCAGATATTCTTAGTACAGTAGCTTATACTAATGAATTCATTTTGTATAGTTCTACCTTATCTTACTATTTCCTTTTTACTATATTGGTTTTCTTCCTAAGTTACTCCTTCCCATCTTTCCTTTTCCACATTGTTTCAGTAAAATTAACTTAGGGTCCTTAAATTTACAGAAGCAACAGGTTTTGTGGCTTGCATTACTGCTGACATCTTTAAAATAGTCCGGGGTTTTAGGGAATATTGTATTTATTTTTACACACAAAAAGAAAAAGAGAAATAGCTGAAGGCTGAAGGAAAATCCTCTCCACTAACCTAGCAAAGACTCCCCAGGGTGAACTTTCACCTGGACATTGAAAATTATGGTCATTATCACGAAATAGTAAAATAGAAAATTTACTGGTACAGCTAAATGTAGAGGCAAATTCAGAATATGGTATCCTTGTAACGGTGGTACATAAAGTTTTCAAATCTCTAGTTTAAAGTTTGAAAATGAAGATTATCAGAAATAATTATTACTGCTATCAATTGATAAAGGAAGAAGATACACAAGAAATAAAATATTTAAATTGAATCATCAAGCATACACACTGAAAAGGGAGTGGAAAGTCTATAATATTTATGTGTAACCCAAAGTATCAGCTTTAAATATTCATTATATAGACATATCTATATGTGCGTGTGTGTGCACAATTGCAATAAAGATATAATTGTATCACTTTCTGCCTTTTTTGTTCTCCTTCTGGACCTTCCTTCCATCTCTTTCCATGCCCACTTCTTCACTCTCAGTTTGATAGCTTCTTTTTCTTTGATTATTATTGTTTTACATGGAAAAAAAACTGTGAAGCTTCTGTACAGCTAAAGAAGCAATAAACTTTAACTTAAAGTTTAACAATAAACAATAAACTTCTTTACATTCCAAGTAAAGAAACAGACAGGCTGTGGTGGTGCATGCCTTTAATCCCAGCACTTGGGAGGCAGAGGCAGGCGGATCTCTGTGAGTTCCAAGCCACCCTGGTTTACAAAGCAAGTTCCATGACTGCAGGACAGTTACACAGAGAAATCCCATCTTGAAAAAGAAACATGCAGAATGGGGGAGAATCTGGTCTAAAATTAATAACCAAATATTAAAATAACTCACAAAACAAATAGTCAAGGAAACAAATGAACAAATGACCCAACTGAAAAAATGAGCTAAGAATTTAAATAAAAATTTCTGAATAGAAGAAATAAAAATGGCTAAGAAATACCCCTAAATGTGTTCAACACCTTTAGCAATTAGGAAAATGCAACTCAGACTACCTAAGAAATTTCATCTCACCCAGTATGAATGGCTAAGGTCAACATAACAACTGGCAACACTGGTAAGGTTGTATGGAAAGGGGAACTATCATTTGCTGTTTGTGGTAATGCAAATTGACTCAGCCACTATGGATATCAGTATAGAAAATCCTCCAAACCTAAAAATAAATCTACCATGCGACCAAGATCTAGCATTCTTTTTCATGTCCCAAAAGACTCACCCTACTTTACAGATACCTACTCAACAATGTTCATTGCTTCATTGCCTATTCTCAGTAGTAAAGAAACAGAGACATCCAAAATGTCCTTCAAACGATGGTTGATCAATGAAAATGTGAAAATTCGTGAAATTTACAGGTAAATGAACGAAAATAGAGATGATTATATTGAATGAGACAACATAAACCCAAAAAGGCAAAGGTTACATGTTCTCTTTCATTGTGATTCCTAGCACCAAAGAAACCAGAAAAATATAGTGACCTGGTGAAGAGGGACTTGAGATGAATTTAGGAAGGATACTTATGAAATAAAGTGGGAAAATGGAAAAAAAAATGGGAAGGAAGTTCTAACTGAGGAGGAGGAAGAGAAGTCAAAACAGGAGATATAAAAGACAAATAACACCAATGTTGTTCGATAAAGCTCAAGGAAACTATTAATAATTGCTGCCTTGAAGGACAGGCATTATCTTCAATATTTATCAAATAGGGATCTCACCAGATTCTAATGGGCAGTTCCAAACCTGTGGCCACAGAGATTGTCCTGCTTTTAATAACAAAAGAACATTACATGCATGATACAAAGGTGTCTGTTAGGAAGAGGTAAGGGTATCAGTGGTCAAAGGGAGATAAGAGAGGGTGGGGATGAGTGTAAATGGAATGAACTATATACACATATGTAATTGTCAAAGAAATTTGTTCAGTATTTTTAAATTATGTTAAGAAAAAGGTCATTACTTAGTGATAAATCTGTTTTAATATTTATTTAAGAAAAAAAACTGAAAATAATTTTAGTATATTTGTATCCAACCAGAGAAAGCATACAAAGCAAATATTGAAAACAAGAAATAAGAAATAGACTTTTCAATGGCTGATGCTAAAGAAATTAGACATGCATATCAAAATAAAAAAGTTATTACCTCACTATCTTATGCTATACACACACAAAAATAAAAAAAAAGCATCAAAACTGATCAAAGGCCTAAATGCACTGCAAACACCTCAGATAAGAACATGGGTGCAAACTTTCTGTTATACTTCTCATCCATTTCTATAAGGGCATTTTTTACATGCTGTTTAAGGACGTCAATCACTTTCATAAAGTCCATTTTTTCTACTTCTTCTTGATTAAGGTGTTCATGTCCTGTTGTGGGGTCGCTGGGTTCTGGTGGTTTCATGTTTTTTTTTTTTTTTTTTCAGATTGTTGGGTGAATTCTTGCATTGGTGCCTGCCCATCTCTTCCTCCGAATGCTTCCCTAAGGATCTGCTGAGAAGCCAAAGACAATGGCATGGGGTTTTGATCCTACTTCATGTTCTGGCTTTGTGGGAGCCTAGCCAGTTTGGATGTTCACCTTCCTAGACCTGGATGGAGGGGGGAGGACCTTGGACTTTCCACAGGGCAGGGAACCCTGACTGTTCTTCGGACTGGAGAGGGAGGGGGAGAGGAGTGGGGGGGAGAAGGAGAGGAGTGGGAGGAGGGGGAGGGAAATGGGAGGCTGGGAGGAGGTGGGGATTTCTTTTTTTTTTTTTTTTTTCAATAAAAAAAAAAAGAACATGGGTGCAATTCTTTGTGACCCTGAATTAGGCATAACACTAGCAGTTCAATCAAATAAACAAATATTTGGTAAGTTAGATTCTGTCAATTTTTTTAAAGTATACAATAAAGAAGACTATTAAACTGTGGACCTAAAGATATGGGCCCACAGTTAAAGGAACTTGCTCTGCGCTCACAATGAGAAGCTTACAACTGTCAATCCAGCTCCTGGGGATCCCACATCTCTGATTTCTTGATACCTCTACTTGTGTCCACAAACCCACACTTAGATACACACACACACACACACACACACACATGATCACAATTTCTTAAAATAAAATGAATCTTTAAAATATAGTTAGGATTTGCAATTGGAAAATACATATCAGATATTTGATTAAGGGTAATATATAAAATATACAATCCAAAATACATAATAGAAAATTATAGCCCAACAACTATAATACAAATAATCCAATTAAAATATTGACAAAAAATGCTAGTGGAAGTTTTTCTGAATAAGATTTATTAGAGGAAAATAAGCACAAGAGAAGATGCCCAACCATTTCAGCCAATAGAGTAATACAAATCAACATTACAGATAATAGTAGATTCAGAATGTCTAAAACCCAGTGTAAATTTAAAAGCACTTTGGTGAAGATTTCAGGGTTTATAATCCTTGTGCACTAGTGAGAAAACACGTTGGCAGTTCCTAGAAATGTTAAGATCACTCTACAGCCCAGAAATTCTGCTAACATACTCCTAAGATAACTGAAAACATATGTTCACAGACACACTTGTCTAAAACAGTATTAGTTCATAATAGCCAACTTAAAACAAGCAAGCCATCCATCCATGGGTGCACAGGCAATATGGCATGGTATAATCATATAATGAAATATTAGGCATATTGAAAAGGTAATGAAGAATTGACTTTTGATGCTGCATGGATGAACTACAAACACTTTACACTATGTTAAAGAGTCCAGACAGTACATTCCTGCAAGGGAAGTGTAACATGATCGGGGGCCTGCTTGTTGTGGATTTCTGTCCCGCCCGCTACCCCACAGCCAACAAGCCCCAAATAAAATCACACAGAGATCATTATAAATTATAAGCTGATTGGCCCATTAGCTCTAGCCTCTCACTGGCTAACTCTCACATCTTGATTAACCCATTTTTCTAACCTTTGTTAGCCTTGTGGCTCAGTACCTTTTCCAGAGGGGTAGGTAACATCCTGCTGCTTCGGTGGTCTGGGTAGGAGTGGAAGGAATAAACTTTCTCGTTCCCAGAATTCTCCTGTTCTCATTACATCATTTCTACTTCCGGTCTGGTTTTCCCGCCTCTATTTCCTGCCTAGCCAATCAGCATTTATTTATAACATGATTGACAGAATACAGACAATTCTCCCGCACCAGGGAAAGAAGTAGTTAACTGCAGATCTTCACCTCTCATTTTACTCCTTGAAATCCAATTCCCCAGTCTCATCTCCAACCCAAAAACTCCAGGAAAAACAAACAGGTGAAGGCAATGAAAGAAAAAAAAAAGTTCAAGTCCTGAAAGTAAAGAAAATCTAAACTGAAACAAATCTTAAAATAAAAAAAAATTAAGGAACTCAAACGGGAACTAAAGAGGCAAGCCTTATCAACAGACTGTAAGAGATTGAAAAGAGAGTCTCAGGGATTGAAGATGCAATTGAAGAAATGGATACTCTGTAAAAGAAAATGTTGAATCATATATATATATACATATACATATATATATGTCAAAATATGCATACAACAAGAAAACCCTACCCTTAAAAAATGGATAAAGAAAGTGTGGTGCATTTACACAATGGAGCATTACTCACCTGTAAAAAAAAGCAATAGCATCATAAAATTTGCAGGCAAATGGATGAAACTAGAATAAAAGCATCCTGTGTGAGGTAACCCAGACTCAGAAAGACAAACACGGTATGTACACACTCGTAAGTGGATACTAGGTGTAAAACAAAGGATAACTAGACTATAATCCACAGCTCCAGTTAAACTACATAACAAAGAGGACCCTAAAAGGTTTGCATAGACCATCCTAGGAAGGGGAAATAAATGAGATCTCTTGGGTAAATGGGGGAGGGAGGGCAAGTGGAATAGTAGAGGGGAGGGTATACAGGAAGAGATCATGATCAATTGGGGGAGGGAAGGAGTGGGAGAGCAATGAACGATATCGTAAGAGAGGGAGCCATTGTAGAGTTAGGGAGAAACCTAATGCAAGGGAAACTCCCAAGAATCCACAACGATGACTCCTAGCAATAGTGGAGATAATTCCCTTTAATCAGATGGGTGACTACCCTAACTGTCATCATAGAACATCATATATCAAGATCCAGAAAATTGGCAGAAGCAGATGCAGAGATCCACAGCCAAGCAACAGACCCAGCACCGGGAGTCTGTTGAAAAGAGGGAGGAGGAATTATATGAGCAAGGCAGGGGCTTCAAGACCATGATGGGAAATCTAGAGACAGCTGAACCAAGCTCATGAATTCTAGGCATACAGTTGTGGAGCCTGCGTGGGACTGAGCCGGGCCCTCTGCACGTGGGTGACAATTATGTAGGTTGGTCTGTTTGGGAGACTCCTGGCAGTGGAACCAGGATCTGTTCTTGGTTCATAAGCTGAGTTTTTGGAGCCCATTCTCGGCAATGGGACGCCTTGCTGGGCCTTGATGCAGTGTGGGGGTGGGGTCTTGGTCCTGCTCAAGTTAATGTGCCAGGCTTTGTTGACTCACCATGGGAGGCCTTACTCTTTAGGAAGGGTGGATGGGGATATGTTGGGAAGGAGCAGAAGTAGGGGTGGGAAAGGGAACTGTGGTTGGTATGCAAGATGAAATTTAAAAAAAAAAATGAATTTATGAAATTTTTATGTAAATACATGGAAGCAGAAAAAAGTTATTTAAGTGAGGTGACTCAGAGTCAGAAAAACATATATTATATCACCTTTTATCTGTAGTTCTTCTTAACTCCAAATCTTCAGTTGTGAGTATGCAAACCTGAGTATCTATATACACCAGAAATGAAAAAGGATCATTGCCAGGTAGAGGGGGTGCCGTAGAGGAAGGAATAGCAGGGCTTAAGTGATCTGAAGGGGAAATGAGAAAAATGGGAGGGGGGGCTTCACATGGAGAGAGTAGCAGAAAATAAATACAGAAAAAGGGTAATAGCAATGATGGACAAAAGGTCATAAGGAATTACACTGTTAACCATCTACCCCAAAATACTCATAAGACAGTCTTTTCTATGTTGAACAGCATAAACACAAAAGGAAAACAAGATTAATATCAACATTACTTGCCTAGAGTTTAACTATACTATATTGTTTGAAATAAAGAATTTATCCCTAGTGTGGGATCGTGTTTTCATGATTTATCAAACAATAATCAGCATGATTCTATGTCAGTTCATGTAGTTGTGTAGAAATTATAAACTTTTTCTCCAGTCTTTATAATCAGTGATTAAACCTAATCACTGACGCTTAGACTAAGAAAAAAATAGTATTTGTAATTTTACTAGCTGTGTATATTCTGTGGGGAGAAAAGAAATCATTTCACTAGCCACTAAATGTTTTATACCCGTAAGAGTCCACAATATTTTTCAAGGCAGGATTCAATTCCAATTCCCTGCCTTCACATTAAAGTCTGTATAAACTGCTCCATATGAATAGTTATTTAATATTTTATTATAGCTTTTAATTTTATTATCCCTTCAGTAACTTATTCCCAGGCTTACAAACCTTCTGGTCAAGATTTTCTTTCTAACAACCAATATAATTTTGCATTTTGCCTTTCTTAGCATTCAAAAGCACCTGTTTCAGCTCTACCAGCTCCACACTCACATGCTGCTCAGGTAAAGCACAAAACTTTCATATTTTGTCTTTCTTATTTTGTCATTTTAATGAAAATATTAAAAATATTTTCCACACATTTTGTGGTGTGGGTATTCAAATGACAGAAATGTACTTGCTAGCATCTCCTGTATTAGTGTAAGAAAGACAGATTTGGTTCAATCCTGATTACAGGTTTGATCTTAATTAAATTGTTTAATTTCTTATAACTTGACAGCGAGCAGCAATCATAATGTCTAATCTATAAGATTATATAATATTGAATGTAATATGATCAAATGTAATAGAAGCCAATGGTTACCTATATTAAGAGCTCAATAAATATCATTGCTGCAAATATTGTTACAGTAATTAAGATGTTAGTGTCTGCAAAAAAATGAACTGCTAGGTTCACTCATAAAAGGGAGGCGGGAGCTGGAAATTTGATGGGTAGAAGTAGAAAAAGAAAACAACTGGCGAATTACCGCTTTAAACATAGCAGTTAGGTTCAAGGGAGAGGGGCTCTGTGCCCTAGCATCAATGACAAACAACACATGTGGTGGCGCATGCCTTTAATCCCAGCACTCAGGAGGCAGAGGCAGGCGGATCTCTGTGAGTTCGAGACCAGCCTGCTCTACAGAGCTAGTTCCAGGACAGGCTCCAAAACCACAGAGAAACCCTGTCTCGAAAAACAAAACAAACAAAAAAAAAAAATTTAAGTGCCAGAGAGATAACAACAAATTTCACCACCTTGATTCAGGATGTTTGTTATCCAGTCAAAAGATCTATCACAAAAAGTCACAGAACTGACTGATAGAAATCCACTCCCATCTGTGAAATACCATCACTATTCAAGGAATAAACAAAAGCATTACTAAAATAGAAAGGGATAAGTATCAACAAGAGAGGTGGTTAGACTCCACATATAAAAAGGATCACTCATTTTTGTGTTCCACATACTTCCAACAAAATGGCACAAGATACACATTAGCATTGAAAACACAAAGAAGGGAGTATAGTGAGGAAATACTGGACCAAATCAAAACTGAAAACCATTTTGGCAACCTCCAAACACTATATCTCTATGTCTGATGTCAAAGTGCTCTTCAGATCTCTGACTCCTTTCAGCTTTGCTGACTGCAGCACAGTTCTTTGTCTTGGGCTGGTTCCACTAGCTGGTAGCAGCTTTCCTCAGCAGGTATTCCATGGCTCTGGTATCTCCAACATTCTGGGGATCTCCAAGGCGATTAATCAAGATTTCACCTTTGCAACTTCACACAATAGCTTCTCTAGGCCTCCATGCAAGGACACTCAGCAGCTTTCCTTAGTTGTGAAGGGAGATTACATAACTCCTTTCTTCTGTCCTTGACTCTGAAGCCAGAACCACCTGGCCAAAACTGCTACATTCTGCTCCTTGCTGGGGCTGGAACATGTTCATTAGCTGTTCATTTACATCTTCACCAGCTTTCTGGTTTCCTTCACTATCTAAGCTTGGCTGTCCTGAAACTGGATCTGTAGATCAGGCTGGGCACAGACTTAGAGATTTGCTTGCCTTTGTCTTCAGATGACTGGGATTCAAGGTGTGTGCCACCATGCCCAGGTCTGAATTTTTCTTTAGTTCCTTTTCACAGTTTGGAAATTTAGCTGGTTGAGATCTTGCCCTGAAGACCATACACACCTGCTACTGCTGCTGCTGCCTCTGAGGCTACCACGGTGATGCCTCCTTTTATTATTGCTTGCAAGTACTTCTAGCTCAGCATAAAAAAACCAGCAGGAAACAAGCAACAAAATTCCATATCTCACAGTTACCCCAGGTTAAAAGCAATCCCTGCAATTCCTTCTTCACTTCTGAAGGTGACCTCCTTTCACTTCTCTGCTGCTGTGGAAAAAAAAAAAAAAAAAAAAAAACCATGGACCAAAACCACTTGGGGGAGGAAATGGTTTATTTAGCTTAGAGTCCATCAGCCAAGGAAACCAGGATTAGAACTTGAGGCAAAAGCTTGGAACTGGGAGCTGAAGCAGAGACCAGAGAAGCGGTGCTTTGTAGACTTGTTTTCTGGCTAGCTCAGCTTCTTTTTTTTATACAGTCCATGTACACCTACCCACGGGGCGCACCTACAGTGGACTGGGCCTTGCTGCATCAATTAACAAATAAGAAAGCACACAAATATGCCCACAGGCCTGTATGATGGAGAGGACTCTTCAATTGAGGATCCCCCTTCACAGGTGGGAACAGTTACTGTCAGCCTGACAACAATCTGACTGGCACAAGAAGCAATGAAGGAATGAAATGAGAAGATATTAAACTCTGACTAAGACGTAGCCTGCTCTCTGACATCCAGCGAGGATGACTTTGGGTGCGCCTCACCAAGTCTGAAGAAAGAATGCACCACGGTGATAAAGAGCTTTGGGGCTTTGTCACGCCGTCTAGTTTTCACATTATTTCTTACACAACCTAGACACTCTAAGCAACATTAAATTTACACATTATTTTTCCTTCTATTTGGCAGATTTGCAAATACGTGTTTATGAAATAAGATTCAATTAAGATAGATTTAAATTATCCAATTCAGACTGAACTTTTTTTATTTAAATCATTATGACTGCAACAAGTAAATTGCTGTGGCTATTGTACTTTGTTGGGTAAATATTACCAACCATATCCAGGCTTTCAGAAGTAAACAACATACTGCATAATTAGGCCATGGGAAATTAACAAGCAGGGTCTAGTAATATCTTCACTATTTCACCTAATTAAGAAGCAGCTTGCTGCCGGTGCACCAAGGAAAAAGAAAACAAAATTTAAAAGATATTGCAAAAATCAAAGAGGTCTCTGGCTGAGTAAATTTATATTGAAGCTTTGACCTTATTTATTAAGTGCGGGAGCAGAAGACAAGGGAGGAAAATTTAGCAGGTGGAGGGGACACTATGCACAATTGATGCTATCATTTGATGATTTTTTTCCCACTTAAAACTCACATGTTCAAGAATTAATTTCCAATTCAATAAGCTTGGGAGTAGGGCCAAGCACACTGTACCTGAGCACATGAATCATGCCCTTATAAATAAATTGGTGCCACTAAAATTGGCTTGCAGACATGGGCTCACTCTTTCAGTGTTACCTCTCTACAGAATGGAACATTCAAAATGCTTTCTCAGAAGCAGAGACCAGGACTAAGCAGACACCAAAGCTGCAGCTGCTTTGATCTTGGACTTTTAAGTCTCCAAAGGTATGCATTTCTCTTTTTTAATGAATTAGCCAACTTGTAGTATTTCATTAAAGCAACGTAAAATGGACGAACAAAGTTGAGTACCTAATGTTGCTATAGAAGTATCCATTATTGATGCTGGAGCCTGGGTGCAAAGTCAGTCCTGCAGTTTCCTTGGGGGTATGTGCTCTTCAGTTCCCTCAGCTAGAGAACAGACACAGCAGAGTCTCGTTCCATTTCCTTCCTGTGAAGACAACACAGAAACACGAAGTGTCCCACAGTGAATTCATAGTGTCCTCTTTCTCATAAAGACAAAGACCAATATTCTGCGCAAACTTACAAAGGATCAGATGGTCTGTACATGTTTGCCCTATAGAAGTACCAGAACTGAGTCGACAAAACATTGCTTATTTTATCATTAGGCAAAGAGACTGCCAATTACGTAAAGGGCGGAAAAGCCTAAAGACACAGAGTCTTCACTGGATTTGTTCAAGGTCAAATGGAAGTTTGTAATCTAATCAGAATAAAACCTGGGTCTCCCGACCCGTAGCTGTGTGCAAAAGTGATGTGTATTCGTTGCTTCAGCAGCAGGTGGCATCTGATTCAGTGTCTGGGATGAGGGCAGACCACACATTAGCCATCCCTTCATCATTAAACCGCAGCTAAAACCCAAAGATATTCATTGTGCCAACAAAATGTTTTGCTCATACTTAAAAAGAAAAAGAACATTAACAGCTTACCAAGAAAAGAAAAATACAAGGAATAATTTTTATGTGGGTGGCAACTGGAAAAGAAAAACTGCATTGTGACTCCATGGGTCAGTACTAGAGTGTGATGACGACTCCATTTGACCACCGCTGTTACCTTCAGCCGCAACAGAACAGCAATTAAAGCTAAGAAGCCAATAGAGTCATGATCGGTTCCAATTAAAAACGTGCAAAATGTGGAATGGAGAAAAAGAAGCTAAGGTTTTATTTATTTATTTATTTCAGAAATCGTTGTGGTGACTATACTATGCTGCAGAGATCCTGAAGGACCACAAAGAAAAATGGGATTATGGTGGGGTGAAGGGTGCCAAGACAAGGGTGACAGAACAGAAAGCCGCTCACAGGATTGGATTACTACCCAGGGGCATTATTTAATGCTGAAAGTGCTGCTGCAGAACCCAGCAGGGGTAAACTATTATTTATCTCTAATTATTAGCCAAGTCTAAACTGTGTAACCAAAATAACAAAAGATTTTCTTTACATCTAATTAGACATAAAGGCTGGAACAATGCTCTCTGAAAGGATGCTTTTAAGATGCTTTTTTGAATTGAAATAGTAACAACATTTGTTTTGTGTGGTAAACAGAAGGCTTTTGGCAGGCGGTTGCTTTCAGTTTGAAACTGCCAAGAACTATTTGCTTATCTGCGGAATTTCCACTACTCTCCCTGCCCGTGAGTCATATGGGTGCTGATTTAGAATAAATGGGGCTGCACAGAACTTTGGGGCTTACTGGAGCCATGACATGAATTCCCCAGTGTGTGTATGTGTGTGCGTGTGCGTGTGTGTGTGCGCGCGCACACACACACACAGAGGCGTGCTTATGGTACTCCACTAAGGGTAGAAGATGGAAGGAGAGAGAGAAGTGGGGGAATACAAAGGAAGGGAGGAAAGAAGAGAGAAGTAAAAGCATCATAAAAAAGGAAAAGTGGTGAAAAGGGAAGGAAAAACAATGTCAGAGAACAACTGAGTTCCTAAAGGCAAAACGATTGAAGCAAAAGGGAAAGCTGCCAAAAATAAATGAACCAAGAGAAAGAAACAAGAGAAAGCAGGAGAAAAGTCCAGGTGAAGTAGATGCAGCAGGAACACAGAAACTAAAGGAAATAACAGGAAAATGAAAAGGGGCTCCAAAAGACTGAGTTAAGCAGGGTTTGAGAGGGACTGCAAGGTTGTCTAAATGATAATGGTATTTGACAGTTTGATACGTATTTATAGCTATTTCCAACTCTCTCTGAATACTATATAGGATTATCCGGATTTTCTGAGGTTTATCACCACAGGCATGTAGGATTAACAGCTGATGAAGTAAAGAATTATTCGCCAACCCTGTCCTTAGACTTCCACAGTACCCTTTCCAAGTTCCCTTAGCATGGTATAAAAAATCCAGATGTGTGCCTGTGTATCTATGTGTGTTTTTCTGTGCATTCTGTGCATGTGATAGTATATATTAGAGCGCACACACATACACACACACACACACACACACACACACACACACATATATATATATATATATATAGTCATCCATCAATATCTAAACTCCTTCACTGAGGCATAAATCCACAAAAATGCAATGCAGAAAGTTTTCTGATTGTCAAGTATTATAAAATTCTTTCTGTGTGTCAACTACTGAGATTTCAATGTTGTGTGTGTGTGTGTGTGTGTGTGAGTGAGTGTGTGTGTTTAGGATTTATTTTAATTTTATTTCTCCTTTCCCTGTTCTCCTTCCAAATCCTCCTGTATAGCACTCTCCCATCTCTCCTTCAAATTCATGACATCTTTTATCAGCAGTTGTTACTTCACAATAACAATATGCAATATATGTATTGCATATACATCCACATATTCCTAAATAAAATGTTACTTATATGGATTTCTCAAGGCTGACAGGTTGGCAATGGATAACCAGTTCATGTGCTCTTCGCTGGCTCTCCACTTTTAGCTTTATTCACTTGCCTGTAGATCTTTTTTTAGGTCTGAGGGCTCATGGAGCTTTCCTTGTGCTGCTTGGCATGTTTGTTGGTGTCCTTGTTCATGTGACAAATAGGCAGTCATGTGGGTGAGACTTTACAGATGTTGTTCTGATGTTACTAGGAGAAACAATCTCACATCAAAACCCTGCCACTCTGGCTCTCACAATCTTTCTGCCCCCTCTTCCACATTGTTCCTTGAGCCTTAGGTTCAGAGTGTTTGTAGACATGTCCGTTGTAAGTGGGTTTCACAAATTTTTGTTTTGATTGGTTGTGGTTTTTTGTTATGGTCTCCATCAAAGTGAGATTTTCTTGATGAGAAGTAAAGACCACACTTCTCGGTATATTGAGAAATTTCTATAGGTTGCTGTTAAGGATTATGCTAGTGTAGTGAATTAGTGGTTGTAATTTCTCCTTCAATAACCATGACTTTATAAGCACTTAGTTATCTACGTTTCCAGTACTAGACACAATACCTCTTGTTGAATGGGTCTTAAGTCCAATTAGAGAGTTGTTGGCTACTGACAAGATGTATCTGACACTACTGCATGCATAGGGTTATTGTGTCGTGCTGGTCATTAATATGTTCATAGGCATCATAGCTGTGTGGCACTATTGATTGCCTCCCTCCTTTGGAAACTTGACTGGTTTTTGTTTTGTTTTTAAATATTATCTGCTGCTTCTTGTATCTTATATACTCAGAATGTAGGGTATGAGGTAGCTGTTATGTCTGAGAATGTTTAGAGATAACTAGACCATGTAACCAGAAAGCAGCATAGTCTCCAGAGGAGATATCAAGTCTTCTCATAAAGAAAGGATAATTGACAAGTATGTCATCAAGGACTGAAAATAGGGAGAGGTTCTAGAAGGAAATAGAAGGGCTATAAAGACAGAAATAATGACAGAGTGAAAGGATAGATGTTCTCTTTTCCAAAGATGATAAACTGTTGAGAGTGTTAAGTGATGATGGACTATTTCTGAAATGCAGAACCATGGAATGAAGGTACTCATATGTCTGCTAGGAATAACACTAGAAACAATGGCTATTTTCTATATGTTCTTTTTTTTTTTTTTTTTTTTTTTTTTTTTTTAGTAAATGTGTGTTGTCAAGTCATGCAATGAAGAACCTCTTAAAAGAACCTGGGATATATGAAGGCATAAGTCACAAAACAATCCCACACCAGTTTGGAATTTTGATTAATAAAGGGGTTATTTATTTAAAGGGTTGTATAAGAAAGAAAACCAAGGAAGCCAGTTAGCATGGCCCTGCTTTAGTTCTTGTCCCTAGGTTCCTGTCTTGACTTCTTTCCCCTAATTCTCTTCATGAAACACTACAAATATGAACTGAAATAAACCTTTTCTTCTCCAAGTTTCTTTTGATCATAGTGTTTTTTGCAGCAATAGAAACTAAATGAATGTGCCAACTAAGCATTTAACAACTTACCCTCATCACTTTGACCAGTTATGAGTCTATTTAGTACCTGATATGCAAAGCTGCCTAACAAAATCAAATTACTTCTCTCTGTTATAAGTTCATAAAAAAAATCTTGCTTAAAAACATAGGATGATGTAGGAATTAGGAATAGACTGAGGTAAAGATTTATTTCTGAAATACGTAAGTGTTTTGAGTTCTACTACCTTGTTAGCACCCATTCCTGTTAGGTTGGGAGGGCAAAAGTTTAGAAGAAACTGTCTTAAATAACTACCACACCTATTTAGTAAAACCACAGGGTATTTTTTTTCCTGATAAAAAGGAAATACTTTAACTACTCCCTGAAATTTTCGTTTCTGTAAGCATGAGTAATTGTGTTCAAAATTCCTATTTTTGGGCATGGGACTGAAAGATTACCCTCCAATGGACATGTAAAATGAAATTTCAACACTGCCATCTAACCTATAAAAACTATTCAAAATAATTGAGGGTACTGCTGTATATTTGCATAGGATTAGTTTAGGCCAGAGCCCATATGAATAAGGCTGTGTTACCCCAATCTCCAGGGGCTGCTTGATTCTTCACTAGTCAGTATTTCCAGAGCAATATAAGCAGGGCTATGTTGACCACAAGCTGTGAGAGAGTTTGTCTGCAAAATCAAAGTACTCAAGTCACAAATAAGCACATGGCCATTAAAAAAAAAATCCTAAGAAGAGTTAAGAATTCAGTATAAGGACGACCCGAAATGTCTAGTTTCAGCAAAAACACAGAGGAGCATGGAAAGGGTCATACTCAGTGAACACAAGTAGTAAATAGCAACTGTTTCTGAAGAAAGGGAAATGATGGGGTTAGTAGCTAATCCAAAGCAGGTATTATAAATATGTTTAAAAAATAATGAAAGCCAACTTTAAAAGGGGGGTATGACAGCAGCTATTCATCAAATAAAACATAAACTTATTTAGAATAACCCAATGAATTTCTAAAGACAAACAATAGCTGAGGTTTTTTTTTTTTTTAAAGCAATTACTTTAAGCAAGAAGGCTTGACAAGATGTAGATGGCAGAAGAAAGCCAATTGGAGAAAAAAAATAATAAAATAAAATGAACAGTAAATATGAAAACAATGAAAAAAGAAACAGCCTCACAGACTTGAGGAAGAGCATAACTGTATGCACACTGAATCCCCAAATGTGTATGAAGAAAAGGTAACAGGTAGCAAAGTTTTAAAAAATAATGTTAAAATATTTCAAAATTGTGTCAAAAGCCTGATTTCAACATCTAAGCAGCTCACCAAACACAAAGCAAGATAGGATGAAGAAATCCACACTGAAAAACATCATGCTCAACTATTGAAACTGAAAATGAAGGTTTTAAAACAGCAGGAAAAACACAGCCCATTGCCATAGAGACCACAATCGACAGATCCTTTCTACTAGTGAAATTACTTTTCAAGAACAAAATAAAATGATATAACATGATTTTTAAATATCCCAAGGGCATCTAACAAATACTCCAGAACCTAATTAACCAAGAAATATTATACCTTAAAATATTAAAGTATAAAAGTCAACTGCAACCCTGTGTATGAGGCACTTAAGTTGAATCTGAGCACTTTAAAATATCTATTTAAGTCAGTTTTTAAACATCAAGTACATACACACACACACACACACACACACACACACACACACACACACACACACATATATATATATATAGTCTGTATGTAGGAAACAACAAACCAGGCCTTCTAAAAAATTTATTTTTAAGAAACTTCCTTAAAAGAATATATATTTTAAGTAATTTCATTTTTCTAAATAATGAATATATATATATATATCATGGATGGCTCAGTTGTGTTATAATTTGACTGCAAAATGCTTTATCTTGATATAAATGCAAAATTTCACATCCAAAAACTGAACGAGATAAGGTCACAAGCACATGAAAGAATTAAATCATATGATAATGACAATATTGGATGAATTCAACAAATGTAAGGTTGACTTAATATAAAAACAATTATTGTGAGACAGATTTACATGTTGGTTCAATAAAGGATATAAACACACAATCATCTTGATAAATTTTATTTGAAAAATATCTGATACCCACTCAAGATTAAGCTTTGTCTTAATCTTGGATATGTACAGAACAATTTACAGCCATACTCTATTTCTTGTTGAAAGACTGGGTGTGTCCCTTGAAATTGGACATAGGTAAATACTCTCAACACTTCTGTTCAAACATAAGAATAAAGAGTTAGTCAAAGTACTACGGCAGTGAAAGTAAGCTAAGGGAATCCATCTTGGAAGGGAAGAGAAGGAACTGTATTTGTTAACACAATATGGAACATACAGTAATAATCCACATTTTCATAAAGGTATTAAAATTAATGAATGGGTTCATCATGGTCAAAGTACGCAATGTAAATGCAGAGGTATGTATTTAATATCTATATATTAACAGTGGACCAATTCTATGTGAAGTAAATAATTCTATTTGAAAAAGCCCCTAAGGGGAGGAAAGAAGAATTAAATCTAATAAAATATTTATGAGTCTTATATAGGAAATGGTAAAAATCTTCACAAGAACTGAAAAATATCTAAATGAATGAAAAAAGAAAATATTCCATCTTGTCAAGGTTCACCGCCCCCCTCAAAAATCTGCAAATTTCAAGTAGTTACCAGCAAAACAAAAAGTGATGAGTACTTTTATAGAAATTGAAAAGTTTTTCCTAAAATTTATCTTGTAATGCAAAGAACACAAAATAACTAAAACCATTCTGGAAAAAAGACAGTGTTGAAAGGGGTCGTACATCCAATTCAAGTATCTGCAGTTATACAGTAATCAAACAGTGTAGAACTGGGTGGGGAATGGAAATCAAAGGTGCAGATTTGGGAATCCAGATGTAAATTCTTCGATTCATAGTTAACTGATCTTCATAAATGGTACCAACGTCCTTGTTGGGAAAAAATAGTCCTTTCGACAATAGAAATCAAATGACTGGGAACCCTATGTAAAACAGTGAAGTCACACCTTTTCTTCATACCATGCATAAATTTAACTCAAAATAGGTAACATGCCAAACTGGAAAAAGCTGTAACTGAAGAGCTTTTAGAAGAATACAGATGGAAAATATCTTCAAATAGGGTCTCTCCATATAGTCTTGACTTTCCTAGAACTCACTATGTAGATCAAACTGGCCTTGAACTCAGAGATTTGCTCCAGAGTGCTAGGATAAAAGGTATGGGCCACCATGAATGGCAGGAAATATGCTCTCAAGTTAGTCAAAAGTTCTTAGCTACAGCAAACACAATGGCTAACAAAAGAGAAAAAGCAACGGTGCATTGGACATATCATGAGAATTAAATTGTTTGCGCTCCCGAAGATCCTAGAAAATAAAAGAAATTGAAATATAGCTCAATGGATTAGAAGAAATTGTCCCCAACTTATATATCTAACTAATATAGGTAAATGTCCCATTTCCATCATGTATAAAGAACCCTTATGCCTTATGATTGAAAAGGATAACCATGAAACAATTAGGAAGAATCAGATTGTGCACCTTACACACTCACACAAACCTACATACACACATAAAACAAGCAAGTATGCAGATGTGAATAAACTCTACCTAATTTCAAGAGCCCCCAGCATCTCTTTAAACACTTTTTCCAGTATTGTTCTTCAGTGCTTACTATGTCCTGCATTGCTATATATCCCTTATATATGCATGCCTGGTATCATTAACAAGTATTTTATAATCCTTCATAAAGGAAGAGCCTGGTATAGTACATTGTACATGGTGGCTATTAAATTGGCATAACTCAAAAATGAAAAAAAGACTAGCGCCTTAATTAAGCATCTCTTAACTGGAAAACAGAATGCAAAAACTATTAAATTTGTTCTTTCATATTTACAAATGGGAAGATTTAAATACCTCTTTTGACGATACTTCTCATTTTTAGCAAACTGCTTGACCCCCATTATAGAGAGCTGACCATTATATAGAGTAACAGGAAGTTGTATTCCAGTTAACTTAAGTTTCTTTTCTTTAAAATACCTACTTGGTTTGGTTATTTGATTAGGGTTAACAATCAACTTCAAATTCTAGAGCATATTCTAAAGCAGATGAGACTGCCTTTGGTCAATTCATGAAACACTGAGAAATCAGAGAACTAAATATAAATTCGGAGGCATCAGATAAATACCATAGTCTAGGATTCCTATTGTTTGGCCCTGGAATGTAGTCTATCAAATCAATTATTATTTCCCAATCTGATCATTTTTTTAAATTCATGTTTAGCCAAAGAATAAGGCATAATATCTCTCTGAGCTGAGTGTGCACACAAAGCAAATAAGTAATCATTAATTATGCATGACATTACATACCAATTATTCGTGAAGAAGCCTGAGAGTGGTATAAATATAATCTCATTAGTTTTCTCAAATTCTCCACGAGCATGAGAGGTAATCATTATTATCTCTATATTTAACATATTACTATACTAATAAAACTGTATAGACTACTATACTTTGCATTTGGAACACTTACAACTCCAGGCTTTCTAAAACCAAGGCTTTCTCTGGGTAACTGAAATAGACCTCTTATCTGCTATGAGAAAGTCTAAAGGCTCCTGTCATAGTCCCTGCCTCCTGGTGGCTGATATGAGCAGGTGCTGCAGGCAGCCATTAAGGAAACGACTGGATGGACCCAGCCACTTGTAATTCCTGTATAACTGAAGAAAACTCAGCTCCAACTCTTCTTGGGTGCTGAACTCCCATTGCTGCTACATAAGAGTAACATATTTTATTAGGAGTGTTTGTGTTTGTGTTGGAGTGCTACTAATTTAGACAGCTGAGAGTGATGGTTTGAAAAATTGTGAATGTGTACAAGAGGAAGGAGGAAACAAACAGAGGAAAGAATATAGCCTATAAATGAGCCAAAATGATCTGGAGCTGTCCAGACTCCATGAGAACAAGTGATTAAGGAAAATATAACCAAGTAGCTACAAATTGGGCAAAAGTCTACCTCTGAGAGTCAACAACGCCACTTCCTTGTCAGAATGCTCACTTTATTCATTTCTTATAGGATAGATGGAGCTTATCATTTATGCACCCCTAAATTAAGATTTTTTTCCTTTTGAGAATTGTATAATCCTTGAAGAACTTTATTAATGATAATAAGTGATGTTTCTGTTTGTGGGGGTTATTTTGTTTTTTCTTGTTTTTTTTTTTTTTTTTTTTTGGCATTCAGGACCAAATTCAGACATTGTGCAAGATGCATTCCAATAGCGCCTAACTTTCTTTTAACATTGCAACTATAAGGATTGTTCCTGATATCTGTTGGGATCTACCACACCAAATCAAAACAAAATACTCAGTCTTTCTCCTTCCAGTTACTCCTACCCTTACTTTCAGTTACTACTACCCTTTCAGAGAGGGCATGCTCTGCCCATCTAACCCAAAAGCAGATGTCTTAGAAGCCCTTTCCTTCAGGGTCAGTACAGAGGAACAAAGAATAGCACTATCTGTTTTAGAAGCTTCACCGTGGAATAAGATTTGCCCCCATGCTGTTCTTATTGCCTCTTTTCAATGTGCTCAGATGACCACTATTGCTTTATCCTCACTCTGTGCTTGTAACTTCGCCCACAGAAGCTCAGTGTGTTTGTAAGTGGATACACATTACAGGTTTTTTTTTAATTATATGCTATAATTTCTGTCTCAGTTAGGGCTTCTATTGCTATGATTAAAACACTATGACCAAAAGCAAGTTGGGGAGTTAAGAATTTATTTGCCTTACACCTTGATTATGGCCCCTTCCTGAGTACCAAAGCTGCCACTCAAAGTAAGGCAGGCACCTAGAGGCATGAACTGAAGCAGGAACACCATGGAGATGTGTTGCTTACTGCCTTACTCCACTTGATTTGCTTAACCTGCTTTCCTAAACCATCTAAAATAAACTGCCTAGGGGTGGTACCTCTCTGAGCACTGGTTCCTTCCACATCAATCATTATTCAAAACATGCCTGATAGACTTTCCCACAAGTGAATTCTACCCATGTTCTTTTTGAATTAAGATTCCTTCTTCCCAGACATGTGCAGGTCTGTGTCAAGCAGAGTTATTTCTTTAATAACTTCATAAGGGTGAAAATTTTAGTCATGTTTAGGAATTTAAAATAAAACTTTTTCACTGGATACTTCAATTTGGATGGCTTGGCAATTTGAAACATGATCTTGGTGTGTGATCCAGGTTGGCCTTAAACTCATGACAATCCTTTTGTACCAGCTTACCAAGTGCTAAGATTGTAGGTATGCCTAGTTTCATGCCTAGTCCTGCTAATGTTTTTGCTTCATCAAAACTGTTTTTAGAATACCTTTTGTGTTATGGCATTTCATTACCTACTAAGTATATATTGTGGAGTCATACAGATATAGCTCCTGCTTTTATCGTTTATTGAAAGAAAGATAAATAAATAAATTATTGCATATGTTGTTCAAGGTGGACTTTACCAAGTTGCAATAATGAGTTGCCTCAAAATATCAAAGATCATATGGTTATTTGTGCTATTCATGAACCTTGCTCAATAGAGTACTTCAAGAAGACTCTGTCCATCTTTACCATTCAGTGTTTTCGCTTAACAATCAATGCTTATTACCACAATGTATGAGATCAGTTGAACAGTCTAGATGTAGGGACATAAACATAAACATTATGGAGAATAACTTTACATGGAATGTGGGGCTTGAGTCAGTGAGAAGAGTTCAGCTTGATAAGAACCACAAAGTGAAAATTCTGATCCAAACACAGACTAGAAAACTATAATAAACTAAAAAAAAAAAAAGTCAATGTGGTTGAAGCACAGTCAGTGTCAGTGAACAAAAAAAAAAAGATTTGAACTAAAGGCTAAAATGAAGTACTTCTGGGTAGCTTGTGACATAGTTGGGTTGTGGAGCAAAGAGAACTTTAATTCAGGAAGTGGAATCATTCTGTCCTCTGTGTGTCATGCAAAGGCATGTGAAGGAGAGAATCTATGAACCTTCAGCATTTCTCAGAGGAAGAAAATCCTGATAAGTAAAGAAAGAAAAGACGAGAAAACACAGACACAGTGTTGGTATGAGAAATGGAAGCAATCAGACAAAGTAGTTCTGGGTATGCAGAGAACGGATGACTCAGGAATGACTCCTAGGCTTCTGATCTGAGACACTGAGTGGGTGATGTTGCCGATTATGAAGCTGACTAGATGGAGGAAAGGACAGGTTTTGCTTGATTATTGTTTGGCTTGTTCCGGTTTCTGGCTGACTGGTTGGCTGGTGGAGGTGGCTGGAAGAAAGTTTTCGAGTTCCATTAAAAAGTTAAATTTAAGAAAGCTGTGAGACACCCACGTGCAAATCAGACAAGCCGTTACGTGTACACGTCTGGAATCCATGGATATTGTCCTGGGTGGTGGTATATATTGAAGGGGGAGGCAGTCTATAAAGAGTGGGAAGTGAAAAGTATGGGTTCGAATGAGTTCAAAATATATTGTATACATGTATGAAATACTCAATGAATAAATAAAATAATCTATCTAATTTTTTTAAAAAGTGATCTGTAGGGTAAGGGAGGGGAGATAAGACCAAAACATACAGGAAATATTCAAAGAACTAGCAAAAAAAACATTTATAAAGAAAAATGACAATTTAAAAATAGCAAGTCTGCACATGCAGATACTAAAGTCAAGGAAATAGATGCCATATCATGTAGAAACAATTTAAGGGAGAGGAGAATGTTTATAGCGCACCACTTAAGAGCTCTAAAATTTAGACTCTGGAAGGAGGGCTGAGAGAAAAGCCTAAAATTGGACAGGGACAAAAAATATTTCCATAGACTCTAAGAACAAAGTGTGTTTAATTAAAAAAAGAATGGCAAACGGTGTCAAATCCTCCTGGACAGTGAAATTAGATTAGTATTGAAACCTAAATTCATTCATTTAGCCACTCAGCACAGAATAATTCTCTTGCTTTGATTTTTCATCTGACAAATGTTTTTTCCAGGGCTACTATTTTGCAGCCGAAATTTGTTCTAGATGTTCAAATATGGTGTTGCCTACAGAACCATGTTTTTTTTTTTTCTCCTTAAATCTTACATTCTGTTGGAACATACAAGCAATAGACAAGGAGGTGAATGAAGAAAGTGACCTCGGGTGGTGAAAGCGCTGTCAAGAAAGGCAAATGTTAGAGAGTATTCCAATGACAATCTAAGAACAGACACAGGACATCAAAATGCCATTTAATGTGTAATTATATATATATATAAAAAACCCTACTCTTTTCTTGGCTTGAATGATAGCAAATGCGTTTTGGTCCAGAGTTTCAAAACAATGTGAGCAGAGACGACAGTGAAAGATTTGTTCATCAAGAGAAAGTAAACAGCAATACATAATACCTGCCCAGAATTTGAGAATAGAACACACTTGTTTGTTAATGTGTCCCCTTGCACACAAGCCCAGATGGCCAACTGCCAAGTTCAGAGAGCATCAGCAGACAAAGGAGGAGGAGACAATGTGATTAGGCATCCTGTGCTTTTACTCTTTGGCCCAATAGGTGCAAGCCTTTTCCAGGGCCTTCTAGATAGGAGCAGGTTTTTTTCAGAAATCTCAAGTTATAATATGAGATGCCTCTTGTAACCAAAGCTAGTCTTCATGGAATCATAATTCTAGACCAAAACCTTCAGACATTTTTCAAACAGCTAAAGTTTAAAGGGAAATTTGTACCAATTCAAAGTATTCCTCTTACTTTCTTTATAATTAGACAATTGAAAACTTCTCCTGTCATCTAATTCCAAGTAAGTTTTGTTCTTTGATTTTCTTCATATATTGAACAGAGCCTACTAGTAATAACCTCTACTGTTTCAGTTCCTAGATGGTTTTTATCTTCTTAGAGTATATATGTTTAGGCAGTTTTGGTGTTTTCTCATTTATCATTTTCTATAAGGCAAGAATAAAATCTATCCCAAATACAAAGTGTTAAGGAAGGAAATAAGGAGCATTTTTCCAACACAGAATTCATGTCCTCATCTCCCCACCGTTGACAGTTCGAGGTCAGTTTCATTGTAACTATTTTGCTATCCTATCAAAATTATAAGAAGCTATGACATAGAATTATTTTATATCCCGTTTCCATAGAATCAAAATCACCAAGGAATAGCGGCTATCAATTTAACTCCATGCCCATAAAAGAAGAGAGAGAGAAAAAGAACATTACTAAGCAACAGAAGCAATTTCCACTTTGTTTTTTCACTTACTAGCGACTGATATTGTGAACTTCAAGAAAAAGGCAGTGTGTGCCATATTAGACATGGAGACATGTCTAAGGGGGCATAGTCCCCTTAGAATACAAATAAGTGGCCCATTTTATGAATAGCATGATTACAAATAAATTGTACAGAAACCCAATAAACCAGATGTTCCTTATTTAATCTTTTTTATTTTGCCTAAGGATTAATTCCTCAGGAAAATACTTCTAAAATTAGAAACAGTTTTAACAGCACTTAAAGTTATCTAACCTCATGTATAAATGTATGACTACCAGGGACAGGAGGAATCTGACTGACTGCCCTTGCATCTCATCTCGACCCTGCCTGAATAGGTTGCCTTTCATCTTCTCAGGTGTGAAAGTCTACCAGATGAAGATTCATTTGGGTTAACAAGCCCATTTTGAAAGG
Organism: Alexandromys fortis; assembly: GCF_014885135.2. Taxonomy (NCBI): domain Eukaryota; kingdom Metazoa; phylum Chordata; class Mammalia; order Rodentia; family Cricetidae; genus Alexandromys; species Alexandromys fortis. Next base: position 19,935,544 of record NW_026067908.1, on the reverse strand, counting down.
TAAATAACTCTGAGAGAATTAGTTTAACAATTAAGTTCTTTATGCAGAGTGCACCGGCTGCCTTGTCGGATTGCTTCCCTCTGAAACCCCATGAGGTAATCCCCAGTGGAATGAACATGTTACCAGAATAGAAAGAAAAGAGAGGAGCAATCATGGAGCATGGGAGAGGCCTAGAAGGGAAGATATGCTTGGGTAAGATGCTAAAATGGAGGAAGGTTTTAAAGCAGCCAGGAAGAATAAATGGATAAGAGCGCTAAGGAAAGATAATCATGATTGCCCTAGAAACAAAAGACAAATTGCTTCAATTTAATACTGGAGTATCCATGCTTCCGTGTGTGTGTGTGTGTGTGTGTGTGTGTGTGTGTGTGTGTGTACGGATACATATAGTGTGTGTGCATATATGGTGTGTATATATGATGTACATGCATGCATATATATACATGTGGTGTGTGTGAGTGTATGTGTGTGTGACATGTTAATTTGAACATCTTTAACAAAATAATAATATACACTGAGGGGCTTATACACAATTTTCTGTGGCAAATTTCTGGAGACTGTAAGTTTAAGTTCAGGATATGAGTGTTCTGGGATCTAGTGAGGGCCCTCTTCCAGGTTACAGATGACCTGCTTCTCTGGTCTCCAATTACAGACTTCTTGTGTTTTCTATTGTAAAGACCCTAGTTCCACTCCTAAGAGCTCTATTTCATGACCTAGTTCCTTCCAGTGGCACTGCTCCCTCACACTGTAATACTCAGGGAAAGGATTTAAAGGCAAGAATTTAAAGGAATCTAGAGACCTGTATATTAATTACTTGTCTGGTTGCTGTGAGAAAATAACTGACCAAAGCAACCTGAGTAGGGAGGTTGTTCTTTGCATGGGGCTGTCGTACTTCACAAGGAGAAATGCGTGGCCACAGGAGCCGGAGACACACAGTCACATTGCTTGGACAGAAAGGAAACCAGATCTGGGATCAGGCTACAAAACTTCACACCTCATCCCCAGTGACATTCTTTCTCTACCATGGCTCTATCTCCTATTGAACTGGCGAACTTTCCAAACCGCACAACCATCTGGTGCCAAGGTAAAAAACACGTGAGCCTACCAGTAGGGGCATTTCACATTACAACAAAAATCAGGCCACAACAAGTGGGTAACAGTAAATAGTCTACACACACACACAAACAAGCACACATACACACAAACACAAACAAATACACATACTCACACACACACAAACATATACACAAACACAAACAAACATACACACACAAGCTAAAAGCAGCCGTAATTGTTTCATCTGCCACAGAAACAAGTTATCTAAAAATCTATCAACTAATTGATTTAAAAATCTCCATATTCTATTCTAAGGTCTGTAAGTAACTAAATAATTAAAAAGGATAAAAATCTTCTGCACTTGTTTTTCAGTAGCATTTAAAGATGGGGAAAAAGTAAGTCAGAAGGCATATGAGTTTATAGAGTGGGTTGTCAGTGTGGGAGTCAAATGTGGGCCATTTATCTTAATTCACTGTCTCATGCACTCATTTCTCAGGCCATTATTCTAGTCAGCCAAGGCCAAAAATAAACACGTTTTCAAACTCAAGTACAAGCTGTCTTTCCTTGAATGGTCTAGAGATTTGACAGGCATTTAGAAAAGTTGTACATTAAGGATATGGGATGCTTAAGAAAACCAGTTGTTCCGGGGCTCAAGACTCAAATGAAGAATTTTAACTCCGTTACTTCCCCTGAAGCTCAGATCCATTTTGCTAAAGGGTTATTCATAGCTGTGGACACCAAATAGAAGATCTGTACACTGCCTGTGCTGAGGGTTGTTTTAGAGATCACCCACTGACTGAAAGGAGCAGTGCTGGGCTGCTCAGCTGCACACTGACTCAGGGAGCTGAGAGGACTCTCGGGATTTCTGTTGGTACACCAGCTCTACCCCCACGGCTTTGCCACGTAACACTGGGTCATCTTTTAACCTGCTTCAGTCATACTTTGCTCCTTAGCTTATGAGTTAATCAGCAGCCCGTGGGAGTAAGAACTAATTTAAATAATTTGTAAAACGAAAGGTTTTTATAGTGCACAGCTAATAATAAACAGCGAGGTTTTAATCCTTGGTAGAGTGAGTCAGTTCTCAAGAAGGATCAAAAGCAATCGTCTGGCAGATTACCACATCCTCTATTAGGCAAGGCTTCCTAGTCATGCTTAGCTGGAAAAATCTGAGGATTTCTCAATTGGTACTGTAGTCCTTAACCCAAATCCATCAAATAAGTAAAGTCTAGAGTTAAGTTTTCCTTGGGCCTGTTGACATTAGCCATCCAATGGCTTCTATACAGGCTGGACTTTGAGACAATGGAAAAACCAACAGGCTAGAAGTCCATATTTACACGAAATTGTAGGTATTGCCACCTCTGGGCAAGTGATCCTGGATGCTAAAAGAAATTGAGCAGCATTTCCTGGTGACTTCTGCTTCAGTTCTTGCCTCCAGGTTCCTGTCCTGACTTTTTTCAGTGATAGAATATTCTCTGTGGATGAAATAACCCTTAATTCTCAAAGTTGCTTTTGGTCATGATGTTTTAATATATCTATAGAAGCCCCAACTAAGACAGAAATTGATGTCAGACTATGGGGTATTGTTAGCAAACCTGATGTGTTTTGGGGAAGATTATGAAAAGACTTTGGAAATTTAGACTGGAAAAGCCATTGCCTATTCAAAGCTTCATGGGTTGTTTTGTGGAAGCTTGGAAAAGAAAAATATTTAGAGATATACAGATGGTGGAGTGAAGTGTCAAAGGGAAGTGTCAGAGGGAAGCAAAATTTACTGAGACTGTGTGTGATATTTTGTGCTAAAAATGTGTAGTTGTGTTTAGCTGAGGCTGAAGAATCAGCCTGATTATAAGAAACCAGCCTCAATTGAAGTAAAACTTTTACTTTTCTAAGACATTGACACTGGTCAACTGGATCTGAGAAATTAGTGACAACTACTAAGAGACCAGCATTACTGAAGTGGAATCTAGGAAGTATTTCTTTAGAATTATCACACAGAAGCCCTGGTCCAGTAGAAGCCAAGGCTGTACCACATGCTAACAGCACAAGATGAAGTGTACAAGTTTTCTAAGAGATACTAGCTTTGACAGCATGAAGACGTCATTGTAACCAGGACAGAATGTTGATGAGGGTTTAGCCTCAATAGCAGTGAGAACCCCAGGATTGAAGGGATCAATGAGAGAAGCTAAGGTTGGAACCATATGGCAGGTTTAGAGTCCTTGAAAGGAGTCTAGGAGAAGCTATTGCTGAAGGTTAATCTAAGTTGCCATGAAGACCCCAGCATTTTGGAGCTGCCTATACTTTGGGGAAATCACCAAAGATGACAGCATCTATTAAGTAGAACTGATCTGAGCCTCTAAGACAAGTGACATGTGTTGTGAATGTCAGAGAATTGATATTGGACAAGTCTTTTGGAGCCCAGAAAATTATAAAGGTGTCCCAGACACCAAGCACTGGGCTGTTCTCTCTGTTGAATTTTGGGTTTGCTTCGGTCTGATTGAGACTATCCCCTTGTTTTTCCCTTTTGGAATAAGAAAGTATTTAGCTTATTTCTTATTTTACCGGATGTTGCAATTAAAAGACTGGATTTTTAGAGAAACTTTCGATATTTTAGATAGGCTTTGGGCTTTGCAACTTTGGATATTTTATAGAGATTGAACTTCTAAAGCGTTTGAAAATTTAAAGACTGGAACTTTTCCAAGTTGAAATGTTGTGTACTGTTGCATTACTTTCAACTTGTCTTTTGGTAACAAGAAAGGAAAGGTTCTAGATGAATAGTGATTTGTTTGTCTGCCCAGTTAACAGGGGGCCAATGTACTGGATGATCGTTTCTCATGTCAATCCGATGGCACAAGCTAGGTTTATCTGGGAAGAAGAAATCTTTGTTATGAAAAATCCTTCTATGGGATTGGTCTGTAGGTTTGTCTATAGGGCATTTTGTTAACCAATGATTTTATTTATTGATGGTGGTACCACACTAAGGGAAGTGGTTTTATATAGCAGACTAAGCAATCCATTGATGTAAGATACTAAGCAGCATTCCCATACAGCCTCTGGATCAGTTCCTGCCTCCAGCTTCATGTCTTGAGCTCTTACCCTGACTCCTTTCTTTGACAAGCTGTGTAATGTGGAACTATAAACAGAAGTAAATCTTTTTCTTAAAGTTGCTTTTGGTCATGTGCTTTATCAAAGGAAATAGAAACCCTAACTAAGACAACTACTGGAAATTGACCTTAGCCTATGCAGCTCTGTCAGCTGCATTCACTGGTCCCTAACATTACAGCTGGTTCAATTGCAGTTTCTGGGGTGAATATCTTTCAACAACATTGCACTCAGAGAAAGAATAAGCTAAGAAAAAATATATTTATATAATTTTTAACATATTTTATATATTTATAGATCTATATAAATCTATATGTCAATATCTATATATGTACAGACACATATATATTATAACTATTGCAGCTTACCAAAATTTCTCACTGAAAGCCAAATTTTTGATTACTTTTATCAAAGTTAAGTTTCCTTACCCCAAAATACTGTCTATATTTTACTGATTTTATATACTTATATTTTGTTGTATCTGCTATTAATCACAATATTTATTTCAATTTCTATACAAAATATATTCAGTAAAATTTAAGGCATGGTTTTAATAATTCTGTTTCTAAAAGTTTGAGATTCCCTCAATATGCTCTGAATGAATTGGTCTTCATATTGCTTACTTGATGCTGTAGTTTGAACCACACATTAGAGGATTGTAGTCGGCAGCTGCTCATTCATTTTCCAGCCACCCAGATCTGAAATAATCATACAGAAACTGTATTATTACAACACTTATGGCCTATTAGCTTATGCTTCTTATTGAATAGCTCATATATCTTACATTAATCCATTTCTATTAATCTATGTATTGCCACGTGGTTGTGGCCTACTGGTAAGGTTCTGTCTGATATCTAGCATCTGTCTCCTGTGACAGCTACATGACTTCACTTTGACTTCACCTACTCTCTCCTCCTCTATCTGCTTTGAATTCCTGCTACAATAGGCCCAAAGAAGATTCTTTAATAATCAATATCCCATATCACCTCCCCTTTTCTGTCTAAATAAAAAGGAACATTTTAACTTTAACATAACAAGATTATATACAACAAAAGTTACCAAGCAAGAATTATAGTTACAATATTTATGTCTACTTTATGTTTTATGATAACTAAGGAAAACTATAATTATAACCATTCTTCAACTCTATGAAAGTTTCCAGGAGTATATAATATTACCTAAGTTAATAGGGAGTACATTGTAAGCAACTTCCAAAACTCTAGAATTGACAGAGACATCTTGCTGCCTGGACGGTCACCTAAAGTTCTTCTGTAACATTGGGGAATCCAATCTTCAGCCTTGCAGGCCCATAGTGTCTGATAGACTTTTCCACAAAGCAGGAAAGTTCAAGACAGTTCCACCTATACTGGCAGTTTGTCAGTCACTTTCTTCTGTGTCCAGAAGAATGTCTGGCAGACACTTTGATGAAGCAGTAAACCCATAAGACCATGTCACCTTTAGACAAATTCAGCTGTCATTTTTTTGTGGGTCCTGCATGTCCAGTTCATATAGCATAACAACAAGCAGTCTAGGCAAGAGCAGTTTCTTGCCCAAAATGACTAGCAAACTCCATAAGGAGCCTCATTGATGCCCATCATGCTCTTGAAGTAGGTTGGTGCTACCAGGAACAGATGAATCTCATTGTCATGAAAGGTCCTAAATTCTTAAACATTTTAATGCCATATTCTGTTAGACTTTGAAAGATTTGAAGAATACCTATCAAACTGAAATATATCTCTCTACTTCTAGAAAACGTAACTATCATGAATACAAGCTTGGCTATTATAGATGACTCTCTATTAACCTATATTTCTAAATTATATATTTTAAATGAGCTGCACAAACCCAATACCTTAATCTAGAGCAGAACTATACATATAAAAAAACTGATCTTAAATTTTTATCAATAAATCAAGATCCATACCAATGCAAATCTCTATAGCATATCCCCTCCTTTAAATGTAAACAAACATTTATAAACAATAATTTAGGGAACTTGGGTGTAGTTTCTCCAAACTACTTCCTGCTTTTTGTTGGGCAAAGCATTTTTTGGGTGTTCACAATGACTTTTCAGTGGGTCTTGGTCCATCAAATCACGCTAGTCTGGAAGGAATCCACAGGTTCTCACCTTTTGTGGAAACAAAAGTAGAACCTCTTTTCAAAAGCAACATATCCTTAGATCCAAATCTTGAAGTCAAGATACCTTTAAAAACATATATGCTGTCTTAGCTTAGCAGCCAGTACAATAAAATGTCTCTCTTTATTTAGCTCCTTCACAGTCAAAAAATTAAAAAAAAAACATAATGCTGTACATAATCCAGGCTCTTTGTGTATATTCCATCTTTATGTGGCTTATTTTTCTTTATTTCTTTAATTTTTGGCTGTCTGTACTCTGTCTCTTTAAAAACTTTGTTTTATTTTTTTAAAAAAAATATTTATTTCCATTTATAACTGTCTATAACTTTTTTCTTTTCTCTCCCAAGCCTATGTACATTTATCCAATACTGTGACCCATTTAAAGGTCTTTTTCATCCAAAGTTTTTTTTATTGTGTGTCTGTAATCCTTTTCTGACGAGGACCACTTCTTAAAATGGCAGTTTGGCTGTGGTGGCTCTGGATGCTGGCTCTACATCTCTCTGCCTTTCAATGTGGTGGAGGTATCATTACCACCAGATCTGGGACAGCCAGATAGAAGCCGCTCTCACTACTTTTACTCTGAAAAGGAACATTTAGCACACAAACCCTTTTTATCAGCGTAATAGCAAAATCCACCATGCCCCACCCTGAACAGCCTGGAAATATCTCTGTGTGTGGCAATGGGAATCTACCATGTTCTCTTGCCTGTAAACTGCTAGCAAACCTGATTCTGCTGCCTGCCCAGGCAGGGAGTGCTGAGCCATGGGCATGGCCTTGGCTATTTTTCTCCTGGCCTTGAGTGAGCACAAAAGCATCCAGACTTGAAGTGGGTGGCAGGAATCAGCCCCAAACATTTCAGACCACATTGGCATGCCAATTTGTTGGATGAGGCTGCTAGTTCATTTCCCAACCACCCTGACTTTAAATAATCACACAAAACTGTATTAATTAAATCACTGCTTGCCTATTACCTTATGCATATTTCTAGATATCTCTTACATCTTAAATCAACCCACTTACATGATTTTATATTTTATCTTGAGGCTCATGGCCTACTGACAAAGTCCTGTCTGGAAGCTCGCATCTTTCTCCTCTGGCATCTCCATTAGCAAATCCTACCAGCCTGAGCCACCACAATGTTGAGCATCAAAGACACTCCACTTGGAGCTTGTTTCCTTCTTAGCAAACCTGGCCTTTGGTCAAGGAACTGCCCATGCCTCGATCATCAAAAAAAAATGCACAATGTCTGGACAGGACAAGCAGTATACAAGAAAAAAGACTGCCAAACCTTGCCAAGACAGGGTAAGACATTTCTGAAAATTTTTCTGCCTCAGAAAACAATTTGTAAGTTACTCTAGGCCTTAACCAAAGTTGGTTGCTCCAACATTGCAAATGAGACTTTGGGTGATTGCCCAGATAGCCAGTTGTCTCTGATATCTACTGCACATTTTGGAAGCTGCTTGATTGCACTTCCTTCCTACTCAAATAATATTATCTCCCTTCTCAGGCCTTCAATGGGGTTAAAGATTAGATAATCGTAATTACTTTCCTCTTATGAGTCAGCCATACTATTTCTAAGACTTGGACTCCTTAGAATAAAATTATTATTGACACATTTAGTATATGCTCCTTGCTTAATATTGTTTATGCTAGTTGTAATTCTAATTTTTATACTTGTTATTTGTTCCTATTACATATAGTTTTGTATTAGGCTTAGAACTCTTTTATTTAAACAAAAGGGGTAGGTGCTGTAGGAAGTCCTTCAGCCAGTAAGTAGCCTTTAGGAAACTAGTTCACTTGGGCGTAGACTCTTATACTATAAATGTGGAGGTAAAATGTGCTCTTGCCCTCTTTCCTGGCTTCTGGAAGCAGTTCCTGTTCCCCGTTCATGCAGAGGAGTGTGATCTGTGAGTCTACCCCTAACTTAATAACCCTCTATTATACACAACCCTGAGCTAGTGTAGGATTATTTTGTACCTTCCATGATTATCGGTGGGATTGTTCATGCAGCTTTGGTTTCATGGGAAGACAAACCGGAATCTGTGCAAGTCACTGTGGAGCAGGAACAAGCATGGAGTGGAGTGGTGAGGGGTGCGAGCCTGGAAAATTGCCAAGAAGCCGCATGGTAGCTCAATAGCTCTGCTATGCTATGGCTGTGGTGGGGTTTGGCATAAAGACCCTTAGTAGGTTAAATCAAGACAGGCAGGTGGGTGTTGTAGATCTTCTGGGTCATGGACTCTTTGCGTCTTTCTCGGCCCATCCCCATAGGTATGGATCTGGGATTCATGTGGGCACCAGATGAAGATAGAAGTTACAAAATAATCCCACACTAGCTCAGAATTTTATATAATAAAGGGTTATTTATTTAGGGATAGACTCACAGATCACAGTCCTTTCCAAGAATGGGGAACAGACACCTAATCCAGAAGCCAGGAGAGAGAGCAAGTGCGCACTCTATGTCAGCATTTATAATACAAGAGGCCACGCCCAAGTGGGCTGGTATCTTAAAGGCTACTAACTGAAGGAATTCCTACAGCAAGCAATGGTGAGGTTTGTGCCTGTATCAGGCTATATCACTTATGTTAGCTATCCCTATGATTGGCAAGTAGTCTGAATGTAGGTTGCCTGCCCAAGTCACTTTTCCCATAGCATAGTAAGCAAAGAAGCTGACACACTACATCAATTTACTTAGCAACTAAACATTTTGTTGTAAGCGCATGTGTTGCTCTAATTTATTTACCAATCCCTAATGAGTGTGGTTAGTGTAGCTTATTTCATTCAATAGGTCACTTTTTGAAAATATAAACACAGAAATCTTTATCCCAAACTTTTTGACTTTTCAGAAATTTTTATGGATGCATAGTAACCTTTAATTCAGCTATATCCCTGGCAAATACTTAACTAACCAGAGGGCCCCTGAGTTCTTTGATTATTGCTTTCAACTTCAGTTTCCACATTATACACTCTCTCACACATAGCTACACATACACCAATAATTTTCCTATTAGTTTCATTGGCATGTGTTAATTAACTTGTCTTTTGAGTTCAACTATTTTGAAGTCTTTGTTAAGAATACCATTAGCATCTTTAAAGTCCTCAGTCACTTTACTTTGCTAATAGTTTTATAAATTTGTGATAGTCTAGGTGTCTTTACTAAGCCTAAGAAGTCCACAAAATTGTAAACCAAGAACTCTTTGGAGAATCTCATTAACATTTTATGAAAGAGAAATCAATGCAAGTTCCCTGCTAACAAGTATAATATACTTCTAATTACCTCTTCCTTTAACTCAAATTCTGTTTGTTTTGTTTTGTTTTTTCCCCAGAGTGTTGCTTTAAGACAGATCTTCAAGGCTTTATCCATTTGGTCAGATTGACCTGTCTCAGCAGTCTTTCTCATATTTGCTTTTGTTCCTTAGCTGTGAGTACACAATTGAAGACCATGGCCCTCCTCTGCTAAATGGCCAATAAGTAGTTCACCAGCAATGAGTAGGAGCCATCCAGCCTCTTCTCCTTCCATGACTGATTATCAACAGAGCCAAATCATATGTGTGTTCAGTGTAAATTACTGTAGCTGCTGTCAGTTCATGGTTGCAGTGTTTTTATCTTGTCTAGACTATGGCATTCCAAAGCCCTTCACCCCATCTTCTGGACCTTACCTACTTCCCAGTTCCTCTTTCCCAATGTTCTCTGAACCTTAGAAGTTGTGCTATCAATGTCTTACATTGGACAGAGCCTTTCCCAGCCACTTATTCTCAGCATCTTGGGTAATCATGAATCTGAGCTCACTATCTTTCAGTTCAAAAGGAGATTATCTGATTAAAGCTTAGAGTAGCTTCTATCTATGGGTATAAATAGAGATTTTGAAAAATTTTAATTCTAGCTTAGTGTAAGTAAACAGCAATAGTAAATTTCTCATATGTGTCTATGACCTCTGCTGAAATGGGTTGATATCCAAACATACAGTACAGGAATGAGGCTTCCTCTTATAGAGCAACACTCAAATCCATTCAAAGGGCAGTTGGGTATAACACAAGAGTTATGCCACAATTGCATATAAGATCACATGTTGCCAGTCATGTGATTGATTTTTTCATTTGTTTGGTTGCTTTGTAAGATTAATATCTCGGTAAGACCAATAATGTGTTCCCCAGACCCAGCGACCTGAATATTGCTTCCTGGCACTCTTATAGCTAAGCATCATGGAGGATGTTATCAATTCAGTTCCAGTTTGCTTTTCCACAGTTTGTTAATAACGTAGGTGGTATCTTATCTTCTAGATCTCGTGGTAAATGGAGAACTGACAAGAGTCTGATTGTGTGGGAGTTATCTGTGTCATCCCTGACCAACTCCTGTGGAGGTGTCCCATACCTGGATCATATAATTTTTCAGTAACCCACTGCTTATAAGGGCAGAATTTTCAACATGACTGCTCTATGTTATGGCTATGGGGAAAGTTATATGTTATAGATATGAGAGAGGAAGAGAGGAGAGAGGAGAGAGAGAGAGAGAGAGAGAGAGAGAGAGAGAGAGAGAGAGAGAGACAGAGACAGAGAGAGAGAGAAAATAGCCAGAGGCATCTAGAAGAGTTTAGAACTGAGACAGTACTGAACATGGCCAGCAGACTGGACCAAGCCATGAGAGAAGGAGGACTAAAGCAAGGTGGTGGGCCATAGAGAAACGGAGAGAGTAGGTCCAAGGTGGGGAAGGGCGGGAAGAGTAGGGAGACAGAGAGAGCATGAAAGAGAGGAAAACAGAAAAAAAAAATGTCATTTACGAAACAGCAGGGTTATAAGGAGAATGGTTATCTGGTATAAGGGAAGCCCAGGAGCTGGGGAAGTTAAGGATTGGTGGTAGGTAAGGAGCTAGGATGCTATCATGGACTTTAAACTCTATAATAGCTACTTGTAATGCTGAGGGGAGTCTGGAGGCCAGCATACACTTCAATATACTAATAGGCACAACAGATAGCCATTTTTCCCTTCTGTCCTTTGGAATTTGGGGAAATTAAGTTTCTTCTGGACCCGACAGTTTCTTTATGACTTTTAAAGATACCTTTTATGCATATACACCCTCAGCTCATCAACCTCTTTTCTTGTCTTCCCATCCTTAGTATTTCCCTTTTTCTTTCTTTTTACCTAGGTCCTAGTGTCCCCATTTTCTTAATCTTTTCAATATCCCCTCTTCAGGTTTTCTCAAGAATTATATGGAATAAGAGTGAACAGTGTGGACATCAGAGTATGGTTACTCATCTCGATTGAATTTCTGCATTATTTTCCATTTTTGTCATAGAGATCAGCCTGTAACTTTCTGTCTTTTCTGTATCTCTTCTGGCTTTAGTGTTAGGGTTATTCTTACTTCATAAAGAGAGTTTGGTAGTATTACTTCTTTTTCTATTTACAGAATAGTTTGAATAAGAGTTGTGTTAGTTCTTTGAAGACTTGTTAGATATTTTCAGTTAATCCATCTGATTTTGAACTATTTTTTGAGAGAGATAATTTGCATTACAGCTTCTGTCTTGATGCTGATTTGAAATGTTTAAATTATTTATTTTTCTGTTTAATTTTGGTAGCATATATATACCTATGAATTCATCCATTTCTTTTAGATTTCCAATTTGCTAGAATATAACTTTAATGGTTTGTCTATCCTTAGTTTGATTTCCTTAGCTTCTGTGATATCTGTTCCAATGTCTCCATTTTCATCTCTAATTTTCATATCTTTCTTTTGCAATTGAGCTAATAATGTTTATCAATCCTATTTATCTTTTGTTTTATAGCTTTGTTCTTTGGTTTTGTTTGGTTTTTTTTCTTTTTCATTAATTTCTGATCTGATATTTACAATTTTTCTCCACCTACTCCTTTGGATTTTGATTTAGTCTTGTTTTCCCAAGGTCTCAAGAATCATCATTAAGCTATTTATTTGAGAATGCTCAAATATTTTAAGAGGATTATAAATACTCCTCTGTATTCTATGGTTTTGCTCTCAATTCTAGGAAATTTTTCCTAATTTCTTCTATCATTTGTTTATTGTTCAGTAGTGTTGTTCAATCACCATGAGTTTGCCTACTTCATGTAGTTTCTTTTGATGCTGATGGCTGTTACTGGAAAAAGGGGTGAGGAACATGAGTCAAAGAATCCCAAGCTAACTCCAAACTATTCCAATTATATTTCTTTATTATAAGGGGCAAAATCACGGAACAGGAATAAGAAATCCAACCTCAGGTGTGTAATGCAGAAACCAGAGAAAGAGCCAGCCCTCCGCAGGTCAGCGGTTTTTCTCTGGGTACCCAAATGGTGATGCCCTAATCTGGTCCAGTCTCTTAAAGGCTATTGGCTGAAGGAGGTTCCCCATCAGAAGTCTAACTTTATTGCACTGGGGTCATATGGAATACAGGGTGGTGGTTGTATTTAGGGAGCCTTACTTTGTATTAAAATACATGGTCTACTTTGTAAAATGTTTTATACAGTGCTGACAGGACTTTGTATTCTTTAGTATTTTGGTGGATACTTATATATCTATAAGTATATGATAGCTCTGTTTTATTTATGTTTCCATTTAACTCCAATATTTTTCTACGTATTATTTGTCCAAACAACCTACCTATTGGTGATAGGTACTAATATATCCCATTATTACTGTATTGGTTTTAATCTGTGTTTTTACATCCACTAAAATGTGTTTAATGGAATTCAGTGAGCCTGAATTTGATGATTATATGCTTAGAAGTATATCTTCTTATGAACTCTCCCTCAATGAGAATGATGTGACTTTATTTATTCTTACTCACTTTAGTTTGAATATCTTTATTTTATGTTAATATATTATGTCAGTTTATGTAATAGTTCCATTTCTTGGACTACATTTTTCATCTTTTTTCTCCTAGAGTGGTATCTACCTTTGTTGGTGAGATATGTTTCTTAGAAACAACTAGAAGATGGAGCTTGTTTTCTAATTAAACCTGCTAGTGTTTATCTTTTGATTGAAGACTTAAAACTATTAATATTCAAATTTATTATTAAAAGTATATATCAGTTTCTGTCATTCTGTTGATTTTGCAGTGTTTAGTCCTTGCTTAAAAACCTGTCTTGGTATTGATTAATTTTCCCATGTGGCCTCTTGAGTATGTTTAAGGTTTTATTTAGTCCAAAGTATCTCTTCTTCTTTAGAGCTGAGCTAATGTCAGTCATTTAGTCCTTTAGTGTTTTTTTTTTTATTTTGCTCTGTTTTGGCTTTGTTTTTAAGCATACAAAGTTTACTTCTTCAGTTTTTGTAGATAGATTTTTCAGGATATAATAGTTTATTTTGGAAGTTGTGATATTTCAGAAATTGAAATAAAATTTTCTAAGATAATTTGATTTGGGCATTTCTATAAAATAATCAGTTCTTATTCTTTTCATTCTGCCTTTGTATGTGACTTCTCCCTTCTCTCCCACAGTTTTCAATTTCCTTTCTTTAAGTGCTGTGTTTAGTATACATTCTAAAGTGTGAAGGTTTTTTTCCGATCCTTTATATCTATGTATTTATATTTATATGAACATCTCTTTCTCTAAATTTGGGAAATTTCCTTCTTCACTTTATTGGCTATATTAACTATGGTTTTCACCCATAAATTTTCTTCTTCTTCTAAGCTGATAATTCTTGGATTTAGTTCAATAACTTATGTCTTTTTTAAATTTATTGTTTTCCTTGATTGATACAGTTCCTCTGCTTTATCATCAAGCCCTTACATTTTATCTTCTTGATCCATTTCATTAGTAAGACTTCCTACTAATATTTTAATTTGATGTTTTGAATTTTCATTTCCTGCTTTATTTCTGTTTAGGTTTTTTTGTATTTATTTTTTATTAGGCTTCTATTTTTATCTCCTGGATTGTCTTCCTTACTTCATCTGTTACTGATTTCTTGGGACTTCATTCATTTTATTCCTGTCCACATTTACATTTAACCAATTATTACATGTATTTTTATTTTATGCCCTGAACTCACTAAACATGCTAATAATTTTTTTCTAAATTAAAATTATATTTCTTGAATTTCATTTAAGTTGTTCTTCTTAAGGAAGATCATTAGTGAACTGGTGATTATTTAAGGAGAATATCATCCTTATTTATCATGTGATCTGAGAGTTACAGCTAGATTTGGAATGTGGTTTTCTTTTTCTATGAGTTTTTACCTACTAGCACAGAATCTCGAAGTGGAAGGGTGGGCTGAGGAAGACTAAAAGGGCCAAAAACAAGAATGATGTCCAAGGACATGCCAGAGAGTTGTAGAGTGTTGTACCCAGTCCAGGGCTCTGGCCAGACAAAGTAGGCGGAGTGTCTTTGACCTATGGGAGCAGAGGAAGAGGAAGATAGGGTAGGGGCCAAGGGTAAGTACAAGCCTGGAGCTGCAAGGCACAACTGGTGCTGAGAGGGCAGCGCAGGGATGGGGTCACTCACCGGTCGTGGGGCTGGAGGAAAAAGAAGCAGGTGTCATATGTGAGTTCAGTGGCAGAGAAGGTCAGACTTGAGGCAAGGTCAGAATCACTTACAAGAGGTATCTCATGAGCATTGATTAGAACTTTCGTGATCAGCATGGGAAACTGGTTACAAAGCAAGCAAGGTCTGGGTGAGAGTGGAGGTTGGGTCACTTACCTAGATAGAAGCCTAAAGTGCCTGAAGGTAAGAGTGTGGCCTGTGTGGACCAGAGGAACAGCACTTGAGGATCCTGACTGGTTTTGGGTGGGGAGAGACACACCTGTTATTGTTTGGATGTTTGTTTTGTCTTTAATCCCTTCTCTGTGTTTATCTCTTTTTGCACAGAATGTTGCTTGACCTTTGTCCAAAAACATTATGACATTTGTCATAATTGCAGATACTTTTTGTTTGTATAATTCACATATGAACATTCTTGGCCTTTGCTTTTTGAATTTTTTTTCTTTCTTTCTTCTTCACTTTACCCCACTTGTCTACTCTCTGCAACAACAGGCAAACAGAGAAACTTGAAATCTACGCTTAGATGTAGGGAGAAACAATTCCTGATCTTTATTATGCCTTATGCATTTTCTCTCTGGACACATACACAAGCATACACACTGTCTGACAAATACCATGGCAGACTAACATTTGTCAGAGGCGTTCCTGAAGCTTGCACATTTACCCTCAGCTTTTCAGATGTTGGTTTTCTTGAATTTGTGTAAACTAATATTTTCTCAAAAGATTTGTGATGCATTCACCAGCAATGCAGCCAGGGTGTTCTTTCCTAAAGTACAGTTCTAGCCTTGCAATATCGTGATGATTAAGTCCTCTGTGAGAGCTTTTTTTAACAGGGAGGATTCTGAAGCAAACACACAGGTTTGTCACATTAGCCTTTGCCTTTCAGGAGCTTCCTCTTCTGGAGAGGCTAACTGCACAGACCCCAACCCTAAGAAGTCAGCAGTGTCTCCAGAAATGTTATGTTCTTGCATATGCTACTCCTTCCATCCCAATTCCCTCATGTGGAAACTTTGTTTACATTTATTTTTAAATGCATACCTGTGTCATTTTTTTTCATTTAAACTTCCTTTGACTCTACAGTGACTGTAGCCCTTATTTTATACTCTCATTGCTTAGAGTTTTATTCAAATTCCCAAACTCTTTATTGTATTAATTTGCATACATTTACCTCTTTTATAAATCTCCAAACTTCTTGGCCACTCCATATGTATATACACATCATATATCATGCAGAATAGATGAGAGATATATAGTGATCTATTTGGAAACGTGTATTTGCCAATACCATTCTGGAAGGTAAATGTCACAACCATAAATTTAGAATTTATTTTGGAGTAGTGTAGAGCTTACTCCCTCTTTACTGATCTTTTCTTAGGTTCCTTAGTGATCAAGTGGTCATTAATAAGGTGATTGTCCCATATTATGAATGCACTCAGGCAGCAAAATATGTCCAACTAGATCAGGCAACCATGACCCCATAAAAAACCCTGCAGACTCACCAGAGGAACAGAGCGATACAGTTCTATCAACACATAACAGGTTACACTCATGCACAGACACACACCTGTGAACACATCTCCTTTCCAAATTCTAGGTTCAGATGGGTCTACAAGCTGTCATTAAAATACAAGGAGCTAAGGACCCCTTATTAATCAGAGTAGGATTTCAAGGTTTACCTAAAACTGTCTCAACTGGGAGATAATTTCCAAGAAAACTTGAGGTTAAGAATGTTCAAGTGAGTGAAAGTAAATGGGAAAATGAAGTTTCTAATTAGGGGAAAGAAAGGAAGACAACTACAAAGAAAAGGAGAAAGGGGTAAAACAGCAGTAAATGTGTCTTAAAAATTCATAAGGAATCATATTAACTATCTACTTTAAAATACATAAGTTGGTACATAAATACACATAGATAGTTTAAATGCAGTTTTTTATTTGAGCTGTGAATGATCCCTCGAAGAGCCAAAGACCAACTAACAAAATCCCCAACACCAGGCATGAGAAATATTTTTCTGAGTTGTTTGTTAGAGATGTTTTAGAGATGTTCAAAACATTACAGGCTATTGTTATTGCTGTTGATACCAACAAGAAATGAAAAGTAAGTTCACATTGCTGGAGACACCAAGCACTTCAAACAAAGTGTCCAAAAGTCACTGAGCTAGAACTGACCTTAATGCCTCCTTCTTGAGGCCAAGTATTCATGGTACTAGAAGGCACCATGCAAACTTCCATAGGAGAAAAGCAAACAATATTTCTAGCTAAGTGTGATGCCTGTGAATCACGACAACCACCAATATGGCACAATATGGCTCTAGTTACAGGGAATAGTGGTACACGTACTGTGTCAGTAACCAAGAGCTCTCTAATTGAACTGAAGGCCCACTCAATAAGAGGAAAATCAAGCTGGTACTGAAAACCTAGCCAACAATCCAAGAATAGTGAGGTCATGGATATTGGAGGAGAACATATAACCCTACCTTCCTAAACCAGCATAATTCTAATGACATTATAAATATTTATCTTTTACCTGCATGGATAAATGTAGTCCTCACCCCTCATCAAAGAAGTTTCTCTTTTCAACAGATAGGAATCATTGCAGAAAACAACAAACAGCCAAAATACAGAATTGTGTAGCCTAGAACCAACTGATACCTCTACAATACATTTTCAACACTTAAGGTTCCGAGATCATTGCAGAAGGGGAGAAAGATTATAAAAGTCAGAAGAGAGTTTGTTGTGAGCTTGTGTCTCTTAGGAACGTCAAAAGCTACACCCACAAAGTCTCACAAATATGGCTGCCAAACCATGAATTAAACAAGGAAGAAATCAACAGATTTGCTAAAGTGCACAGGGAAAAAATGCTCATGAGACCTCAACCCTATACAAATAGCTACAGGAATCTAAGCAATGCCAAGAGGTACAGAAAGTCTTCCATAGAAAAGAGCACACAATTAGCTCTCTAATACCAAATGGTCAGCTCTGAAAACTAAAAAAAAGTAACATTGTAACAAGATACAGACTAGGCAGGTTGCATTCATTACTTAGGAATATGCAAATACATATATCCATACGTAACAACAGTAAGGAGAACAGAATCCATGAATTCGT
Source organism: Alexandromys fortis (assembly GCF_014885135.2). Classification (NCBI taxonomy): domain Eukaryota; kingdom Metazoa; phylum Chordata; class Mammalia; order Rodentia; family Cricetidae; genus Alexandromys; species Alexandromys fortis. The sequence goes on along the minus strand of NW_026067908.1, from coordinate 19,917,681 downwards.
AAGAGAGAGTTTAGAGGGGAGCTTAATGGGAGAAAAGGGAAAGGAAAAATGATACAATCATATTTTAATCTCAAAAAGGCAAAGAAAATAATAATAAATGTCTAATGGTCTGATTCTCTGAATGTCTAGTTATAAAGAATAGCATGTTCCTTTCAGAGTTTAGTTGAATTGGTGATAAATGATAAAAATGTATAAATTATCCTTTGTATTACTGAAATATCATCTAAATTCAAGAATGACTAATCTTTTCTAAAACTTGTTCTTATTTTCTTTGCAATTATTGTAATGTAGTTTGGGGGAACAAAAACAATATTGTTTCTCTTTTTGATTGCTCCAGAATTAGCAATGTACTTCCATAGTATATTTTAAATACATTTGCTAATTACAGGAAGCATCTCATGATTGTTTCTGCCCATAAATGTAGGTGAATACTTACAAATTTTTTCCAAAATGCAAACTCTTAACCAAAAAATAACAACACAAGATGGACCAAATAAGATATATTAACTTGTTTTCTTTTCTATCTTTAGTTTTATATATCAGAATTAATCAATTGTTGATGAACTTTGCTTAGCCTAGAGTAGGCTGATTCATTTTTCTCTAATCACAACATCCCTTTTTCTCTGCTAAATGTGTATGTGATCCTAAGTCCATAGTTATATAAAATAGATTTCAAAACAAAAGTTTGCTAATTATACATAACAAGAAAATTTTTTAACAACTGTTTGGTATGCAAATAGTTTTAACCTTCATTTAAAGATGAAAGCAAATTTGTATACTATTAAGTCAGATACTTACGTTTTTTTAATTTTTTCTCAAGTATCATGTCAGGAATCTTTTAATTTAATTATAACTTTTACTTTATTTATTTATTTATTTATTTAGTCTTAAGGGTTTTGTGTAACTATTATGACCTCCAGTTTTGTGTTTTATAAGATTATTGAGTGTGCAATTGAGTGTGTCTCTGAATCTATATCTGTTTCTTCTACCTTTCCTTGGTATCTTTTCCTTCTGTTTGTTTTGTTCTATTCCAATTTGTTTGTTTTCATTTTATCGTATTATATTGTATTTTATTATCACCCCTTATACGCCATTTGTTTCTTACGGAGAGACAGAAAGAGGGTAAATCTAAGTAGGACGGGGATGGGAGAAACTAGGAGGAACAGAGGGAGGGGAGACTGCAATCAGAATATAATGTATGAAAAACAGCTATTTCCAATAAAAGAAAAAATTATGTCTTGACCATTTTATCCATTTACATAAAATGTGTTTGTCATGTTTACCTTATCTTTATTTCTCCAGGAGGAGTCCTTCTTTCCCTTTCCCACTACAATGTCTTCTTCTCTTTACTTATTTATCTGGTGTGTGTTTCTGTGGGAAAGAGATAGAGAGAAGACAGAGAGGAAGACAGAGACAGAGATCCACTAAGTTTCATTAGGCTTTCATGCCTGGACATGGATGGGAAGTTACTTACTGGACTAAGGACAACAATCAGTGGCTGCAACAATGAAGAAAATGATACCATATCCTTCAACAACTGTTAACTATCAATAGTCCCTCATGGAAGGCTGTAACCTGATGGGCTCTTTCACATCCATGATGAAATATTGAGGAAGTCTGTCTTAGTTATTGGTGTGACGAAACACCATTGCTAAAAGCAACTATGAGATGAAAGGGCTTATTTGGCTTATGTCTCCAGGACCACCAGCTCGGGGATGACAACATCTACAATAGGCTGGGTTCTCCCACGTCAATTTCTAATTAAGAATATCCCTTAAAAACCTGCCTAAGCTTGATCTAATTAAGGCATTTTCTCAATTGAGGTTCCACTATCTGAAATGACTATCCTCTGTGAAATTGACATGAAACTAGGCAGCCCAGGATCCACTTACACGTAGGTATTGTGTGGATAAACAACTAAAGTGTGAGTTTATGATTGCAATAATTGTCACATACAGAAGACACTGCTGCGTGTTTCCTTATCCTTGGCTCTTAATATAAAATTCTAGTGGAAAACTGAGAATAATGACAATATAGTGTATTATTTGTGTGGCTTCCCTGCTCAAAACCTTGAATGAGGACAGCTACAATCAGTACTGTGACTTTCATGTAATAACTCAGAGTTTGTGAGAAGAACACTATACACCCATAGAGGTTATCTCTGGTTAAGCTCTCTTTATTTTATATTATACTTTAATAAGCTCGTAAAATAGCAAGTTTAATATTACTTTCCCACATCTCCTTAGTTTTGGTTGCCCCCCAACCCTCCTCTTCCATGTTTAAGCGTCTTTCTAACATCAGCATAGTAGCACCCCCCACTTCAGTGTCTGATGTGCTTTAGTGTCTGATGTCTTACTGTAAGGCCTCCCTGCTTTGCTCTAAAGAAGTAGTTCTCAACCTGTAGGTCACGACCCATTTGGGGGGGTCAAATGAACCTTTTATAGGGGTCATGTCTCAGATACCCTGCAAATCAGATATTTACATTTTGATTCATAACAGTAGCAAAATTACAGTTATGAAGTAGCAATGAAAATAATTCGATGGCTTGGGTCACCACACACGAGGAACTGTATTAAAGGGTCACAGCATTGCAAAGGTTGAGACTAAAGTTAATGTATATAACTGCTGCTCTAAAGGGAAATGTATCACTCTAAACATTCTTAGCTATGAACCACATATGAAGCAGAATATGGGACATTTGTCTTTCTGTGTAGTGACATTTCATTTGTATTTTAATAAATAAAGCTTGCCTGAAGATCAGAGACTAAAACAGCCCCACTGCTCAGACTTACAGACTAGGTAGTTGTAACACACGCCTTTAATGCCAGTAGCCACACTAGTTGCCATGGAAACTGAGCGGTGCATGCCTTTAATCCCAGTGGTGCAAATCTTTAATCCCAGAACTAGAGAGGATTATAAAATAGGAGAGGACAGCTCTCAGGCTCAGTCTCATTCTGAGGTTCCTGGAGGCAGGATCACCATTTTCAGACTGGAATCGAGATAAGAGCCAGTGTGCTGTTTTGCTTTTCTGTCCTTCAGGTTGAACCCCAATTTAAGCTCCTATGCTTTTGTTAATCATACTTCATTTCTGCTCCCAAGTTACTTCCAGCGATATATTTTGAACACCCATCTATTTGCTTGCACGTGTACCACCTTCATTCTTCTTTATTCTGAGTAAAATCCCACTGTGTATAGGAACCACATTTTCATTATCCATTTACCAACTGGTGGACATCTAGAGGCGTTCTATGTCATCAATGTTGTGAAGCTAGCCCAGGGAACACGGAAATGAAAGTATCTCAGTTACACGATAGTCTGAGGGTCTATGCCTAGGACTGGTGTAGCTGAGTCATGTGGAAGTTTTATTTTACCTTTTTGAGGAGACTTCACACTGATTTCCACAGTGACTGCAACAGTTCCTAGTAACTGTGTGATATATGCTTCTATTCTTCCACATACGCATCATCATTTGAGCCATTTCTTTCCTTTATAGTAGCCATTCTGACTTGAGGAAAATAAGTTCTCAAAGTAGCTTTTTACTTTTTTATTAGTTCTTTGTGAATTTCATACGTATATTTTGATCACATTCACTTCCTAATCCTAGTTCTCCAAGCTCTATACTTCCCCCGTCCACACTTTTCCAACTTTTGAGTCTTTTTTTATAAAACCTCCAAGTTCACATTGTCGTACCCATATATTCTGGGGTGTTTGGCCATTCACTGATTCACATTTTCCTGGTAGTTAAAAATGTTGAAATATTTAAAAATATTTATTAGCTCTTCTTGTTTCTTTCTTTCTTTTTTTTTTTTTTTTTTTTTTTTTGAGAACTTCTGTTTAGTTCCCGTAGTCCACTATTTAATTGTTTGTCTGTTTTCTTGGTGTTCAGTTTTTTAAGATCTGTGTATCTGTTAGAACCTTAGCCTCTGTCAGGCCCAGCTGCCAAGGGTTTTTCCCTTTCTGTAGGCTGCCTCTTCACTCAGCTGACAGATTTGTTTGCAGTATAAGAGCTTTTTAATTTTATGAGATTCCTCCTTTGTAAACTGTTGGACTTATTTAATAGATTATAAGCATCTAGAAATTAAATCATTTCTTTTTAAGTTTTTTTTTGTGTTTTGTTTTTACATCTCAACCAAAGCTTCCCCTCCCACTCCACTTCCCAGTTCCTCCCCCGACCCCAAATCCATCCACTTCTCCTCTACTGTTTCTCTTCACATACAGCTGGCATCCCATGGATCAAGTTAGCCATGGTATATTAAGTTGCAATGAGGCCAAACTCCTCCTCATCTAAGACTGGATGAGGCAATCTGGTAGGAGAAATAGGTCTCAAAACAGGCAATAGAATCAGAGATTTCTCCAGCTCTCACTGCTAGAAATCTCACAAGAAGAACAAGTTACACAGTGCTACATACATGCAAAAGGCTTAGGGCAGTCCTCTGCAGGCTCCCTGGTTATCGGTTCAGTCTCTTTGAGCCCCTATAAGGTCAGGTTATTTGGTTCCGTGGGACTGTGTCATTGACCCCACTGACTCCTGCAATCCTTCCTCCCCTTCTTCCTCAGGATTCCCAGAGGTTGACCTCATGTCTGGTTGTGGGTTTCTGCATCTTTTTCCTCAGTTGCTGGGTGAAATATCTCTGATGCCAGACTAGGCACCAATCTATATTATTAGAGCAGAATATCATTAGGAATAATTTCATTGACTCTCACTTGTTTCCTCCGTTCATGCTTGGTTCTATTCTAGGTCTCTGTAGCATCCTGCCTCTGGTCCTGGGCCTGAGGGGTAGGGGTGGTGCCCTCTCAGGGTATGAATCTTCATCTGTAACAGTCATGGCTCAGTCATTAAAGTATTTCTTTTAGATTTTCCTGTTTAATAGAATATATTTTGCCCATAGTGTTGAAACTTTCAGTAAAAATTTTGCTAATGCTAACATTTTGAATTTGATCAAGGTAGAATATCACATAATAGGAACACATTGCAGAGAAGCCTCCTCACTTCATGGTGTCTAGAAGGACAGGTTGATATGAGGGAGAAGACGTACTCCCCAACAGTAAGCTTCAGTGACCTACTCCCTCTAGTTAAGTCCCATCTCCAGTAATGGGAGCACCAATGAGTTGACCCACTGATGAACTCAGAATCCTTATGACAGCATCACTTTTTAGAAGCGAGCTCTGCCCTCTGCTGCATTGAGTACAGCACTTTCTACATACGGTCTCCAAGAGACACTTTATCCTCAAAGCATGAAATTGCTGACTATACGAATTTGGAAATGATCTTAAAGCCCTGACCACTGAGGATTACACATTAAATGATATAACTGGGATTAAAATCATCCATTATGAATCTGAAGCTCATCTTCCTCCATTTTAACCCACGTCCAGTTATAGAACCTTACCTCTGAAACCTAAAATGTGAGAGACCAGACCTAGGCTCTCTTTAGTTTTTGTCCTAACAACATCCAAATCACACAGATGTAGCACAGTTCCGCTCTTTCAATAAATTTTCTTATTCACAGATACAGCACAATTTCACCACATTAATCAACTCTCATCCAACACTCTCAGAGGAAAAGAAGAAACAAAAATTCCAATTACAGAATCCATTTGCTGAGAAAACTGTTCCCTGTAAGTGGAGTCTGTCGTGTGTTTCCAAATCTTTCCCTTGTGTTTGGCAATTCAGTTACAGCATGTTCATATGACCAAGTTTCTCCTCTGACACTTCATCTCAGTTTTTTTATTCAGATGTTCTCTTTGATTTGTATGTCTTTGTTTCTTTGGCTCTGCTACCAAAAGCGATGGTTGTTTTACTTTTTTGTGTAATATTGCATGTGGTCAAGCACTTTAGTGTCAGTAATGTGCTTTCGTGTATCACCAAGCTTTTCTTTGTGTATTTGAGTGTCCAGTGTATATGTGTGTGTGTGTGTGTGTGTGTATATATATAGTAGGTAAATGGGCATATATATATAGTAGGTAAGTCCTATAGGCAGTTGTTCTCAAACTGTGTGTCATAACTGTTTGGGAGTCAGATGACCTTTTTACGAATGTCGCCTAAGATTATACATAAGCACAGTTATTTACATTACAGTTCATGACAGTAGCAAAATTACACTTATGAAGTAGCAATGAAAATAATTTTATGGTTGGGGGTTACTACCACATAAGGAACTGTATTAAAGGTTCACATTAGAAAGGTTGAGAACCACTCTCCTATAGTAAAAAATAAAGGTGCTGGAAGGCTAGTCATTTGTTACAAGACACTTTCTGATGAAGATAAAGTCATCAAGAGTAAAACAACATGAACTGTTAAAACAAAAAAAAAACACAAGTAAAATAAAATATAGTATAATTTTGAACAGTAAATATAGTTTCCTAACTTGGCCAGGTTCAGTTTCACACTTACTTAGCCAATGGACCTGGTATTCACAGTGGTGTTGGATGGCAGAGGTGATGACTTCTGGTATTCACAGCGCTGGTGGATGGTAGAGGTGATGGCTGGTTGAGTGGCAGGAACTCCAGGTACCACTGTGGTGCACTGAGGTCCATGAAGATAAATATTCATGGGAATTTTACTATGTAAGTTGTGTGGAGTTTAAGGGCTGCCATGGGAGCTTTGAAGATCCATGCTGGCAAAGTCTATCAGGGTTCACAGAAGAGAAAGCTACTGGGGACCGAATGATACTTGTCCTGGGGTGAATACTGATAACCCTCTTCTTTATTCCTAGCCAACTCCAGGCATTTAAGGGATACTGATCTCACCAGTGCCCTTTTCTCCACAGTAATTCTCCATTTGCCTTTTTCCTCCATTGTATCAGCGTATGTTCTTAATTGGGGTCTTTGCCTCAGCCGCTAGCCATCGCTAGTCTACTTTCATTCATGGGTAGCTGCCTACTGACAACATTTTAGGAAAAGCAGACATCTCCTTCACCATCTTGTAAGTTTTTACATGTTAGTCTAGGGATGTGGGATTCTTCTCTTTATGCTGTGAATATGTTTAATTACCATTGGCTAATAAAGAAGCTGCTTTGGGCCTGTGGCAGAACACAATATATATAGCCTGGCAAGAAATCTGATACACAGAGAAAATAGGCAGAGCCAGAGAGATGCCATGTAGCTGCCAACGGAGACAGACATCAGAATTTTACTGGTAAGCCACAACCTCATTGTAAAATTTAAAATATTAGAAATGCGTTCATTTAAGATGTAAGAGTTAATTCATAAGAATTCTAAGCTATTGGCCAAGCAGCACTGTAATTAAGATAGTTTTGTGTGATTATTTTGGAACTGGGTGGAGGGAAACCAACAAGCAATCTCTGTCTCCACTCCAGGATAATCTTTTCTACCTTTTTGGATTTTTTTGTTTCATTTGCCATTGACTTGTTCAAACTGGATGAACTATTGTACATAATCTTTGATTTCTGTAATTTGTTTCTTAAGGTATAATTTCACACGCTCTTCCCCATGCTCCACATTATTAAATACTATAGCTAACTCTAAAGACTTGAGTAAGTTTATAATAGCTTTTGAAACTTTATCTGTGACATTTGTATTTATATTCACATCTACAGACACTTAATGTCTGCTTTGCTCGTGGCAACAAATGCTGGGGGACTGTTGATTATATTCAATTTTCTTGTAGAAATGTTAATGTCGAGAAAGCACTTTCTCAGACACCACAAAATGGTGACTTCCTAACATTCCTCCTACACTTGCTAGCTCTAATAATTCTTACAAAGGAAAGATTACCACTCACATATGATATGTGATGGACACTATTTCAACATTTTCCAAAAACATCCTCACTCTTTTCAGCTGGGAACTGGAATTGAGGACCACCCACATACATGCTAGGGATGCTCATTGCTCCTGAGCTAAGAGTGTGCTTTTAGGTTTTCTCTGTAGATAAGTAAGCAATGTGAGTTTTTGAAATGACAGATAAAATACCATCCTATTAATGTTTTTAACTTCCTTTTAAGATGTGGGACTTGACTTCACTTCCTGGGCATTTTTTCAGAAACTGAAGATCTTTGTTCTTGCTGACATTAACACGAGTATTCATATTGTACCTTGTAGCATGCTTTAAAAATGGCAACATAACATAAATTAAGAATAGAAGTGTAAAATTAAATTTGTATAATCCAGATTCAGGTTTCCATCTCCCTAGTTATGAATGAGGGGAAACATTGTTCATACATAGGTGTTCGTTTGTAATGTCATCCTCATTTCTTCCATGTTGCCTGTATCTCTTGGTAACTTTTGAATTTCACACATCATCTTCTTATTAAATATTAGAAATGTTTTATTATTCTATATACAGAACTATGATTTAACTTACAATTTTCACACCTCATCATTATTTTATTTTAGCATGTTGTTGTCATGATTTAGTTTTGAACCTTAATTTTTATGTGCCCAAGTATTTCAAGTTTCTGTTGCATGCCTATATTTCTTTTATACTAGTTTTCTGAGGTAAACTTTCATTCTCCAGCCCAGACTATCCACAAAATTATGACTCACCTGCTTAGCCTCCTAAGTGTTGGTGTTATGTGCATGTGTTACCACACCTGGCAAAGAAGTTTCTGGTTTCTGTTTTGATTTCTCCCTCTGCACCCTCTTCTATACCTGCAAGAGATTGAAACCATGTCACAGAGTGTCCTGGACTATGCTTTCTGCTCCTTGGTATTGCACCTGCTAGATTTGAATTAGAGAAAATTTATATATACTCCCAATTTATAAGAATTCATCAAGTTTTTTTCTCACTACTTATAAAGTTTCATATTCTGATCCACTTGATATTCACACAGGTGTATAGTGTGAAGAACATATTCAATTTTTATCTTTTTCCATATGGTTTCTCACTTGGCAAAATATTCTAACAGTCTATTTTAGATATCCTTTCCTGGATGAGATGGACTAGCTTGTACCTTGATTACACAAAATAGAAACATTTGTATAAAGTAGTGATGATAATAATACAAAATGAATTGCTTGGGGATAGTACAGAGCTGTTGTGTCCTCTGGTACTTGAGCAAATTAGTTGCTGTATAAAGAGAAATTAATTGTGTTGGGCAGACATTCTCTACTGTCCTCACCCTCAAGGAATCCTCTGATTCAAGGTACCAAGATCTGGAATACTGAGAAGCCAAGAAGAAAACAGAAGCAAAACCACATAGCTGATTGTGAAAGAACAACTTAATGTTCGACAAATGTATATTGTCCTGCAACAAACCCTCAAAACTGGCATACAGAATATTTCATTATCCAGAAAAATTCCTTTGTTCTTCTTTCCAGCCAATACTCAACAGAGGCAACATCTGTTTCAATTTATTTCACAGAATAGGTTTCCTCTTCTTGAAGTTAGAGTAGAATCCATCACAAGACATGTATTCATCTATAGCTTTTAAATAATGTTCAGATATTAATTTATATGTTTTGGCATTGGCATCTGTTTTGATTTTTGATTGACTGTCTTACTATAGAGGCTGCAATTTAGACCTAAAATATTTTCTAGTAGGTTATGTCATTGAATAGACTGTTCTCCTTTCTTCCTTATTGATCAAACCCTAGAGCTAGATGTTTCTGGTTCTGTGCCTGCATTTGATCTTTTACATAGTTCTGTTGTGATATCTTAGACCTTTTGTATTGTGGGTAGTATGCCTATCCTCTAACAACCAACATACTTTTTATGAGATATACCAGGAAGTCAGAATATAAAATAATCTGAATATGGCTCATAAATTTGTCACTTGTCATTATGGCACTGTTGCTCCACAGCTGCCCTTTTAAAAATTTATTAGTTCTTTAGGAATTCCTTGCAATGCATTTTGACATTATTCATCATCCTCCTCCACTCCTCCTAGACCCAACCTCTTCCTAACGATTAAACTTTGTGTAAACTATTTTATTACACCCCCTAAGTTTAATCTGGGCTCTTCACTTATTCTTGGATGTGGAAAAATCCCCTGAAGCATGACAGACCTATGAAGGGCAAATAATTAAAGAAAACTGACTTTTTTATGCAGGCTTCCCAGCTGTCAGCCTAAAGTCAGTGAGCCCCCACTTGCTCAGGTCAGCTGGCAATGGAACTAGTATTTATCATCCCTAGTGCAAGCACTGGCTCTTTGGAGTCCGTTCCCTAGTGAGGGATACCTTGCTCAGCCCCTTGGTTCTGCCTTAAGTGATGTGACAAATTTTGTTGATGCCCCATGAAAGGCCTCACCCTCTCTGAGGAGTGGATGGGGGTGGGGAGCAGGTAGGAGGAGCAGGAGGAAGGGAAAGAGAGGGAACTGTAATTGGTATGTAAATAAGATTCTTTTAAAAATAAAAAAAAACCGAAGAAAGGACTAGAGAAAGAGAGAGGGGAGAGAGAGAGAGGGAGAGAGAGAGAGAGAGAGAGAGAGAGAGAGAGAGAGAGAGAGAGAGAGAGAACTGACTTTCTCCTTCCCAGTAGCTATCAGTGATAAGGAGCTCCTCATACAGAGGTGGGTCTTCATGCCTACCCTTCTGCATGCTGTGATTGAGTCTGACTTGAGCTTTTGAGGGCCTTGTGCAGGCTTTCATTGCTGCTATGAGTTTATAGATGTAGCTATGCACAGGAGACACTATTCCTTGTGATCATTAGCTACCTTGGCCTCTTCCATACTTTCTGCCTCCTTCTCCAGAGGTGATAGAGACGGCCACTGAGGCTGAGCATTCTGCACCCTCTTGTTCTCTGCATCTTACCAGTTGTCAGTCTCTGTGTCAACCACCATCTACTGCAAACAGAACATTTTCTCATGAGGGTTGAGAGTTGGATTGCTCTTTAGGTCAAACAACAGTTTCTGGGAGTCAGTTTAATTCTAAGTATATTTACCAGCAGGATAACAGTTGATATGCCACTAGGGGCTATGACCCAGCTAGTCACATGCTCTTGACCCCAATAATGGTGCCAAATATAGGTTTCAATATGTGAAGTAAGCCTTAAATCCAATAAGAAAGTTGTTTATGTCCATGATATTCATGCCACTCTTGTGCCCGTGGGTGTACCTTGCTAAGCAAGGCATTATTATAGCCCTTAGAGTTCAGAGGTGTGTAAGACTGATGATTACTCTTCTCTTCCTATATTCTGTATAGCATGTTCCAGTACTATGAAAATTAGCCAACAGGGATGAAACTTCCAGGTGAGTGCCATCCTGATTTCTATGTGTTTTACAACTCAGGTATGTGGTGTGTTCATCAGTAATATATTAGCATCAAATTCTATAAGTTTGCCAGCACATTGTAACGTTGGAAATATGTAGGCGTTTGGGGAACTCATAGCTCAATAACTCCCAAAGAGGAAATCCATTGCTGGCCCTAAGCTTTTTATTTGTTAGCCTATGGTGTCCAGTAGGGTTATTGCTGCTCTATTAAAATGGAGATATGTGTATGTATATATTTTAGGAAGCTTTTACAGAAGTAGGTAGGTTTAAAAAAGCATTCAGTGTATTTAGCCCTCTCCATATTCCCTATTCTACACTGCCATCTCATCTCCAACTACAACTTAATATTTCTTGTTCAATTATTCTTTCCCTTAAAGCATTATGTCATGGGGTTCTATCTTTGCTCCCTTAAAAGCAGCCCCTAACTCACTCCCTGGCCTCCATGGGTACTGAAAACAAGCATATGTATCTGACGATTCAAAGCTAACAACCAGAAAAGAAAGAAAATGGTAATGCTAGCTTTTCTGGATCTGAGTTACCTCACTCACAATATTTGTCTCCAGACCTGTAGTGGCATGTCAATTGTGGTTTTTTTTATTTATTTATTAAAGATTTCTGTCTCTTCCCCACCGCCGCCTCCCCTTTCCCTCCCCCTCCCCCAATCAAGTCCCCCTCCCTCGTCAGCCCAAAGAGCAATCAGGGTTCCCTGCCCTGTGGGAAGTCCAAGGACCACCCACCTCCATCCAGGTCTAGTAAGGTGAGCATCCACGAAACTGTCTAGGCTCCCACGAAACCAATAGGTACAGCAGGATCAAAAACCCATTGCCATTGTTCTTGAGGTCTCAGTAGTCCTCATTGTCCACTATGTTCAGCGAGACCGGTTTTGACCCGGGCTTTTTCAGACCCCGGCCAGCTGGCCTTGGTGAGTTCCCAATAGAACATCCCCCTTGTCTCAGTGTATGGGTGCACCCCTCGCGGTCCTGAGTTCCTTGCTTGTGCTCTCTCTCCTTCTGCTCCTGATTTGGACCTTGAGATTTCAGTCCGGTGCTCCAGTGTGGGTCTCTCTCTCTGTCTCCTTTCATCGCCTGCTGAAGGTTAATATTCAGGAGGATGCCTATATGATTTTCTTTGGGTTCTCCTTCTTATTTAGCTTCTCTAAGCTGGAGAGGTTGTGGAGAAAGGGGTACACTCATCCATTGCTGGTGGGAATGCAAACTTGTGCAACCACTCTGGAAAGCAGTGTGGAGGTTTCTCAGGAAATTCGGGATCAACCTACCCATGGACCCAGCAATACCACTCTTGGGAATATACCCAAGAGAGGCCTTATCACACAACAAAAGTATATGCTCTACTATGTTTATAGCAGCATTGCTTGTAATAGCCAGAACCTGGAAACAACCTAGATGCCCTTCAATTGAAGAATGGATGAAGAAAGTATGGAATATATACATATTAGAGTACTACTCAGCAGTAAAAAACAAGGACTTCTTGAAGTTTGCAGGCAAATGGATGGAAATAGAAAACACCATCCTGAGTGAGGTAAGCCAGACCCAAAAAGAGGAACATGGGATGTACTCACTCATATTTGGTTTCTAGCCATAAATAAAGGACATTGAACCTATAATTTGGGTTCTTAGAGAAGTCAATTGTGTTTTAACAAATAAAGACTGCCTGAAGAGCTGAGAGTCAAAAAACAGTCCTACTGATCAGTCTTACAGACCAGGTTACAGTAACACACATGTATAATCCCAGAAGCCAAAATGACATGCACCTTTAATCCCAGTAACCACACTAGTTGCCATAGAAATTGGGTGGTACATGACTTTAATCACGGCCCTAGGGAGGAATATAAAATGGAAGAAGACAGCTCTCAATACACAGTCTTATTCTGAGATTCCAGGAGGCAAGATCGCCATTTCAGACTGACATCAAGGTAAGAGCTAGTGGATGGTTGTTTTGCTTTCTAGATCTTCAGATTGAACCCCAATTTCTGACTCTAAGTTTTTATTAATTGTGTTTCACAGATCCATCTATTTACCTGCAAATTTCAAATAATGATTCTTTTATTCAGGGCTGAGTAATATTCAATTGTATAAAGGAAATTATCTGGCATGAGTGAGAAGGAAGCAAAGAACACACAACAAACCCTCTTAGGAGTTTATTGTAGGGAGACATGTACAGGCCTGGTGAGGTCAATGTGCAGAGAGAGAGCTGAAGATGGCCTGTCCAGTATTTGAAGGCTGCCTAGCACACATGTGCACAGGGGGATGACGTGGCTACATCATACACAGATGACAGAGTTCATGCATGCACTTAAGGACTCATGTAGCTGCCTCATATGTAGGTGATGCAATCATGCTGAACATGGATCATGTGCCCTTTAAGGTCCCCAGGGCTCATCCACACATTCATGGTCCTAGAACCTGGAAGTGTCAGCTTATGCTTGTTTGGCTGAAATCATAACAGTCTATCCTTCTGTTTATTATAAAAATTTGGGGAGTTTGGGGTCTTTAGTGGGTAGGAATAGGGCATTGTAACTATTGTATTCTATTGTGACTGCTTCCTGCTGAATTTGTGATTCGTCAGGTCTCTCGAGACTGCTTTTTGCTGATTTTGTGGACATCGAAGAGTTGAGATGCTTGGCCATGTCTTTAGGTGGCTGATTACTTTTGTGTTTTTTCAGGATCTGTGGCAGCTTGGACCACGCAAGATGCTGGAAAGGCAGAAAAATTATGTCTAGAAAAAATTTTAGATCCTGGTGATTGAGGGAAGAGATTCCCAAGATGGAATAGAGGGTTTGGGGGAAGGGGTGAAGGAGGGAATTTCTCAGGGGTTCCCAAGACCAGAAATGATAAGGGAAGAATTAAATGATACCTATTTTGGGTGAGTCTGGTCTGTTTAAATAGGTCCAATTGGCTCCCTCGAGCTTATGAAAAAAATGTTTGAAAAAAATAAATTTTAGACATATTAAAAGCTTATGATTATGATGATATTAGTGTTGGAATAGAAAATGGTGGGCATGAGGGAGGAAACGAAGGGGGAAAATTATTAGACCCCTCAATGTTTTACGTGCAGCAAATCTTAAGGCACTTGTTCTCCTTAACGTCATGATATTACTTCAACCTCCAGGAGTCACTGCTGCAGTCAGTGATAAATCTGTTACGTCAAAGTCTGTTTTGTGAGTTTTCTGGAGTCTGTGACTGTGAATGTCCCTAAACTCATTATTGTTTCTTACCACCTGGGCTTCTGGCAATCCTTGTACCTCCAGCTCTACGTTTAGTGATGGTTCCTGTAATAACAGAATGAGTGGTTAACTGAAAATTTAAGCATGACATTAGATATATAGAGAAGTTGGTAAAGCAGATAGGAGAAAGAGGAAGAGGGAGAGTATATGGAGTTTTTGGCACAGGAGAGTTGAGTACTGTGATGAAACTTTTACTTTTCTAGAACTGAAGAAAAAGTGGCTAATCTTGGTGTCCTCTGGAATGTAAAGGAGCAGGACCCTGTTTGAGTTACCGTATATGAGGGAATATCTTGAACTGTAAGAGTAAAAGGTTTAAGGTGAGACAGGTGGATCCAATGAGAAAGTCCCTCTAGCTTGGCAGCTGTGAAAGTTACAAGAATTAATTTAGAGGGGCCCTGTCATTTAGGGGAAATGAGTGAGAGGTATTGGTCTGGGGAAAAATAGTACTTGTTCTCCTATTTTAATCAGCAGTGGGCATGAATTGGCACACAGTTGAGGTAATGAGTAGTCGGTAAAATCCCATAATAGAGAGCAAAGATGGGATAACCGTGAAGTAAGCAAATGATCAGGAAGGGGAGAAGTTTTAGGTGAGAGGCTGGGGTTAAAACTGGCTGCCCATACATGAGTTCAAAGGATGAGTTGGAAGGGGGGCTTTTGAGGAGAGCCCTAAGTCTGATAAGGGCCAGAGGCAAAAGTTTTTCCCACTCAAGGTTAAATTCCTGTAACATCTTAACAAAAACATTGTTTAAGGAATAGTTAGTTTGTTCTACCTTCCCGGAATACTGAGGATGGTATAGGATATGAAAATGCCAGGGAATGTTAAGAGCCTTAAACTTTGAGAGATTTGGGAGATAAACTCTGGGCCATTATCCAACTGAAGAGTGTTTGGGATTCCAAATTGGAGGATAATGAATGTTAGGTTGAGGTAGGAGATTTGAGATATTAAGGGGTTGGGCAGGATTGGAAAGTGAGTGTGGCGTCTTCTACTAGTGCCACCTGGAGAGAAAGAACTCAGGAAGGGGGTAAGGTGTTTAAGCCTTTGTAAGTTAAGAGACTTACAGATTGTGGTGGGAGAAGACAGTGGTGGGTGACCTAAAGGTTAGTTTCTTTGACTCATGAATAAGAAGCTCAGTGGCAGAAAAGAGTGGAGGTATTAGTTTGGCTAATCTCCAAGGATGGACTGCAAAATAAAATATCATCTACGTACTTTTTATGAATTTAGACTTAGGGAGAGACAGTGAGAGTAGATCAGAAACTAAAGCCTGGTGTGGGCTGTCCTGGAGTCCCTGGGGAAGAACAATCCAGGTGAGCTATGTGGAGAGATGAGTGTCAGGGTTAGTCCAGGTGAAGGCAAAGATATTTTGAGATTGAGAGCTGAGAGGAATATAGGAAAAAAACATACTTGAGATCTAGAACTGAGAAGTGGGAGGTTCCTGGAGGAATTGTGGAAAGAAGTGAGTAAGGATTAGTCACTACAGGATGAAGAGGGACCACTGCAGAGTTAATGAGCCAGAGGTCTTGAACCAGGTGATAGGGTCCATTAGTTTTTTTAACAGCAAGTATAGGGGTGTTAAAGGAAGAAGTGGATGGGCAAAGTAGCTTTTTTCTTAAAAGTTCAGAGATTAAAGGATTTAGTCCCCTATGGCTCTGAAGAGTGATGAGCTTGGGTAATGTACTTAGTAGGATCATGGAATTGGATAATGATGGGGGAATGGTGTTTAGAAACAGAGGGGTTTGGGGTGTCCCAGGCTTGGAAATTTACCTGAGAGGCTGGTAGAGTAAAAGACACATTGGAGCTGGGAGTTTGGGAGGCTAGAGAGAGGAGGAGAGCTGTTGGTGAGTCTGGGGTAAGTTGAATGGAAAGAGCAAATGAAATGAAAGCTCCTACTTTTGCTATAAATGAATGAATGAATGAATAAATAAATAAATAAATAAATAAATAAATAAATAAATAAATACTCTTCCCATGAGAGGTACTGGGCAGATTAACATGACTAAAAAATGAATGAGTGAGATAAATACCCCTAAAAACACAGTTAAGTGGTGGGGTCTGCTGAGGTAGACAAGGTTGTTCCCCTACCCCAACAATAGTGAAATTAGAAGGAGAAGTAGGCCCCCAGAATTCCCTTAGTACTGAGTATGTGGCTCCAGTGTCCAAGAGAAAGAAGATGGACCATCCTGATTCTGTGATGTTTACCTGTGGCTCCCTGTTACAGATAATGGTTGTGGTTAGGTCAAAGGAACCCAGGCAGCCTCACACGTCCATGGCCAGACCTAGAAGGTCAACTTGGGAATTTTCTGGGTTTGATGTCTCCATGCCACGATGTGCACAAGGACAATCAACTGCTCAATGTCCTTCCCTATGACATCTTGGACAAGGTCTTGCAGGAGCAAGATGAGAATGAGGGTATACTCGGGCCCAGTGACCAGTTCTACCACATTTGAAACATAGGCCTGGTGGTTCTCCAGACCTGGAGGGGGACAAAGGAGCAGCATAGACATCATGGATCAGGGGATCTGTCACCTCAGCTGGTTGGGAGGCCGTGGCTAACACATGACAGTGATGATTGTGGGCTTTGTCATTCCTTACATGGTACACATTAAAAGCCAACTCTAAGACTTCTGCCTGTGGAGTCAATGGGCCTTTCTCCAAATGTCTGAGTTTAGCCTTAATTTCAGGGTAGCACTCAGAAAAAAATTGAGCCATGAGTAACTGTCTGCCTTCTGTGGTTTCTGGATCTAAGTTAGTATAAACCTCACAGAGCTTTAGTGAGGTATTTCAAAAATGCAGAAGAATTTTCCTTCATATCTTGAATGACCTCTGAGAGCTTATTATAGTTTACTCTCTTGAGGACTGCCTTATAGAGACCTGCCAGAATGCAAGTCAAAAAACCGGTCCCTAACTAAAATTCTAACTGGGGGTGTTATAATCTCAGTGTAATTCCTACTCTGGGATGCCTCTGCCCCAGGGGGTGTGTTGCATGCATGTTGGTGAACCTTGTCTGCATGTAGTCTGGCCTGCTTCCAAACTCACCTGCACTCTTCAGGAAGTAGGTTATTAGATAGGATCATATAGATATCATGAAAGGTGAGATCATAAGAGTGGGTAATATATTGGAATTGATTAATGATAGAGGTAGAATTAGATGTATAGGACCCAAGTTTTTGTTCTATATGGGAGAATTCTGAGTGTGAGAAGGGGTTGTGTACCCTAATCAATCCATCTACACTGGCCACCTCTTGCAACAGGAGAATTGAAGCCAGCGTGGTTTGGTCAGGGTTGGGTTCCATAATAGCAGATGAGCATGTGAGAGGAGGGGTAAAAGTGGGTGTCAGAGCTGGGCAGCTGCTATGGCCAGGCACTGGAGAGGAAGAATGATCTGGAAGGACTGATGGAGTAGTTAGTGGAGAGAGAGAGAGCTGAGGAGGGCAGTGGAGCTTGGGTGGCACAGGTGAGAGCAGAGAGAGGTGACAAGGCAGGCAGCAAGCCAGTCAGAGGTAAGGGAGCAGAAGTATCTGTCTGTTGAGGTTGGGAAAGTGTGGGTTCCTTAGCTGAGTCCAGAGCAATAGCTAAAAGAGCAGGAGTAGCTAGCTGCCCACTGAGGTCGAAAAGGTGGGGGTTTGTTAGCTGGGTCCAGAGCAGAAGTGGAGTGTTCTTCTGGCTCAGATGGCATAGCCAGAAACATGTGAGCAGGCAAACAATTCGCAAGAACAGAGAGTTTAGACTTAGAGCTTAGACAGTAAAAGGCTTAGATATAAAGAAACTCCTTCCATGTGCCTGTGTGCTGACAGTGGTTAGAAAGCTCCTGTAGAATATTGGGATCAAAGGTGCTGTTAGGCAGCCACTTTAAATTGTTACCTAAATTGTAACAAGGCCATGTTTTCAAACAAAGATGGACACATGTGGAAATCCGTAAGTAGGGCATTAAGACCTGGGATTTTAGGGTCTCTAAAAAGGCATCCCAGGAGGGAGGTTGGATTGATGGTCTTTTATGGCTTGCTACCCTTAGCTGAAACCATGAACACCAACAAGAAATGGCGATACCACAAGGCTTATAGAAGAATGTCTCCTTTCTATAGGCAGGGTGTGAAACAGTGACACCACAAGCCTATAGAAAGATATCTCTTGTCTACAGGCAGGATGTTGAAGCCTGACAAGCTCCAGTCAGGGCAACTCAGAGGCCAGAGATGCTAGAGGCCACTCTGAGTGGTCTCTTATGGTGGGGACCACTGACGAGTGGTCCAAAAGAAAAGAAAAAGAAAAAGAAAAATCTGAGGGACCCTCAGACCCTCAGTGTGTGCAGTTCTAGTGCAGTTGGACTACCCTGGGTTATCCAATCATGATTTTAGCTAAGGGAAGCAACCAAAGATGAATGTCAGCAAAGGGCTCAACCATAACCACAAAGGCCATGGTTGGGGGCTGTCTCACTACTTCTAGGAACACCAAAAGATTTCTGGGATCTCAACAGTCAATTCCTCTGGTTTAGAGAAATGGTTAAGTTGACCAGAATGTAGAAACTCACCAATTTAAGTTGGTGGTGTACATAGAGGTTGCACTCAGACAGATGGAACACATAGTTATTGCGGAAAAAATACCCGGTTCCAGATCCCAACCCTGGGAGAGGGCAAGAGAGCCTCCCGAGTCTCAGGCACCAAAGAAATTACCTGGCATGAGTGAGAAGGAAGCACAGAACATGCAACAAACCTTCTTAGGAGTTTATTGTGGGGGGCATGTACAGGCCTAGTGAGGTTGGTGTGCAGAAAGAGGGCTGAAGATGGTGCATCCAGCTTTTAAAGACTGCCTAGTGCAAGCACACAGGGGGATGACATGGCTATGTCATACAAAGATGGCAGAGCTCACACATGCATGCAAGGGCTCACATAGCTTCATCATATGTCGGAGATGCAACCATGCTGCACATGAGTCATGTGCCCTTTAAGGTCCCCAGGGCTTGTCCTTGTGGCCCTAGAACCCAAAAGTGTCAGCCCTGCTGGTGTGGCTGAAATCAAAACAATAAATATGCTACAATTTCATTGTCCATTCATTATTCAATGAACATCTAAGTCATTTCTATTTCCTAATTATTGTGCAGAAAATAACATAATTAGTAACTATCTCTATAGTAAGTTGTAGAGGCCTTTGATTATATGCCTAAGAATTGTATAGTTGGGTCATGTGGTAGAATTTTTTTATTTTATTTTGAATATTTTTGAGGCATTTACACACTGGTTTCTAGAGTGGCTGTATCACTTTGCTCCCACCAACAGTAAGTAAGTGTTCTCTTTTCCTCATGTCTATACTAACATTTGCTGTCATTTCCACAATCTTAGCCATTCTGACTGAGGGAAGAATAAATCTTAAAGTAATTTTAATTTGTGTTTCCATAATGACTAATAATTTTGAACATTTTAAAAAATGTTTATCAGCCATTTGAACTTAATCTTTTGCGATCTCTCTGTTTAAGTCCATGCCCCAAATTTTTACCGAGTTACGTATTTTCTTGATGTTATTTTTTAGTTCATTATATGTTCTAGAAGCTAACCCTGTTTGAAATGTATACTGGAAATTTTTTCTATTTTGTAGGTTGCCCCTTCATTCAAGTGATTATGTCTTTTGCTGTAAAGAAGTTTTCTTTTAGTTTCATGTGGCTCCATTTATTGTTGGACTTACTGCCTGTGCTATGAGTTTGTTTCTTGTGACAATAAATTCCTCGTTAAGGGAGAGCCTTGAGTACCAGCCTCAGCACCCCAATAGGGTCCAACTAAGGTTCACTATGGCAAGTGAAAACCTGACTAAATGAATCTGAGGGTAAAAGGAATAAATCAACTCACATGTGTTACCTCTGTAATGGTCTGCCCTGTCCCTTTAGGAGACAAGCCACACCCACTCCCTCCCCTGTCTGCTGAGGCAAGCTCATCTTCAGCTTCTAGCCTGAGTCCCTTCTTTTCCACTTCTCTCTCTCTCTCTCTCTCTCTCTCTCTCTCTCTCTCTCTCTCTCTCTCTCTCTC
>NW_026067908.1:19810079-19895941 GCF_014885135.2 Alexandromys fortis | reverse complement strand
CCCTCCCCCTCCCCCAGTTAAGTCCCCCTCCCTCGTCAGCCCAAAGAGCAATCAGGATTCCCTGCCCTGTGGGAAGTCCAAGGACCACCCACCTCCATCCAGGTCTAGTAAGGTGAGCATCCAAACTGCCTAGGCTCCCACAAAGCCAATACGTGCAGTAGGATCAAAAACCCATTGCCATTGTTCTTGAAGTCTCAGTAGTCCTCATTGTCCACTATGTTCAGCAAGACCAGTTTTAACCCAGGCATTTTCAGACCCAGGCCAGCTGGCCTTGGTGAGTTCTCGATAGAACATCTCCATTGTCTCAGTGTGTGGATGCACCCCTCGCGGTCCTGCGTTCCTTGCTCGTGCTCTCTCTCCTTCTGCTCCTGATTTGGACCTTGAGAATTCAGTCTGGTGCTTCAATGTGGGTCTCTGTCTCTGTCTCTCAATAAGTCTTTTTTGTGCCAATATTATGCTGTTTTTATTACAATAGCTCTGTACAATAACTTGAAATATGAGAATGTGATACCTACAGCAGTTTTTATTTATTATTATTGTTGCTGTTACTGTTATGATTTATGGCAATATCAATCCTACCAACCTATGAGCAAGTCCCACTATTGGCAGGGGACTGCGGCAGTTAGGAAACAGAATATGCCGTGCAGATGGAGCTTAGGTATGGATAGTTTATTTAGTGGGTATGGGGAAGGGTAGGGGAGCATGGGAGGGGAAGAGAGAAAGAAATAGAAAGACAGAGAGAGGGGAGAAGAGGAGAGAGAAGAAGGAAAGGAAGAATGAAACAGAAAGCTGTGCCTTCAGAACAGTGGGCAGAGAGAGAAAAGGGAAGAGAGTTAAAAAACAGCTTGCCTAGGTGTGAAGGGAGGGATTGGAATGGGCAGAGCTTGTCACTTAAAGGGACAGGGTACTGACAGGGAAGGCCAGCAAAATTATAAGAGTTACTATTATCATTATCATTGTTTTTAGTAGTTGTTGTTCAGGATCATTTTGACAGTCCTTGGGCTTTGTATTCCCATGTGAATTTTAAGGTTAGTTTTTCAATTTCTGTGAGGAACTCTATTGGAATTTTAAAGGTAACTGCATTGAGTCTGTAGATCCATTTTGGTAGGTTGGCCTTTTTTCCACATCAATATCAATTCTACCAACCCATGAGCAAGGGAAATGTTTTAATCTTCTGGTATTTTCTTCAGTTTTGTCTTAGTGTCTTAAAGTTTCATTGTACATGCCTTTTAGTTCATTTATTACATTTATTCCAAGATATTTTAATTTGTCAAGGTTTTGTGGATATTATTTCCCTAGTTTCTTTTGCAGTATGCTTATCATTTATATATAGGAAGGCTACTGAGTTTTGTGTGTTAATTTTGTGCCTGCTATATTGCTAATTATGTTTATCAGTTGTAGCAGGTTTTTTGGAATCTTTAGGGTCTTTTACATATAGAATCTCATAATCTGCAAGTAAGGATACTTTTCCTGTCCTACTCAGATCCCCTGATCTCCTTTAGCTGTGTTATTGATCTAGCTAAGAATTCAAACACTACTTTAAAGAGTGGTGAAGAATGGACATCCTTGCCTTGCTCCTGATTTTAGTGGAAATGCTATGATTCTTTTCTTCATCTAGGTTTCCTGTATGAAGTCTTTATCATGTTGAGATATATTTTCTATTTCCCTCTTCGTTCCAGGCTTTTTATCATGAATGAGCGTTGGATTTTGCAAAAGGCAAATCTAATGAGATGATCTAATAAGATAGTCGTGTGGTTTATATCCCTTACTCTATTTAGGTGCTGGATTACATTTATAGATTTATATATGTTGAACCATCCTTGGAACACTGAACTGAAGCCAATTTTATTATAGTGGATAATCTTTTTTATATGTTCTTGAATTTCATTTCCAAATATTGGAGTACTTGTCTATGTTCATTTGTATCCTTAAGAGTCTTAGAATTTCCTCAGGGTTCATTTTTATGCCTATTTCCTCTCTAATTTCATTGATTCTCTCTCTCTCTTGCTTTTTGAACCAACTCCCTTCTTCCTTTACTAGAAACCAACACTCAAATTTAATGTGTTTTGAATTATTAGATCATTTCCCAAATTATCAATGAGTGAAAACTCCAATACTCAGTCTATTAAATACAACAAAATAAATATACTGACTTGTGTATTGGTGAGTATGAAGTAGCTGCTGAATAAAGGATAAAAGAAATGAGGAACTCAAGTTGTTTCTTCTTGGGCTACCTTTTGTCATGACAAAAATGTCCTATTGAGCTGCTCAGAACACATTGTGATTCACACACTATGACCAATTCTACAGCAGGAAGTCATGTATCCCAGATACTAATGCTACCAACACTATAGACCCTGGAGCCATGATCTCTTCAAAAATGTATCTGTACTCCAGATACTAGCTCTTTGATCACTTCTCAGAGCAGTGTGTCAGAAACCAGTGCTCCCATCAGTAAAATATACCTGTGAGCTAGGAATAGCACCAAGGCAGAACTCCTGGACCATATCTATCTCTGTGAAATAAAAATAAATTAGTAGGGCCACAGGAACTTTTGCAACTCGAGACAACAAAAAAATCTCATCACATATCTGAACTGACATAGCCCTCTGGTTACCAAGAACAACTACAACCTTTACAAGTATGGATTTCAGATGACAAAAGTTTGTGTATAGACACGTACACATACTGACTATATGGCTGGACAGATTACCCCTCCCCTGTGAGTGTCCTTAAACCCATCCATGGGTGAAGATCTTCTCCAATACAAACAACCCATTGAGTCCAATATTAGTCCGATTTCTATTACTGCGACAAAACTCCTGAGAGAAACAACCTAAATGGAGAAAACACATTTTAGTTTATTTGCTTTTGTTTTGTTATTTTGTTTTGCTTTGTTTTTTTGCCACTGTTTCAGAAGTGTCAGTGCATGGTCATTTGCCAGTGTTTACTTTTGCGTCTAAGGAAAACACTACACCATTGTGATAAAGCTTAGTCGAGATGAATGTTCAGCTCTCAGTGACCAGAAAACAAAAGCACCGGACTGAAATCTCAAGGTCCAAATCAGAAGCAGAAGGAGAGAGAGCACGAGCAAGGAACTCAGGACCGCGAGGGGGGCACCCAAACACTGAGACAATGGGGATGTTCTATAGGGAACTCACCAAGGCCAGCTGGCCTGGGTCTGAAAATGCCTGGGTTAAAACAGGTCTTGCTGAACATAGCGGACAATGAGGACTACTGAGACCTCAAGAACAGTGGCAATGGGTTTTTGATCCTACTGCACGTATTGGCTTTGTGGGAGCCTAGGCAGTTTGGATGCTCACCTTACTAGACCTGGATGGAGGTGGGTGGTCCTTGGACTTCCCACAGGGCAGGGAACCCTGATTGCTCTTTGGGCTGATGAGGGAGGGGAACTTGATTGGGGGAAGGGGAGGGAAATGGGAGGCGGTGGCGGGGAAGAGACAGAAATCTTTAATAAATAAATAAAAAAAAGAAAAAGAAAAAAACAAAACATCAAAAAAGAATAATATTAAAAAATTAAGAAATTAATTAAAATAAACTTTCCTCTTATGACCATTGTAATTTGTTCTATAAGTTCTGTATAGAACTTTCTAATTTTATTATCTCAAGATATTTTTAAGTTGGCATTTTAATTTCTTTTTGGATTCATTTACTTTTAGATTATCATATTAATTTTTGTTTTTCTTGAATTTTTCAAAGGTCTTCACATTATTTTTGTATTCATATCATTATAGCCAGAGAAATTAAACTTGTTAAGGGGTTTTTTGAAGTGTGATTATAATCTACCCTGGAAATTGCTTTGCATCTGTTTGAGAATTATGTGTATTCTTTTGTACATTGTTGTGCATTTTTTTTCTGCTCAACACATTAAAACGCATTTACCATCAGCTAAACATTACATCCTTGTGGAGTCAGTGATTAGTATTTCATAAAAAATATGGGTAAGAAACTTTATATTACCTTCTAATAATTCTCCATAAATTTTAAGGATAGTTTTTTTATGTAAAAAATTACAAAACAAAATTACTGTGTGCAGATGACCTGTAAATTCAGTCCAGAAAAAGATGTTTATAATGTCACCAGAAAGAGTATTTATATGTAAAGGTGGCCTTAAGAGAAAAAAAAGTGAAAGTTTTATAACATTGAAAGAAATCAAAGAGGATATAAAACTTGATTGAATCTTAGGATCAAAGATTAGATTAATCAATATTATACACATGACTATACCACTCTGTCTACAGAGTCCATATGGTATCTAACAAACTGCCAATGGTTATTTATAACAGGAATAAAAAAATCCTAATATCCATGTGATACACAAAGCCCTAGAAAGCAAAAGTCATCTTGAGTTAGAAAGAAAGTGGAAAGGAAGAAAGGAAGAAAGGAAGGAAGGAAGGAAGGGAGGGAGGAAGGGAGGGAGGGAGGGAGGGAAAGCTAAAGATATCATACTCTCCAATCTCAAGTGACATAAAAGATTTATAAATGTTATAATACATAGTACTGTTGATAAAACATAGGCATAGAACAATTAAACAAAAAGAAAAACCAAGAAATAAGAACATGTGTATATGTTGAATTTACCATAAAAAAACCAACCATGAATATACATAGGAAAAGAATATTCTCTTCAATAAACTATGTGAATTCTGCTGGTCATTCGGGTAGCCTGAAGGATAAAAATGAAACTGATCCTTATCACCATGCATAAAATTACTTGAAAACAGATTAAGGATTACTACAAAAGTTCTAAAATAATAAAATGTCTAGAAGCAAACAATAAAAAATGCTCCATAAAGCCAAATCTGATGAGAGGGGAGATGGCACCCAGAGCACATCACTATGAAAATTATCAGCAAAATGGACACCTATGAGCAGAATGATAGGAAGTGTTTGTAAGCCATATATTTACTATTAATTAAGAGATCACCATCTATACTTTTATAGCTCAGCAACAGAATACCTTATAGCCACTCCAATTAGAAATGGACAAATGAAAGATCTGAGTAGGTATTTTCCATTGAAAACTTGTAAATGACAGTAAGTATATGGTCTCTGCACTATTTGAATCACTATTTTAATGTTTTAAATTATGTTAATGTTCAATATAAGAATATTTTTTACTCTTTCTTATATTATTCAAATTCAATTCAATTTCTAACCAGTCTTGGGGTAGGATCGTTCACATCTCTGAATAATTAGCTTCTAACAGACAGAAAACAGGTTTACAACTATCCATTAATAAAATATCATTTTATGTCATGTGTTAATAACTCATCTCTAGTGTATCAATCAATGACTTTTATATATCAGTATATAATAAGAAATCCTGCACCACCAAAGAAAAGGGTCACCATAGTATGCCACATTAAACAAATTAATGACATTTTCAATGGATGAAATCAAAACCCAGGGAAAGTCCACAAGGATGGGCAAATGTGATTCTCTGCATATGGCTTCACAGGATGACACTTCATAATACATCATCTTTCTGCTAAGCTGCACAGCATCTCTGGTGCTTTAGACATATTGTTTACCTCACCAAGAGGCTCAGGTTCTAAAGGTAAGAACTGAACAAATGCCATCACTGAGGAAACAGAGCAGATGGCCCATCTATGATGGTCTGCTTTCGCTTGGAGAGAAACTGTGCCAATCCCAAGCGGACCCATTGCCAAGTAAAAGAGGTCTTGGCTGAGGATCTGTACTTCCCTTTTCACAAAAAGCTTATTCATTTTCTCAGGCTCTCTTGCCTACTACCTAGTTCTATTACTGTCCCTCCCAGAAGCCAAGAGCCCCTTTATGACCATTCTGTGCTGCATCTCACTGATATGTGCACTGTCGGAATTTCACCCAAGCTTCTTACTCCAGTTCCAGGATGTTTTATTTCAAGTCTTTTCCTAGCTTAATTGCTGATGGGGAAATGCATGTTATTTGTTGAAGAATGTCAATGACATGCAAGGAATAGAATTGTTGGAACCTCTTCCACAGAATGGGCTTTATTAGCCAGCCATCTGTTTGAGCAATTTCATTTTATTGGACTCAAAAAAATTCACAGAAATAGATTTTAAAAATATTATGATTATTAAGTATGCTTTCACTTTCGAGATATAGGACCCTGATCTCCAATGTTATTAAAGAAAACTAACAATACAAATCTGAAGACCAACATGGTCAAAGGTTTAGTTCGGAGAATCTAGACTCTAAATTGAGAGGAGGATGTTTCTTGTTTGTAAAAAGATACTGAACATGAAAACACACATGCAGTCTGCATTATCTGAAAGAATTTTAATCTGCATGAAAAGTGTAGGAGTTAATATTTCTCATTGCTGAGACAAAATACTTGACAAGAGTAATCAGAAAGGAAGACTTTTGTCATCTCATTGTGTCGGGGTACAACAACGTCATGGCAAAGGAGACATGGTGACAGCAATATGAGGCTTCTGGTCATATTGTATCATAACCAGGAAGTAAAGAGAGATTAGTTCTGGTGCTTTGGTGAACTTCTCCTTTTTATTCAGTTCAGTACCCTGATGCATGTGATTGTGCCACCCACAAAAAGGTGGATATTACCTATCCAGTAAAAATGTACTGGGAACAACACCATAGCTACAACCAGTAGTGTGTTTCCATGGAGACTTTATGTCCAATCCAGTTGTCAGTGAAGATCAGCCATCGAAGTACTGGATCAAAACCTTGTCACATTTGGAAAGAAACTCAAAGGAAATAGTAAGGCAGAAACAAAGGAAAGGATTCTGAATACATAATAGTCAAAATCAAGTGATGTGTGCAAGCAGAATTATAGCAGCCTTTGGGGAAATTTCAGAATCAAGACTTGCATCTTATATTCTTTCCAACTTTGTTAATTTCCTTCTCTATGATAGGGTACTTTTCTACCACACCCCAATTGGGTTAATGCACTCTTCAGAAAATAGAATATATACCTGTTTCGTTTGCCTTTCTCTTTCTAATGCATAGCATAGTGCTTAAAATTTAGCTCAAATGTGTTTTCTAGGACAGGAATGTGTAGCACATTAAGAATTAAATGAGGATTCTTCCAAAAAATAAATGAATATTGATTAATCTTTTGTAAATGATGAACTCGGAACATTTATATTTTGTTTTGTTTCTGCACTTGTTCCAAAGAAACAGTCCTCTTCAGAGGATGGAATACTAAGGCCAGGATTTAACTCCTTTTATCCCGCAGACATAGATATTACTAAAATTTATAATAGTACAGACCTCAAAAGAGGCAAGAGGTCTTACTTTTATTTCTTCTAAGGAGTTAGAAAATATTTGGATATTGAGAAGTAAATGTTTTAATCAATAATCATATCCCCCCAGGCAGTGGTAGTGCACACCTTTAATCTCAGCACTCGGGAGGTAGAGGCAGATGGATGGGTCTCTGTGAATCCACGGCCAGTCTACAAGAGCTAGTTCCAGAACAGGCTCCAAAGCTACAGAGAAACCATGTCTCAGAAAACCAAAAACCAAAAATAATAATTATATTTCCCTGTATTTATAGTAGAGTTAAAGTGACTTCTCTACCCTAGAAACTTCTTAGCACCTTCATCTTCCATATGCCCCCAGAGCAATCTCACTGGAATAGGATTTGTTCAGGTCATCTCCATGCTGGTTTCAAGACAACTCCTGCCTCAGCATGACAGTAAGCACCATTCCCCTTCTCCATGTTTGGCCCCACCAAGTCCAGGTATCTTTACATACAGACAACTTTTGTGCCCAGACTCCTACCATGTCATATAGTCTTCTAATTTTGAAGCATTCACTATCCCTTAGCCTTAGTCTTTATTCTCTTTTCTACATTCATTTCTGTGAATCTGGGTATTGAACTAGCAGTATTCAGATTCTTTGACAAGTACTAATTTAAAGGACACATAGTATTTATTTTAATTTGAGATCTAAGATATTCAGGACAGCGATAGATACAGGTCTTAGAGGCCAGATATACAGAAGTCAAAAGACACTGAGAAGGGGGAAATGATGAAAAGGCGGGGGGGGGGGAGGGAACAGTAAGTAGTGGATATAAGGTAGGGCATTATGTAAATGAGCTTTTAACAGAGTATTTTGACTGGTGGACTTAGTACAAACTGGTATACATGGTAGATGGTCACATTGGAACAGAGGTATTAGCTGTGGTATGTCTGTACAGCCTATGTAGTGTGAGAGTCAGCAAGAATATGTTGTCTGTAGCTAAATGCATGAACACCAGAAGGAAGCTGCTTAAAGCAGATATGAACACCAGAAGGAAGCTGTCTAAAGTAGATACCTCACCTGGCCATGCTGACAAACAAGGGGAGGTAGAAATGAAAATTCTAAACCCTGATCTTAAGATGACAAAGTTAAGAGAGATGTGAAACAAATGCAAAATTGTAAGATTTCATTCCTGTATTGCCACATTTTGACAATAAGAAAATGAAAATATTTCATTAATTTCATCATTTAACTGTTGTCCAGTCATTTATCCCAGTGGAATGATTCTACAGATAGCTGCCTGTCTAAAGACTCTACTTAACCTATAGTCATTTGAGACAGATTGTTAACATTCATATTTTGCATATAATAGTGGCCAGTGCCTAACTCATTAATGATACTAGCTTGCTGCTTTTTAAGTCAAGTCAACTAGCATTGAAAACAATGATTCCCTAGGGTCTCATTTAAAAACGAGATGCCAACACCCTTCTCTATTCATCCATGTTTGTAAAATGATATATATTATTTTAATAATGCAAATGTTTATAGTATTGTGTGTTGTTTTTTTCTAACTTTTTTTTCTGTCAACTTTACAGATCACATAATTTATTCCACTTCTCTGTATTAGGTATCCAGGCTAGTAACAGGAGTCAAAATAACGTTGATGGTTCTATAGATTAGTCATTTCTGAATTACATAAAAAGAAGATAATATTCAATTAATTTAAAATACATCTGAAAAACATGAATACAGAGAATGATCAATATGCACAATAATGTGAACAAATATGGTCAAAGTTTAATGACAGCGTCTGTTTCACTATCTGCACATTGAGGTGCTTCTGTAGAATTAACAACATTTTTAAATTTATACTTCACACACTGGTATTTGTTTGTATGTCTTTAAAGCTGAACAGCAAAACAGCTCACTGATAGGACTGGTGAATATAGCTAAAGCACTGAGTTGTAATACTGTCTTTACCTAATAAGACAAGTCACTGATGTCTTTATTTATTTATTAAAGATTTCTGTCTCTTCCCCGCCACCGCCTCCCATATCCCTCCCCCTCCTCCAATCAACTCCCCCTCTCTCATCAGCCCTAAGAGCAGACCAGTTCCCTGCCCTGTGGGGAGTCCAAGGACCTCCCACCTCCTTCCAGGTCTAGTAAGGTGAACATTCAAACAGCCTAGGCTCCCACAAAGCCAGTACGTGCAGTAGGATCAAAAACCCATTGCCATTGTTCTTGAGTTCTCAGTCGTCCTCATTGTCCGCTATGTTCAGCGAGTCCGGTTTTATCCCAGGCTTTTTCAGACCCAGGCCAGCTGGCCTTGGTGAGTTCCCAATAGAACATCCCCATATCTCAGTGTGTGGGTGCACCCCTCGTGGTCCTGAGTTCCTTGCTCGTGTTCTTTCTCCTTCTGCTCTTAAAATTACCCCCTTTAAAATAACATCAGGACAAGGACAATCTATTTGTTGCCTCTTTGCCCAAACCTATGAAATCAACATGGCTTTATGAGGCTTACAGAAAATAGTAAAGAGTCACTTGTAATCTATATTTCCCACAACATGTCTACCAGAGGAAACCTGGGCTGACATTGCTTTAAACCTCTTGAATGAATGGCTCAGTTCACTCAATTTAACTGCTACTTAAGTGTATGTTATTTGTGATTGGGAAAACAATAAAGAACAAAATGATACCCCCCCCCTGCAAAAAAAAAAAGCTTTCTTTTTGGTCCAATTAAACAAAAGTATATGCACTGTTGAAAATACAAACAAGAATTAGCAGTAGAAGCATCTAAGAAATTTAAAATGGAATTAGCATATGGGATGTCGTTATACGGTTATATCTACACCTCTAGTCACCAAGGAATACATCTCCACTGTGTCACCAGTCTTATTCTTCTGGTTGTGTCATCCCACAGAAAATCTTTGGCCTTGAACATTTCTGGTCTAAGAAATATAGTCCAAACTATTAGCATGACATTAAAGGACTTCCCACAATGCAACCACACCATTGTTTCTCAACCAAGGTTTCTCAAACCTTGCTTCCCACACCATATTCATCCCTTTGAAGTATCAGATCTGTGTTGGTTATTATTCTGATTCTGTGATAAAACACCATGACCAAGGAAATTTATGAAAGAAAGTGTTTAACTTGGTTGGGGCTTGTTGCTTTCTAAATTTTGAGTTCATGTTCATCAAGACAGGGAGCATGGCCTCAGGAAGGCAGGCATACTACTGCAGCAACAGCTAAGAGAATCATACGTTAATCCAGAAGCACAAGGCGCAGAGAGCTGAGAATGGTATGGCCATCGTGTGGACTTTTGAAATCCCAACATTCACCTCTAGTGATGATGTTGGTTTTAAGATGGGGATTTGGTTTGGTTGGTAGAATTTGCTTCGCTTGCACAAGGCTTTGGGTTTGATTGCCGACATTGTATAAACAGTCACGATTGTGCAACCCTCTTCAGCATGTAGGGTAAGGAAGCAGGGAGATCAGGGTTTCAAGGTCATTGAGGTCACCCTATACTAAAGAGCCTTCTAGTGGAAGAAGAGAACTAGAAGGATGCAGAGGTAGAGATAAGAGCAGAGGAAGAAGGGGAGATTTTGATGGGTTCCTAGAAGTTGAGTGTGGATCAGCATGAGACTTGACTTAAGGTCCTTGACTTGAGGAAGTGTAAGATATGTCTACCACAAAAAATCATCCAATATTTATGCTAAACGTTTGAGAAGGAGCCCCTGGTGGCTCTAGCAGAGTAAGGAAAAATCTAATAACACAAGGAGATATTTCTCTATGGTAAAGTCTTCACTCCTTCACTCCTTCACTTCAGGGGAAGAAATGGATTTTCTTGTTTTTGTTTGTTTAGTTTATGCCTATCACTACTGGGAAGAGCACTCATGTCCTCACACACTTCCTGTCTTACCCGTCATCTATTAACATAGCTGGCAAGGGTTCAGGCTTCAAGGAATCAGATCCAGAATAAGGCAATCAGAAAATAGACTGGCTAGAGGGATTGGTGTGAAGCTATACTGATGAAAACCTTCTATAAAAACTATGGTCTGGAAAAACTGTACATGTAAACAAAAACTAATTATAATATTAAACTTTGTCATCATACCCACAGAGCTCTAGTGTAATAACATTCAATGCAGCTGACACAGCAACAGGGTACAAACTCTGAGGGTGGGGGGCGGGGGTCTTAAGGAAGCCTGTAAATTGGAAGGATGCAAAAAGATACGTTGGGTAAGCGCAACCCAACCTCCTATCCAATTATCATAAATCTTTCAACTAAAAGTTGATTTATCTTGGTTCTATTACCTTATAAAACACCACTCATCAAAATAAGACACATAAGGAAAAGCATAGTCTACAATAGTCTAGTCTAAAAGAGACAAAATTCAAAATGCATATTATCTATACAGTTCAAAAGGTAAAAGGGCAAAGAAACGAGAGTATGGAGATCATTCTAAAAACTGTCAAAAGATGATAAGGAGCATCAAGCTGGCTCAAGAAACTCAAAGCAAAACAAGATAAAAACCCAAAACCTGTGCATATCATATCAAAACCACAGAAAATCAGACAATGAGAAAATACTGAAAGATGTTAAAAGGGGAGTAGAAACAAGACTCAAACAGGAAGATGTGTAGATAGAGCAGTAGAGAGATGAGGTACCTAGCTCCATCTATAAAATGTTTGCCATGCAAGCATGGAAACCTGACTTCTATCCTCAGTACCCACGTAAAACATGACAACCATGTAGCATTTTTTTATAATCCCAACCCCAGGAAGGTAGATATAGGAGGATTCCTAGTGAGTGCTGGCCAACCGTCTTAAATGTCAAGCAGCAGATCCCTATGAGAGATGTTATATCAAAAAGTAAGATGAACAGCTCCTGAGGAATGATAATTGAGGTTGAAGTTTATAGTCTCTACACACATCTGCACATACACATACACTCATGCACACAAAAGCATGCCCATGGTTAAGCAATGATGATTATGAAGTTACTCTGTGTCAACCATAAGGAAGTAAATGAAAGATAATTAACTAATAATGGTAGGGGACACCTGGTTAGAAACCCTACAACCAAAAGAACATTGAGCGAAATTAAATGGAGTGAAATATTTTAATTGAAAGAATTAAAATGCCAACCAATAATTTCCTTTCCAATAAAATATCCTTAAAATAAGGCAAAAATACAAATTTTCTCAAGTTATCAAACACCAAGAGAATTGTGCAACACCTGTCTCCCCAAATCCTAAAAGAAACAGTCTCTGCAGAAAGAAAATTAATTCAAAAACTCACATCTACCTAATGAAAGAATATCAGAGAAAAGAATATCTCAAAGAGAGATACTTTTATATTCTTTATTGATCTGAAAAGATACCAATCTGCAAAGTTATAACATGAACAGTGTTTTAGATGATTGTAGCACGTGGGTAAATACGATGAATGACGATAAACTCACCAGAGAGCAAGGGACTACTGGGGTACTCCTGTGATAAGGTAGACATCTGTGCAGCTTGTGAGGCAGAATAATATAATTCAAAGTGAAATAAGGTTGGTTTAAATTGCAAACAAGTAAAATTTAAAGATAAATATAATTGACATGCCAAGAAAAGATAAAATGGAATTATATGGAATGCATAAATAAAATGGAAAACAGAAAGAAAGAGGGGAAAGGTTACCAGGATAATGAACAGAGGACAGATACAAGCACAGCTGGGTATTAATCTAGCTGTATATTTAACATTTTAAATGCTAATCACTTGAAGCCACCAACCTACAGATTTACAAACAAAATAAACAAAATTTAACTCATGCTGTTTACAAAACTGAAAACACAATAAACTGCAAATAAAGAAATGAAGAAAATATGTGCTAACACTAATTGGGGAAAAAAAGTCATACCACCTTGCATGCATGTAACCTTGTCTTAACCTGATATATTAACTTCTAAGAAACTTATCTTCACAAAATAGTTTATTTTCAGAAAATAAAGATATTACACAATGTTAAAGGTATCCATTTTTGCTATTGGATACAATTCCAAATATATATGGACCTAAATAGTGATAATTAAAACTTCTGAGTCAAAAACTTGATAGAATATGTACTTCACTGCTCCCATATCCACCCTTCCTTTATCCCAACCATCCCATTTTCCCAAACTCCCCCCATCCTCCCCTTCTCACTTTTCTCTCCCCATTTCCCCTTACCCCCATCCCATCCCACCCCCAAGTTCCCAATTTTTTCCCGGCAATCTTGTCTATTTCCAGTATCCAGGAGGATAACTATATATTTTTCTTTGGGTTCACCTTCTTATTTAGCTTCTCTAGGATCACGAATTATAGGCTCAATGTCCTTTATTTATAGCTAGAAACCAATTATGAGTGAGTACATCCCATGTTCATTTTTTTAAGTCTGGGTTACCTCACTCAGGATGGTGTTTTCTATTTCCATGCACTTGCATGCAAAATTCAAGAAGTCATTGTTTTTTACCGCTGAGTAGTACTCTAATATGTATATATTCCACACTTTCTTTATCCATTCTTCCATTGATGGGCATCTAGGTTGTTTCCAGGTTCTGGCTATTACAAATAATGCTGCTATGAACATAGTTGAACAAATGCTTTTGGAATATGATAGGGCATCTCTTGGGTATATTCCCAAGAGTTGTATTGCTGGGTCCTGGGGTAGGTTGATCCCGAATTTCCTGAGAAACCGCCACACTGATTTCCAGAGTGGTTGCACAAGTTTGCATTCCCACCAGCAATGGATGAGTGTACCCCTTACTCCACAACCTCTCCAGCAAAGGCTATCATTGGTGTTTTTGATTTTAGCCATTCTGACAGGTGTAAGATTACCGGTATCTCAACATTATTTTGATTTGCATTTCCCTGATCACTAAGGAGGTTGAGCATGACCTTAAGTGTCTTTTGGCCATTAGGGTTGGCAAGAGACTTGACTCTAGAGGGGCTCCCAGGTGTTCAGAGAGATGTCCTCAGTTAGTTCTTTGGGCAGCTGAGGAGAGGGAACCTGCAATGGCCCTATTCTACAGCCATACTGATGAATATCTTGCATATCACCTTCATCTGGCGATGGATGGAGATAGAAACAGAGACCCCACACTGGAGCACTGGACTGCGATCCCAAGGTTCTAATGAGGAGCAGAAAAAGAGAAAATATGAGCAAGGAAGTCAGTACCGCGAGGGATGCACCCACCTGCTGAGACAGTGGGGCTGATCTATTGGGAGCTCACCAAGGCCAGCTGGACTGGGACTGAAAAACATGGGATAAAACCAGACTCTCTGAACACGGCAGACAATGAGGGCTGATGAGAAGCCAAGGACAATGGCACTGGGTTTTGATCCTACTGCATGTACTGGCTTTGTGGGAGCCTATCCTGTTTGGATGCTCACCTTCCTAGACCTGGATGGAGCAGAAAGGACCTTGGACTTCCCACAGGGCAGAAAACCCTGACTGCTCTTCGGACTTGAGAGGGAGGGGGAGAAGTGTAGGGGGGAGAGGAATGGGGACAGGAGGAGGGAAATGGGAGGGGGGAGGCAGAAATTTTTTCAATAATAATAATAATAATAATAACTTGATAGAATAGCAAGAAAAGCAAAGGAAACATGCTACTATAGTCAGAGGCTTCAATACAACTCTGTTCATAACAGGTCAAATATACAGAATGCAGGAAAGTAGTTGACCTGTGCAAGAGTATAAAATATTATGTTTCAACACTCCATCTACTGCATGCATTCCAGCCCATTTTCACCAGTATATTTCCATAAAGCATTTATTAATAAATATTGAAAATATAAAACACATAACACACAGTCTCAAAACAAAACAGAATTAAAGTAGAAATCCATAATAAAAAATATTTATTTCATGTCTTCTGACTCTTCATCTACAGTTGTTTCCTTATTATAGAGAATGGCAGATCCTGGCCTTAGGTAAAATCCTACTTGTTGTTCTTGCCTTCAAGCTTACACAGTTTGCTATGGCACTCATAATAACATTTGCTTCAGAGTTTTATGTCAAAGGGGATTCAGGATATTATCCTTTGAATACAACAAAAATAAAAAGCAACAACTGGTAACAGCTTAATAAGTTCCAATCACTTTATTTTTCCCAAAGATTAATAATAATGGTATAAGCTTTTCAGAGCCAATCAATCAAATAAACCAATTAAAAAATATTTACTAACCACAGCCTGTTTCACTCTACTTGGAACAAAACATAGACTCTGTATTTTTTTATGTTACCCACACCCCCCTTAAAATATCAACCTAATGAAAGAGCCCAGTCATCTTTGTGAATGGCCATTTGTTCTATGTGACCTTCAAGTTCCCATCTACCTAGATGTCCCTCCATTCCTATATGCTTTATTTTCTTTGCAATCCCTCAAGCACTGCAGAATACAACATTAGAGTTTCAATAAAGGTTGGCTGACAGACTTTCAAACTCCCAACACAATTACTTTCCTGTTGCCAACTTTGATTCAGTTTGTGATTTATGGGCATATGGAGTGTTTTACATCCCAGAGTTCCCTCTTTTGAGTCATGATTTGCAAATGGATATAATAACCCATAAACTGATATCAGCACCAAAATAGAGCCATCCAAGTTGAATAACAAATGGCTGTCAGAAGAAAAAAGCATTAAGCCATTAGGACAGACACAAACAACAAGCAAGGGAACGTGAAACAGCAACTTCATAAAGTCAGAGTTCCACAGTTCGTTCCACACACTCTTCATTGGAGGATAATGTGTGTGATGAGGCCACAATACACATGGACTCTCACTTTCCCTTGGCAAAGCTGCCTTGAAACAATAGACTAAACCACAGCTCTGCCAACCCCAAATAGGCACGCCAGTCTGCCTTGTTCCAGATTTGTGGCACGTTTCCACAGAGTAATAGTGATTCTCTTGTCTGTACCAATTGCAAGCTGCAGATGGGCAGCCTCATGCCTTAATGTTGGACCAAATTCTCCACAGATGAACAGGAAAATTTCCTCACTCATTGAGAAATATGCCAGCCAGCTGTCAGGTCTCCAGGACGCCTTCACTTGCCCAGATCACCAACAAACAGACGGCACTCACCACAATGATTAGGCTGTGTTTTCAGTTCAAACCCTCTTGTCCTAATGATTACTCTATTTTTCTTTTTTCAACGACTCTAGAGAGTACTCATTAGAAATCTCTTACCCATGAGAGATTTTTAAGAAGACACGTGAAGACTGTAAAACTTGTCTTTGTATTAAGCATAAAGAAAATCTACCTCTTTGATTCTTCGTTGGCCATGAACCCATTGGCTGTTGGTCATTCTCCAAGGTGCCCAATAGAGTACAGTCTTTTGTACCCACAGAGATGGGGAATTGGGGAACAGATGCTTGCTCACTAGCTACTTGACTGTCATGACCAATAAAAGAGACAATGCAATTTTAGAGGACTTGCAAAATCCAGTCACATTTAAATAGAACACAGAACCAGTCATAAATGGACTATGAAGAAGTAAAAAAAAAAATTAGAGAAAAGCTCATTTCATTTGAAATTACAAAATATAAGAAAATTTCTGAGCCTCTGAAGTGTCTTGTTTTGCCCTTTCCTTGTTTAGCTAAAGAGAACTCAGATTGCTTATCTCTGTGTAGGAGATGCTGAACTACCGAGTTAATTCCTTCTGCCGCACTTGGTCTCCATAAAACTGACTCAAAACACCTAAAAGTGTCCATCCACAAGGTCTTTCTCACTAGAAGAGATTTTTTTTTAAACCCAAAAGAGCTTTCTGAAAGTTGCTTTTGGGGCTGCTCTTCCTTATCAATCGTGAGTCTAACAGATATACTCACCAACAACTTTCCCAGAAGCGTGAGCTATGGGATCAAATAAAAACCTACATCCGGAAGCCAGCACAGTCATTTACAGAGTGCAGGAAACATGTTTGGCTTTTTGTGGCCTCTGATCTTCATCTTTCAAAGTTGCCATGAGGGTTTTACACATGCTATCAAATATGTGACAAAATCACTTCAATGCCTTTTCTAAGGAATTATGTAGTTCACCACACTTGCAAAGTGTACTCCCTCCCTCTTAATCCTACTTCATTGCATCCTTTCTACCACATCCTGCTGGGGATGTTAGCATCCTTCCAATTCCATACTATTCAGTTCCACACAAGACTTTCCTCTGTTCAAAGCCTTGGAACTTGTCATGTCTACCTGAATCACGTTAGTTCTTATTCTTTTCATGGCTACTTTTGTTTGCTTCCTAGGTTTCACTCAAGTTTCATATCCTCCAAGTTCTTCCAAGACCCCTGAGTTAAATATGCCTTCCTGTGTCTTGACAGGATACCAGTTTGATTTCCCTATAGCTGTTTTTTGTTTTGTTTTGTCTTTTTTTTTGCATTTCCTGTGTATAGTTTTCTGTATTTTAAAACCTCTCTCCTCGTGGTGGTGAATGCTGTATCTGTTTGGAAAACTCCTTTCTTCACAACTCTACTGTTTTAACTAGCTAGTATTTATTATTTCTTACCTAACTCACCTAGACTTCTCATTTAGCCATCATTTCACTTTCTTATGCATTAATATTCAGACAATGTCCACTGTTCATTATGTAGTTCAATATAGTGCCAGACTTAGGAGATTTCAATACATGTTATCTCATGTTTGCCCGAATGTTGCTGCCAATTATTAGTCCCATGCCCCCACAGTTTTCCTGTGAAGTCTTTATATTGGGCCTTTTCTATATGGTGATTAAGTACGTCCATTGTCTTTTTATTTTCACTACTGTACTCTGTAATTCTCTTCCAATTAATAAATAATGTCTGAAATTTTAGGCCTATTATTCAAATTCCATGTGTATTAAGTCAAATACTGTGTTAAGACAGAGGAAAGTAAACTGTGTGGCCTGAGACATGAAAATGTTGCTCCCTCCCCATCCCCGCCATATTTTGCTCCTGGATTTAAGGAGGTAAACAGTTAACATACAAACAGTCAGTTACTACAACCCAAATGACTTGTGAACAGAGTCTTATTAATTACCTCCAATTAATTTCTTGTTTTAGTTTATCATGTCTCCTTTCATGTTTTGTTTCTGCTTGTCTCCTCTGGTCTCTCTGCCACCATGTGGTTGAACTTTCTAAAACTCTTAGCCATGGGCATTGTCTCCAAATAT
The DNA here is from genome assembly GCF_014885135.2 of Alexandromys fortis. Lineage (NCBI taxonomy): Eukaryota > Metazoa > Chordata > Mammalia > Rodentia > Cricetidae > Alexandromys > Alexandromys fortis. The sequence continues at coordinate 19,877,540 of NW_026067908.1, read as the reverse complement.
CAAGTTGAAGATGACTATAATGCTTTTCCTTCTTAGTAGTCAGATATCTACTGAGTAAGGTCTGTAACTAGTAAAAACAGATGTTTTCAAAGGACCAAAGCTAAAACAAGGTTTCTAGTTTCAGACATTGTAAAAATAAGTATAGGGATATGGACATCCAAGACTACTGAAGACATTTTTTGGTTACTCTAGTAGGGGACTCTCTGTATTCTAATTCACTCTCTCTCTAAGACTGTGTGGTATGGCAATTAAATAATGAAGACATCATTTTTTAACACCTTATTGCAATAAAAAATAATAAGCATTGACTTTCACACTTAAAAATTATTTTTCTATTTAGTCACAATCAAAATTAAATTGTGTAGATTTGGAGAAACTCTATGGCAATCAATCACAGAAATGCTATCCAGAGGAAAAGCAGCAATCTCATAATGGCAAAATATTAATTATCTAAACTCACGCAGAATTTCCAGATATGAGTAATATAACAATTTACTGAAATGAAACTGAGCTTCAAAATGTTTACATTCTCAGCAGCACATGCACACAATTAGGTTTTAACAATCTTTTAACACAATACCCCAAGAATTACCAGCATGCAAAGCAGCCAATAATGACAGACTCAGCTGAAGGTGAAGAATTTTTAAGAGGTTTGCAATGAAAGAGAATGCAAACCTTGCTAGCATGGAATTCACTGCCAACTGAAGGAATGATTCAATATGTTGTGCTTTTTCAAATAAAGGAAGTTTGTCTCAACAAAGACTGATACAATACTGAGAAGTTAACTTAAGGTTTGTCTGTCTAGGAAACATATTCCTTTCCTTACCTTCCTGTCCTCAATGCCACTTTCAATTTAAAAAAAAAAAAAGATTCATTCTTCTCTCCATTTACCTAACTTCTTTGGGTCTATGGGTTGTATTTAATTATCATTTACTTTACAGCTAATATCCACTTATGGGTAACTACCTGTCATATTTGTCTTTCTAGGTTTGGGTTTCCTCACTCAGGGTATTTTTTTTTTCTAGTTTCATCCATTTCCTTGCAAATTTTATAATGTCAGTTTTTTTAACACCTGGGTAATAATCCATTGTGTAAATGTACCACATTTTCTTTATCCATATTTCATGCTAGGGACATCTAGACTGTTTCTAGTTCCTGACTACTATGATTGAAGCTGTGATGAACATAGCTGTTCAAGTTCCTTGTGGTAGAATGGAACATCCTTTGGGTATGTGCCCAAGAGTGGTATAGCTGTTTCATGAGGCAGATAGAGTCCCAATTTTCTGAGGAACTGCCATATTGATTTCCATAGTGGCAGAAAAAGTTAGCATTGCCCCAAGCAACATAATAGTTCCTTTGTTCCACTTCCTTGTAAGCATGAGCTGTCATTTATGATTTTGATCTTAGCCATTCTGACAAGTGTAAGATAGAATCTCAAAGTACTTGTGATTTGCATTTCCTTGATGATTAAGGAGAGCTTCAGGGGGAAAGTATGGCTCTCCTTGGGAAATAGAATAGATTTTGTGGGTGGACTAGGGTCAGGAGGGGAAGAGAGTGGGGAGATCAGGTGATGAGAAAAGAATCGGTGCAGGGGGAGGAGGCAGAGATAGAAGGAGAGAGTGCAGGGAGAGACAGATGGAATTAGGGGCCTTTGGACGGCATTTTGTAAACCTAGGGCATTGGAAACTTCCTAGAATTTATGAGGGTGAAGACTCCTAGTAATGGGGTATGTGGAACTTGAACTGGTTACCTTTTGTAGCCAGGTAAGGTTTCCAATAGTGGGAGTGAACTACAATCAGTTGACTTTGGTTGAGGATATCCTGTGAAGATCCATAAAAAGTTCAGATTGATGCTAGGACAGAAGGTTACCCTCTAAACACTAACAACAAAACTCTAAAGCTGAGGAAATCTTCTAATCTATTCACTGAACATAGAGTGGTTGAGCTGGTATAGGCTTGAAGCCTTCACCCCTAAGTTCCAGTCTTGGAACAGAAAGAATGCCTGCAGGCTACAGAAAGAGAAACCAGGACACTAACCCAGTCACAAAACCCTTGACATACAATCTAGCCTGCCCGAAATGTGTGCTGGAACAGTGGTGGCATAAGACTTATGGAAAAGGCCAACCAACATCTGATTTAATTTGAGGCCCACTTCAAAAGAGGGAGCCCATGGCCCACAGTGCTTGGGTTGCTAGAAACTGGAGACTGGATAAACCAGAGACCTAGGTTATAAGGAAACATGACTTGTCTTAAAACTAAAACAAAGGAAATCAGTGAGATGATTCCTAATGATATCCTGCTATACTCATGGATCAGTGCCTTGTCCAACCATCATCAGAGAGTTTTCCTCCAGTAGCAGATTGGGTAACATACATAGACCCACAGACAGACATTATGTAGAAAGAGAGTTTAAATTGGAGGTGTCCTTTGGGTCTTTCCTCTCAGATCAGGAAACCCCTCAGAAGATGGGTTTAAATCAGGAGAACTCGGCCTTCTAAGTCAACGAAGCATGGGCCATAAGGGCTCACAAAGACTGGAAGGCCAAGCCTGGAAACTGCATGGATCTGTACCAGGTCCTCTGTGTATATATTATGACAGTTAGATTGGTGTTTCTGTGGGACTCTGTACTGGCTGGTTTTGTGTCAACTTTAAACAAGCTGGAGTCATCAGAAAGAAAGAAACCTCTGTTGAGGAAATTCCTCCATGAGATCAAGTAGTACGGCATTTTCTCAGTTAGTGATCAATGTAGGAAGGCCAAGACCATTGTGGTTGAAACCATCCCTGGGTTGGTGGTCCTGGGTTTTTATAAGAAATTAGGCTGAGCAAGGCAGAGAAAGTAAGGCAGGAAGTAGCAACCCTCCATGGCCCCTGCATCATCAGCTCCTGCCTCCAGGATCCTTCCCTTTTTGAGTTCCTGTCCTGATTTCCTTCAATGATGAATAGCAATGTAGACATGTAAGCTAAATAAGCCCTTACCTCATCCACCTGCTTTTTGATCATGGTGTTTCACTGCAGCAATAAAATCCCTATGACAGAATCCTAACAGAGGGAGCAGGAATATCTCTGTATCATTAACTTGTTTTTTTTTCTTTTTTCTTTATTTATTTATTAAAGATTTCTGCCTCCTCCCCACCACCGCCTCCCATTTCCCTCCCTCTCCTCCAATCAAGTCCCCCTCCCTCATCAGCCTGAAGAGCAATCAGGGTTCCCTGCCCTGTGAGAAGTCCAAGGACCACCCACCTCTTTCCAGGTCTAGTTAGGTGAGCATCCAAACTGCCTAGGCTCCCACAAAGCCAGTACGTGCAGTAGGATCAAAACCCAGTGCCATTGTTCTTGAGTTCTCAGTAGTCCTCATTGTCTGCTATGTTCAGCAAGTCCAGTTTTATCCCATGCTTTTTCAGACCCAGGTCAGCTGGCCTTGGTGAGTTCCCGACAGAACATCCCCATTATAATCAAAACGTTTACTTGCTCTTGAGACTCTTTTCCTCCTGTTCAGTTGCTATTGTTCTATTGTTCATTCTCAATATGAGGACCTTTGCTTTGTCTTACTGTATCTTGTTTTGTCCTGTTTGGCTGTCATCTTTTGGAGGTCTGCTCTTTTCTGAAAAGAAAATGGAGGGGGAGTGAATTTTTGGGAGATGCAAGATGAGGGAATGGAGCTAGGAGTAGACAGGGGAAATTGTGGTTGGGATATATGGTATGAAACAAGAATCTATTTTCAATTAAAAAAGAAAGAAAGAAAGAAAGAAAGAAAGAAAGAAAGAAAGAAAGAAAGAAAGAGAGAGAGAGGGAAAGGAGAGAAGGAAGAAAGAAGGAAGGAAGGAAAGGAGAGAGAGAGAGAGAGAGAGAGACAGACAGACAGACAGACAGACAGACAGAGAAAGAAAGACCCTATCTTTCCTATTAAAGAGGCTGGATTTTCATCCTAACAATGTGGCATTGAGCAAGATCTATGGCCATCTTAAAATTCCATAGATTAACAGAGTAACTGACAGAAAGTTTCGAGCAACTGGTGGATCCTATGTTAGCACTTCACCTCCCATTTGAAGAAAACAGCAGTTCTACATGTTCTTCCTCATGACTCTAAATGTACCTTGATCTAAATGTACCTTCATGGTATCCTTCAAATAGAAACGTAAGATACACTCCAACACACTAAAAGTGAAAATACATAATTTAAAATTCTGAGAGACAGACACAGAGAGAAAAAGAACAAGGATGACCTAAAATAGAGTTAAAGTTACTAGAGCATAGAAGTTTGAAATGCAGACAATAAATAAATAAATAAATAAATAAATAAATAAATAAATTTCATCAGTGAATGCCTGACTCGTGTACTTGCAGCAATGTAAAAACAAAGCCAGAGCAAATTGGGTCCATTTGGAAGTTTTCCAAAAGGATAGAAACTTTTTTAAACTTGCAATCCAAAATAGCATAGAATACTTTATATTAAATTTAAATATCATTATAAAAATTGACAAAGCTTTCTAGATCCTTAAGTCCCTATAGATCCTCTTTAAAATATACACATCATATGCCAGTTTGCAAAATGTTCTACAGGAACAGAATTCGAGTGAGCAGTTTCCCAAAGAACAGATTCATCCACAGAAACTACAAGTAAAATTAAATTGTAGCATATTTTGCAGTCCATGTCTTTATCCATAATATTTCAAGTGTACTTTAACTGAGTTAAAAATGGTGCTTTGAAGAGTAATAGGAGTTAGGAAAACAAAACTCACTCTGTTGTATTTTTTTTTCCTATTTTTAACTCTGTTTCCAAGCCTCCTTTGGGAACTTTGTTGTTTGGTTATAGTCAAACCAAAGGCACCTAATAAAATTATCTAATCAGGTGTAGAGGAACAGGGACATGTGGCATTGTGGTAAACTAAAACACCAGTGTCATTTATGATAATGAATACACTTCCTGTGACCTCTAAAAATTTTCCTAAAAGTCCAGTTGAACTGTGATACCCCTCTATCTAAAATCTATTGTCTGACCTCAAATAAACTCTAATGCAAGTCTACAGCCTACAAGGTTATTCGTGGTCAGGCCAACTTTGCATCTCTCACCCTCTTACTTCCCAGGACCATGCCTTAGTCTCTCATGTCTTGATAAATCTGAATTGCCAGACAGTTTATATATATATATATATATATATATATATATATATATATATATATATATCGCAATGGGTCTGTGGGTGGGTGGGGATGGGAACAGGGGGAAACAGAAAAAGGGTGTGGAAGGAGAAGGTACTGGGAAAGATGACTAGAATTTGGGGGCATTTGGGGGAGCAACGTGGAAACCTAAGGCAGTGGAAACTCCCTGGATTCTATAAGAGTGGCCTTAGGAAAGACTCTTCGTAATGGAGGATATGGAGCTGAACTGGTCATCTTCTGTAACCAAACAAGGTTTCTAGCAGTGTGGCTGGGACATCAACCCATCCACAAAACCTTTGACCTACAATCTGTCCTCCCTGCAATAGGTGCTGTGGTAATGGTGGAGCAGTTTGTGGGAGTGGCCAGCCAACAACTGCTTTAACTTGAGGCCCATGCCAGGACACTGCCTGGATGACCAGGAACCAGAAGCTAGACAGCCCAGTGACTTGGGATAGAAGCGAGCACAACTGGAAAAAGAATTCAATGAAATGATTACTAATGATATTCTGCTATACTCGTGGTTGATACCTAGTCCAATTTCATCAGAGAGGAGGCTTTTGCCACTGGTGGGAGCAGATGCAAAGATCAACAACCAGAGCCAGGGGAACTCTGCAGAAGAGGGCTAGGAAAGATTTGTAGGAGTTAGATGGGTTGAGGACATTAAGAGAACACAGATTACAGAATCAACTAAGCAGGGCTCGTAGGGGATCACAGAAACTAAAGCCACTATTATAGACCATCTATAGATCTGAGCTAGTTCCTCTGCACATACGTTATGGTTGTGTAACTGGGTGTTCTTGTGGGAGTGGGGGCGTTTCTGATTCTTTTGCCAAATCTTCGGACCCTTTACCCCCTACTGGGTTGCCTCAACCAGCCTTGATATGAGAGTCTGTGCCTAGTCTTATTGTGACTTGTTATGCTTTGTTCAGTTGATCCCCCTGGGGACCTACTTTATTTGAGGGGAAATGAAAGAGGAGTCAATCTGAGAAGAGTAGGGGAGGGATGGGAGGAGGAGAGGGAAACAAAAACTACAGTCAAGATGTAATTGAAGTATAAGAGAAGAAACAAAAAGGAAAGTGTTCTTACCAAAGGTCTCGGATGCTACTGAGGAAAGCTCCTCTTAATAATCTTTGCTTAATTTCAGCAAGTATTTTACATGATGACACCAGTTGACCTTCATTTAAACCCTGGGTTGGGTAAATGTTCGAAGAGTGAATAAAGAAAATATGACTACTGCATATTGAATAAAAGGTAACCATCCATTCAGAAAGTCTTATCTAGTATCCATCTTCATCTTCCTTTCTTATATCTTCTTTTATTTGTTATAGTTGAGTGGGTAGGGGTTATTTGCACATGCATAGAGGTGCCCAAAGAGGCCAGGACCCAGAGGCACCTGTTCCGCTTGGACAAGCAAGAGTTTTAAGCTGCCTAACAGAAGTGCCAGGAACCAAACTCAGATCATCTGTGACAACAGTAGATACTCTTAACCACCGAGTCAGTTCTACTGCCCCTATTATTCATCTTCTAATGTAGGGTATCTACTGCCTCCTTCCCACCCTCTCACTCAAAATACCTCATCTGACCTTATAAAGCAAGCACATTTGTTTTGCTAGATAGACCATGAAAGTTTTATTTCTCCATGATCTGAGACACTAAAGTGCTCGAGGCCACCTTTTTAATAGCAATAGTGTGAATACACATTATCTCAGCAATGGCATTTACCCTACATTGGATAAGGGTTAGAAGCAATGACAGCCTTTTAAGACCTAAGTGATTTAATAAACACTACCTGTATCAATCTTTATATCTTGTTGTTTCTCATCACACACAAACCACCCACTAAGTCACTAATTGCCATGTTCTAGGGGATTCTGCCCAGAAACCAAGTCACTAAACACTTGGTAGATACTGTGCTTCTAGTTGAGATTTGAAGGAGATCATAGAAGCTCCTCCTCACTTTCAGGATGTCAGATCTTTAACAAAAACACAGTGTTTACTAAATCCAATGACATATTTTTTTTGATACTGATGAGGAAGCAAAATAAAATGGGCAATTAAAAATCTATGGAAGTCGATTGATTTCCTCTAGTAGCAATTATGCCTTCTAATTGTTGGCTGAATGAGGAATTGGCATTTTGCAAAGCAATGATTGGCGAGGATTTCGTGCTTACTGAACCTCGGTGGGTTTAGAGTTTGGGCTTGGATAAAAACCAAAACTGAGCAGAATTTGAGAAGCACCTCCGAAGCCTTTCATGTAGAAGCTGGCTGGTGAGCACACAAGGCTTCTGACGTTTCTCCCATTCCAGCCAGGCTGGACCCCCACTGTAATCACAATCCACAATGTTCCAGGAACCTAGACTTTGGTTCTCATTAAAAACTCAAAAGACAAAAAAGTCCAGGAGGCCCTGCTAGCCAAACCTTTTGACACCGCAGGGAAGGCAGGCACTCCAGTTTTATTTATAAGTTTGCAGGCTAGGTCGGTACTCATTTGAAGGCTGATGAAAGACCGAGAGCCCATGTTTCATCTTCTGATTAATCCAAAATTAAACAATGCAGAGAGTCTGATCACCTAGTCTTTTTTTAAAAACATATGTGACGGATAATAAGTAGCTGTTTCTGGCATACATAGCAGGCTGCACTGTGCTTGCCCGCAGGCTCTTTTGTCCCACCCTTGGGCATAGTCTAAAATCCCCTGTAAATCACAATTTTCTTTCAAAGAAACATAATAATTTTCACCTCTTATTAAAAGTAAAGTGAGTGTCTTTTACTTCTTGAACATTACTTACCTGCTGCTCATACTCTCAGTAATAATCTATCTTATTTGTGGAAAAAAAATCTTTGATGAAGTAGATTTGTGATTTATGTAAGCCTTGTAGTACATGAAAGGGGAAAGGAATTAGGCATATTTTGCAAGGCTCATTAGTCGCATTTGAGTTAAACATAAATCTTTGGAGAATAACAAAGTACTTTGCATTTTCCTAGGCTTTTCCCCCCTAAATCAAAACCTGAGAATTAAAAGGCTTCTTAAGTAATAAATAAGCAATGTTTTAGAAAACTAGAGAAAACTCCAACGCATCAAGCAGGGACATGGATATTGGAGAGAGAAATGGCTGAAGGGTCTTCATAACTACTTGTGACCATCCTCCTCGCCTTTCTTCAAGTGTGACATATTCTGACCTCTATTCCTTTCTCTCTGACCTCCCTTTATCTCCAAGAACAGTGCGAAACATCATCATTCAAATCCTCAGGAGCCTTTGTCCTCCCACCTTCAGGATTCTCCGCAATGCACTGTGAGGTTTTGCTTTTGTGGGTGTCCTCCACTAGGACACTGCCCTCCCCCAAGGACTACGACCTAATTGTCCTTTTATTTCCACGCACATAATTCTTTTACATAGTCTACTGCCAACTTATAGCTTTCTACCTACCCACCAAAAATCATCCTGACACGTTTGGTGACACAGGTATTTACAGTTTGCAAAAATAAAAATAGGTAAACCCATACATAAAGTAGGGCAGAGGAAAAATACAAGGTGATTAGTCAGGGCCTAGCACAGTCGCTAGAGTAGATCAGTCATGGTCTCAGCAGGAACCTGATGGCTCACTCAAATAGAATCCATTAAGGAAAGTTGAATAAAGGGACTATCGGCAAAGATGTTGGGCGGGTTGAAGAAATGGGGGAAATGAGTAGCCGGCTGCCTCCAAAAAGTAACAGAAATGCTCCTTTGGGAGTTTTTACTATTCTTGCCTTAAAGGGAAAATAAGGGAGTTTGTTAGTTGTACCCAAAGAAAGAACTCTGTTAAGAGTAGCACCCCAAAGAGTGATGGACTTGTTAAGGGAACTAACTGACCTACAATGTCCTAGCTTGCAAAGAGCTCAGGGAATAAACACAGCTCTGGGGCTTTTCTTGTCCTTGGATCTTTTTCTAGTACTTCTCTCTGGCTGAACTGAATAAAAGCCAAAGGACAGTGTGATCCCTTGATACTGTCCACACAGGTATCACCCTGGAACACAGAGCAGGGTAGCTTCAGGAAAAAGGGGGAAAACTTCCATAAAGAACGTGTACTTTCAATTCAGTTCTGCACCTAGCCAGAACACATGAAGCATAATTAGTTCCAAAATAGCACTACATTTGTTACTAATGGTGCATCAGTAGCTTGTGAAAGCACAGAGACTTGCAATAAATATCTCCCATGAGAGCCTGGCAGAGTGATTTTCGTAAAGTTCCCTCTATAGTATGCCTGTAGGTGCAACCCAGGGCCAAATACATTGAGCAGTTCAGAATTCTACAAGGACACAATAACAGCTTAAAAACCTATCATGGTCTTAAGGTAATTTGTTTTAACTTAGGAGAAATGTTTAATTGAATACTCTATCTTTTCTATAATCCATAAATACAAGTAATTTTCTGTTTAACAAAGATTATAATAATAGATAAGTAGCAATGAATGCTTTCTGGCAAAAACAAGGATTGTACATGAGTGATAGCAACGCTGCAGGCTCCTTTTCTTGCAGGAATGGAAGGCAGAGTCAGACTATTTTGTAAAATGTGAGCATTTGAATAAAAGGTCTGCTCTTATTGGATGGCCAAGTTTGGTCTACGCTCCCTGAAGGTCTCAATAAATATGTGTTTCAGAAAGCAAGCGTTTAATTCCTGCACTCAGGAGGCAGAAGCAGACATATTTTTATGAGTTCAAGGCCAACTGGATCTACACATTAAATTCCAATCTCCCCCATGGCTACATAGTGAGCTCTTGTCTCAGAATTAAATAATAAGCAAAGAAAGATATCTTGATTGAGGGAGCCATGGGGCTAGCAAAAAACCTGGTACTAAAGAAATTTTCAGGAATCCACAAGTATTACCCCAGCTAAGACCCTAAGCAATAGTGGACAGCATGCCTAAACTGGCTTGCCCTGTAGTCAGATTGATGAATATCTTAAATGTCATCCAGCAACTGATGGAAGCAGAGGTAGAAATCCACAGTGGAGCACTGGGCTGAGCTCCCAAAGTCCAGTTGAAGAGTGGGAGGAGTGAGAATATGAGCAAAGAGGTCAAGACCATGATGGGGATACCCACTGAATCAGCTTACCTGAGCTAATGGGAGCTTATTCACTCTGGTTGGACAGAGAAGGATCCAGCATAGGACGAAACTAAGCCCTCTGAAGGTGGGTGATAGCTGTATGACTGGGACAGACTCCAAGGCTTCAGGCCGTGGCACCAGGATTTATCCTCACTGCTAGTACTGACATTTTAGAACCCATTCTCTTTGAATGGATACCTTTCTCAGTCTAGATATAGTAGAAAAGGCCTTGGTCCTTCCTCAAAGGAATGTGCCTTACCCTCTCTGAGGAGTGGATGGGGTGGTGGGATATAGAGAAAGGTAGAGGAGATGGGAGGAAGGGATGGGAGGAGGGGAGGAAGTGGAAACTGGGATTGGTATCTAAAATAAAAAAAGATAGCTCGTAAAAAAAGAATTAAATAATAAATAATAATTATATTTAAAAGAGAAGTAAAATAAAAATGGATGTACACAGATCACAGGTATACTCTGGTTTTAGTTTTATCTGTAATGTTTTAACTTTATCTTTAATGCAAACTATGCAACAGAAAAGAGCATTTTCTTCTCACTGTGCATCCCAACAGAAACTGGTTATTTAATATTCTACTGTAGTTTAAAGATCTAAAATCCCTACTGATATCCTCTTCTTCCTCTCATCTTCATCATCATCATCATATCTGACAGTTTTAAATTTCTTCCTGTGCACTAGACTGATATGGGAGTGTCATATATCAATCTGTTGATTTCATTGGTTAAGCAATAAAGAAACTGCTTGGCTGGCCCTGATAGGTTAAAACATCGGTGGGAGGAGTAAACAGAATAGGATACTGGGAGGAAGAGGAAGTGAGCTCAGACTCTGCTCTGCTCCCGGAGACCCGACAGCTCTGCTCTCTGGAGCAGAGACCCTGCTTTGCTCTCCTGGGCACATGCGATACAGCTCAGACCCAGGATGGACATGGGCTAGAATCTTCCTGGTAAGTGCACCTTGGGGTGCTTACACACATTATTAGAAATGGGCTAGTCCAGGTGCAAGAATTAGCCTAGAAGAGGCTAGAAATGGGCAAAGCAGTGTTTAAATGAATACAGTTTGTGTGTTATTTCGGGGCATAAGCTAGCAGGCGGCCGGGGTGCTGGGGACGCAGCCCCGCTGCTCATATTTCAACACTAGACATATTCCTAAGTGCTTTGTATACTGGATTCATTTAAATCTCATATAAATGTAATCTGCATTGTATAGGTGAAGAAACTAGGGACTTCTGAAGATTAATAACCACCTGAAAGTCACATGGCAAGTAAGAGAGGTGAACCTTGGGAGTCTCATTTCAGAGAACTATATGATCACTCAGCACCAACACGAGGTGTTAAGTACATTGGATAGCCTTCCTATGAAGTGAGAAATGTCAGAACTAAGAATTATTGCTCAAATATTTCTTTTAGCTAAATACTGCCTGGTAGTAATTTCACAAAACAGCTTATCTACAAGGTATATTAGGGAAAGCATAAATCCAGGCCAAAAAGAATTAAGTATGTGTGTTGCATGCTAGAATTCTACTTTACAGAAATCACAATACAGACTGTGAGAAAATAGTCATCAAAAGAAACTCCCTTTCTCTTTTGTTTTCCAGACTATATTAACTTATTCTATCAGTGACATCTGTCTTTCTTTCTTTATCGGTAAGGTCATTAAATCCAAAGAATTGAACCGAAGGTTTTACACTTACCAAACACCAACTTTACCACTGAACCTGGCCCTGAAACTTGTTTTTCACACAATTCTTACAATTTTTCCAGTTTCTTTCTCTCTGTATGCTTTTGGTCTATACTTTTACAAGCTCATAGACTGTTGGAGAAGGCTGCTTGTTCATTCCCGGCTGCTCATCCCCAAAATAGTCACACAGAAACTGTTATTTAAATCACGGCTTGGCCCATTAGCTCTAGCTTTTTATTGGCTAACTCTTGCATATTAATTTAACCCATTTATATTAATCTGTGTATCACCCATGGCTGTGGCTTACCAGCTAAAGTTCCAGTGTCTGGCTCTGGCAGGGTGACATGGCGAGTCTTGACTCCACCCTTCTTTCTCCCAGCATTCAGTTTAACTTTCTCTGCCTACCTAAGTTCTGCCTTGATATAGGTCCAAGGCAGTTTCTTTATTCATTAATGGTAATCACAGCACACAGAGGGGACTCCCACATCAATAGACCATTTACCAGTTAATCAATTTGGGATTCTTCAGGACACATCTGTAGGCTTTTTACTCTTTTACTCAAAACTCTTCCTACTAGGTTGCTGTGTTTATATACACATAGATGCAAAATTCACCCATTTGAAGGTGATGCCCACAGTTACATCAACACTCCAAGTTTCATTTCTAAATTTCTAGAACCAGTTTTCTGTTTTCCTGTTGAAATTGTGTCTGCAGTGTCTCAAGATTCTCTCAAGCAAAATATGTGGCTCATTGCTGCAATCCTAGACTTTTCTTCTTCTTCTGTGCCCTTTTGGGAAGTGATAGGATTAATCTTTCATATGCTTACTAATACTGGGCATCATCTGTGAGTCTTTTTTCCTGAGTTAGTTGTTACTCATATCTAATCATCATCAAATCCTTTTGACTTTTGTAACTGAACCCTTCTCAAATCTATTTACATTTTGTTCATTTAACAATGTAATGTATAGTTCATGCTACCTTTTTTCCTTGTTTTTTTTTTTTGCTAAAATATATGTTTGATTAATGTATACAGTTCTTTTCTTGGCCCACTTTCTTTGTTCAATTTATTATTTTCCTTTCAAATATATTCATCCAAATAACTGAATCTCTTAAATGTCCTTATGATTATGTCTTTTTTTCTTCCTAAATATATCAATGGTTTCCCACTTACAATAGAAGGCATCTTTTATTTGTATACGCCCTCTCTGCACAGCCTCTGTCTGTCCCTTTAGTTGCAGCAAGCATTTCTCACTTGCTCATAGCTTCTACTTAAGACCCATATGTTTCACAATCCATCACACCTGCTGGGCTCAGACAAGAATACTGACATAAACGATTTTCTCTGCCTGAAGGTATTTCTCTGTCTTTCTATTCTATGCTTTAACCACTCATCCTTCAGATTTTAGCCAAGCATTGCTTCTTAAGAGGTGTGTACTGAATACTCATCATGTGTTAGATTTTCACAAAACTAAAGGCCTAAACTTTTAGCACTTGTCTTGTTTTATGTTTTCTTTTTATTAATTGTCTCAATAGCTAGCCTCCATATTATATTATAAGCTATGTGAGGGTGTGATGCAACTACTTCTTCCAGGTTGTATATGAACATCAATGCCTTCCACATGAGATCTTCATGAGAATGGCCCTATTAATAATGAGAGAATTCCACAAGACCATCACAAGGTCTACATGAGGTCCTCATAAAGGTACTTGTAGGATTACAATGGCTACTCTATAAGATAAGGTATTGACTAGAATAAGACTTCTTGGCATAGTTGCACAAACATCAATCATAGAATGTACTGGTAGCATACCACCTGTGAATAATTTATGCTCTTGCAAGTAACTCCATTAAGCTCATTGGTTCACCAAGCTGGATTTGAACAATCATTTTTTGTTTTGCTTTATAGATATCCTCTCTTTCTGGGATAAATAAACATTTCTTTATGCCTTCCCAGGAAAACTAATATAACATTTTGAACAAGAAGCACCTAATAGGACCAAAGATAAGCATCTAAAGTAATTGTTTGCATCTGTCTCCAAGAGATGATATGGCCCCTTGATGAATGTGGTCAACCATGTGAGTGTGGTGATGTTCTGAAAATGAACAAAAGACTGGATAAATATATTCCGAGACCTGAAAATAATTCTATAAAATAGGATTGTAAAAGAGCCATTGCAATAATTCTGTGTCCCTTTCTGTGGATGATAAGACTGAGGCTGAGCCTCTGAACTGGCAAGTAAATTGGCTAAACATGAGAAATGAGAAAAAAAGGGAAGGCAGACAAAGGAGCCTGTGCAGGTCATTCAAAAGCAAAAGCAAATGAGGCAAGATTTGTATTCATCTGAAACTCTTAAGGAAAAATTTTGAGAAAATGTTAAATTCTTTGTGAGTTTCTGAAAATTTTTAAGGCATGAACATTTTATTTTGTGAAAGGGATTAAAGAGAGAGAAATCCATGTAATTTTTGATGCACCCACTAGACTAAAGAGTAGGCAGATGAAGGCGGAGAGGGAAATCAGCGGCTGCCAAAGCACTTGCCACATTCAGAGCTGCCACTACAGGCCTTCCCAGCACCCGGCATTTCTCGGGTGTTCTGCTGGGTTCCAGACAGAGAAAAAGATGCAGACAACTACACCTGAAAGCCACCCCTGTCCAAAGTACTGTATCCAACATTGCTCAATTGAAACAAGTGATGGGGCCTTTTCATATTATATTGGACCTTGATAGCGTGTTTTGCTTTGTTTTGTTGTTCTAATTCCCCCTTAGCTACTAAGTCTCAAGACTAATTCAACTTGGCCAGAACAGTCTGGTGTGGACCCTCAAAATATTTCTCTGAGGCTTTCTTTACAATTTTACTCTTTTTCATAAAAAAAAAACATGAGTTAGGACTTTGCTTTGTAATTTAGAACACTCTGCAAAAGGGCATCTTTACACAGATGATACAGAGCTAACATTAAATACAATACAAACTTAGAAAAGCAACTAGATGAACAGAGAAAAAGTTAAAACAATGAAGTCATCTTACATGGATGGGGAAAAAGCAACTACCAGCAGTCATATGGTCACTAAATGAAAGTCTCAGTATCTGTGGTGAACTATTCCTTGTGAGTTATTGCCTGAGGAAGCCCACATACTCTACAGGCAATTTCTACTATCATTGGCTTCATGCCAAAACTGGATACTTACTTAGATACTATTGCTGATGACAACATATCTCCTGGTTACAAGACATGGAAAACACATGTGGGAACTTCTTCTTGACTGACTAGCTCATAATACCAGAAAGTACTATGAAGACTTCTGGGAGAAAATTGTCATCAATTGTTCTGATTGACTATGAATCTGGCATGTTATGTTATCAGCATACCAAACAATATAGTTCTGTGAGTATAATAGTTGCACAACTATTATTGGTACAACCAACCATGTTTTCATTTTTTAAGGTTCATGCCACAGAAAGAAATTTATGTTTGATACTATAAACACAGGTAACCTGTAGATGGGAAAATCATAGGCCCCAGTTGTATCCCTTATTTTGTTTAAATGATTTAATGTGTTTTTAATACTTCCTTATGCATTTGTGTCTTCTGAGCCAAAGATAACCATTGTCATCTTGAAGTACAGTAGCTCTGATGATCTTTGCAATACCCTCAAGAAATCAGGTCAATTAACAGTCACAGTTAGGGACAAACTCATAAGATTCTTGAGTTCATGAGATCTTCACAAATACATCACAGGACCCTGGACAGACCCTTTTTGAGATTCTAATTACCTGTAGAGAAGAGCTAAACAATTGACTGGGACTTCTCAGTGGTGTTGAGTCACCTACACTTCCATACGTCACACCAATGAATTCACTGGTTTCCAAATTTGGACTTTGATAAAAATCCCTTGGTGACATTCTATCTAGGTAAAAAGACTGCTCTTAACATCTCCCCAGGGAAAAAAAATCAGGCAGTAAAGTGCAAGGGATGTACTTCTTATGTATTCCTAATTCTTCATCACTTAACACAGCACCTTGAGATGGCTAGGTGCTCCTGGCACCAGATACTGCTTATTAGCACTGTACCTGATGTTGTAACATAATACTGAAAAAGATTGGTCTCCTCGTTTCTCTTATGTAATTCTTAGTTTAGTGTAAGAAGTAGGTCATCATAAAACAAGTGCAATTCTTTTTGTGGCAGGGGCTAAAACAGAAAAGGTTTCAAGGAGATCCCAGATATGGAATGTTAAGGAAGGCTTTCAGAAACAAAGCTATGAAT
The DNA here is from genome assembly GCF_014885135.2 of Alexandromys fortis. Classification (NCBI taxonomy): domain Eukaryota; kingdom Metazoa; phylum Chordata; class Mammalia; order Rodentia; family Cricetidae; genus Alexandromys; species Alexandromys fortis. The sequence continues at coordinate 19,861,353 of NW_026067908.1, read as the reverse complement.
ACTCATGATTTCTTGATATGCAGTAGTTTACAAGAATATGAACCAAAATGGCATGACTTGTGATGGCCACATAGATAATTAGAAAGGAAGCTCAATTCAGACCAAAACAGCCTGGTTCCACCATGTGTTTTTAACTTGGCATGCCATTGAATTGCCAAGGCAAGCAGTGTTGTGAAAAGAAGGAAGAGGAAATGCAAAAATCTTGACCTCTAATAAACTGATCATATAATTCTTAGAAAAAATAATAAACACTAGCTGTAATAGAGAGATTGGCAAATCAAAGCCAGGAAATAATTTAATATATCCCACCTATTAAAATCCCCTGGGATATGTGTCATGAAAGAATGCAAGTGACTAGACTAACAAGAGTATGGGTCATCAATCCTTACCTGGTCCACACACAGTTTATCTCAATTACAGATCAACGGTCTCCAGTTACAAACATGCTTCAAAGATGGAACCTCAGTGTGCTCCAAACAAATCCATTTGCAAAAGATTCATATAACCTCAATGTTTCATAACTTCAAAGCATTTTTTTTATCTTACCAAGTCCATATGCACAATAAGGGAAAAACCCAAGGACAAATCCATAAACCACTCCCCCTACAAATAATATTCAAAAGGATGTGGTTAAAAAGAATCCAGCGAGCAGGTCCTTTCATTCTCACAGCTTTGAAGAACTGTGCAGAAAGGGGAACGGCAATGCTACATCAAGCATTTTTGCACATATTATCCACAGGGAAATCTAAATCTATAACCATCATCATAAAATGAAACAAGAAGAAAATCAGAAAGGAATGAATGAAGGGCAACTGATAGCCATGGGGTTCACAATAATCAATTATTAAAATGCCTTAAAGAGCAAAGAAAATGCTTATCAGATCAGCAAAGCATCTTTTAATAAATAATATGATTTGGGTTTAATTAATGGCCTAATTACAGTTTTACCCAATAGGCTCAAATGCACCAAAGGAACAGTTTGAGTCTCTTTGGTAGATAATCTGTGTTTTAAAAAATGTTCTAATTACATATTTGCTTGAGTAAATAATGTGCATTTTACAAAACTGCCTAATGATATATTTATGTGACTATATTTACCCAAATGGCCTCTCATTCTGTACTAATGGAGCTGGGATTACTGTTCCTAGGAGACATGGGGTAATGGGATGGCTCCAGCCTTCACCCTAACACCCTGCTATTCTCACATTGCTCTCACTTTCTCTCAACTCCAAACACACCCCTGAAAGCATATGACCCACTTATTCATCATCAGTTTCAACGGAAAAATAAAAGAATTCTCCCTCAGCCTTTTATGTAAATGCATTTCCCATAAAGGGGGCAGATTTGAAAAATGAGTATTGCTATCATGTAATGTTCCATTAAAAGTCGATAATGAGACTATGCCCAAGACAGAACATTTGAGGTTTAAGTAGCTGCATAGTTTATTCAGTTCTTTATATAGTATCTTTCAAGGCTCTACAAAGAATCAGTCTATGTATGGGAATCACATTGTGATGACCCAATGCCACATGATGGGCTGTGTCACTGAACAGTGAAGTCATGGGAAAACTGAGTATGAACCTGCCAATCCTATGGTGTCATGCATCTATTTATGTCTAAGTCATTTTCATGTGTTTTAGACATGTAAATCCAAAAGTAATGGGTGCATTTCCATTCAGAATATTGCACAAAAGCAGTAAGAGTTAAATTTCATGTTTACAAACTCTAATTTAGTAGGAATTTATTATTTAAAGTAAGTAACGTTTCATTCACAAAATAACCAAAAAGATTTCTTAGAAAATGCAATAAAATATGGTATTCAAAAATTAAAAATAGAATTACCATATGATCTGGCTTCTGCATATATATGCAAAGTTTCACAGGAAGATCTCGAAGAGACATTTGCACACCCATGTTCATAGCAGCATTCACAGCAGCTGCTGAGTTGAATTCACTCAAGTATCTTCTCCAAAATAAAAGCATAAACAAAATGTGATGTACGAATGAAGTTAAATATTGTTCAGCCTTATCAAGAAAGACAATTTTGATGCATCCTACATCATGAATGAGCCTTGCGAACAGTATACTACTATGAAAGAAGCCAGGAAGAGCAGAGCAATTGCTTCCTGATTTTACTCACGCAAGGACTTGTGGTAGCCAGATTCACAGAAACGGAAAGTGGAATAGTGATTGCGAGAAGACCAGGGAAGGAGCAAATGGCTAATTGCTATGTGATGGAGATAGAGTCTCAGTTTTGTGGAATGAAATGTTCTCCGTATTAGTGGTACATTTTATGAATATAATTAGTAGGACACAACTGCACACTGGAAAAGGTTAAGGAACACATTAAATATAATGTTTTCTTTAGTCACACTGCCTAGTGCATTAAGATGTTTTAAGAGTATTCTATATTAATTTTATTTTTATTATTTATTTCATCTTCATTAACTATGGGCTATGTAATTATAGTTTTCTAAGTAACAAAGAAGGGCCTTTATCACAATTCTAAAATGATATTTGTATTAATTATGTGTCTTGTTGCTGTGACAAAATGCCTGACAAAAGCCACATAAGGAAGAGAGGGTTTCTCTTGGCTTACAGTTCAAAGGTACACTCTTTCATGGTGGAAGGTAGTGGCCCCACCCAGCAGCCCGAGACAGCTGGTCCCATTGAATACAATAATCAGGAAGCAGAGAGTGATGAATACCTCTGCCCAGCAAGATTTATACTTTTTATTCAGTACACACATTCAGTATATGTATTCTTTTATTCAGGTTATGGGAAGGTACTGTCCATAATTTGTGAATGTCTTTCCACCCTGTATCTTCTTATCTTCTACATAATCCCTCACAAACATGTTCAGGAATTTGTTTCCTTGATGATTCTAAATTCCATCAAGTCGATAGTCATGATCAACCATCACAATATTTCAGCTACTGATATTTTAATAAATTGTACCCTGGTTAATATCTGTAATTACTGTCCCAATAAAGAGTCAGTCTCCTGGTTAAATAGACTAAGAAATCAAGCTACAAAGATGTTAGAAGAAAGGGCTGACACTGTTAGATTTCAGGTGAGGGATTCAGCTACAACGTGAATTGTTTTCTCAGTCATTTATGTCATCATAATGAGAGATGGAGAAACTCCACAACCTGGTCCCACACCTTTCTTTAGGCATTGTTCTTACTTTTGAATGCAATGAACAATGATTGACTAGACCTCCGTTATAATGTCCTTTGTCATTAAAATAGTTCATCATCATGGTGATCCTTGAAAAATGATTCTGAATCAAATGCTGTCTTTCTACTCTGCTACCTAAAAGGGCATAATTAGCTCCATATTTTGAAGATAAAGGGAGTGAGGCTTAGTGAGGTTAAATAATGGACTCAACCTCTACATTTTATAACCAGAAGAGGGAGAGTCCATATCCAAGCCTATGTCTGCCCAGTACTTCAGTCACACTCAGTCATTACTCAATATGACCTCATGTTTGATCAAAAAAAAATAATTTAAAATGGGCTGTAGTTACAACAAAAGGGTGGAAGGAGAGGACTTGATTGTTTAACACACATACAATGGAGAAAGGTCTCTATAATACAATCATATAGAAGGATGGTCCTAGGGTATCAAATTCCAATTGAATAAGATTCATCTTGACATAGTGGTGCACAATGCCCATTCTCCTTTAGTATTTTGCAACTCATATCATAATGCCAATATGTGTGACCTTTGTACAGATAACAATCATCAGTACCCAATAGTACTATACGCTATGCCCAGGCATCACATCTGTCATACGCTACAATGATGGTGTAGACGTTCCTATAAAACAAGATGCCAAGAATCTAGTATGGCCTAAGGAAGGGATAAAGCATTTATATTTGCATTCATTCTATGGATAACATAAGACAGTTTACTAAACCACATACAGAATAAGAGATGGAGTAAATATTTTGAAAACAGGGAAGGAAACATGAGAGAAAGAAGGAAATCAAAGATATAATTTATATCCCACACATTCAGTTGTCGCCTAGAGACACTAAGTTTCCTAGAGGCCAGTGAAAAGCTGGATATATGACAGATCACAGTCATACAGACAGACAAAATCAGAAAAGCAGGAATCAGATTTTGTTCATTTCATTATCTAAAGTAGCTTCTATCACAGTAGAAAGAGTATTTGCTGCAGAATAAATTTTCAAGGAAATTTTATTCCCATGATGATTATTTTAATGACAAAGGACATTATAAGGGAGGTCTAGTCAATCATTGTTCATTGGATAAAAAAGTAAGAGCAATGTTTGCCTAAAGAAAGGTGTGGGACCAGTTCCTCCATCTCTCACCATTATGACTCAACACAAATGATTGAGCTGACAGTCCCCATTCTAGCTGAGTGCATCACATGAAACGTAACTTAAAGTGTCAGCTCTTTCCTCTAACATCTCTGTATCTTGATTTCTTTGCCTAAAAAACCAGGAGACTGACTCTTCTATTAGATGGGTAATTAGGAAACTAAACAGGATACAATTTATTAAAAAAAATCAGTAGCTGAAATATTGTGATGGTTGATCGTGACTGCCATCTTAGAATTTAAGATCACCAACGAAACAAATTCTTGAACGTGTTTGCCCGGGATTATTTAGATTAGATTAGCTGACGCAGGAATATGTAGGGTGGAAAGACACACCTATAATATGATCCTCCTAAACAAAATGATATGGGCACAAAATAAACTCAACATCCTAACAGAAGGTACAAGAGAAGGTTGCAGGTAACTAAATTGAAGTCAAGGGCAGTTTCTCGTACTTTTAAAAGTGGAATACATGACAAGCATAACCAACCAAAACGTGCTGTTCACAGTGGCATCCCTCTTGGATGAGTCAGAAGGCATTCCGATAATTGCAGGGACTCGGGGCCCTCATTATGGGCACTAATTGTGTTTTACTATAATTGGGCAAAATTGCTACTTGAGAGTTCAAGCTGATAGAGTGCCAGATTAACTAATTTTCACCTTAATAAATGTGTAATTATTTACTAAAAATTTGAATCCCATGGCTGAAACCCTTGTATGTTATTCCTTGGACAGGGTCTCACAGGGCTCCAATGATCCCATAGCTCAGACCAAAAGAGTTGTGATTCTGAATAGTGGAATGGTGGGTACTTACGGTGGAGCCCCCAAAGTGCTAAAATCTATTCAAATCCAACAGCATCTGAGGCGGCTGGCCGGCGGGAGTGCGGCGGCAACACCATCTGCTTCCTCTGGCCCCGTTTGCCTGGATCAAGTAGGAAATTGAAGGCACTAAGCTGAATTTTCCTGAACCGTCGCAGTAATTGAAAAGAGAAGGTGGTGAAGAAAGAAAGGGGAAGCTGTTTGGCAACTTAATTACGCTGGTCACTCCGCGGACTGCATAATAAAGCTAAGGCATAATTTTGAAATAGTACCCGGCTAAGAGCACACCAGAAGCCGAAGCACTCTGTGGAAGAGGCTGGGCTCATCACTTATAATTAGCATATGAAATTCAGCCCCGAGGTCATTTATTATTGAAATTGCCTTGAGGTGATCTCCAAAACAATTCCATCTCTTGATTTACCTCCTCCTCCCCTTCCTAAAAGTAACAAATGGGATTCATGGGATTAGCCTCCAACGAGCAAATTGGCTGAGATGAAAGGCAGCCATGGGCTAATGCTTGGCAGAGCCCAGAAGGGGAGGTGCCAAGAGGACGTGGGTGGATCATGAGAGAATTGATCGGAAAGCTCCGTGTTCCCAGAAGGGTACAGGCTTCAATGGTTTCCCTCAACTTTTATTGCCCATTAGCAGAAGCATATGCTCTGCTTGCATGGTGGGCCGCACCTGGGGCGGAGGAGGAGGGGGCCGCTGCGCACTGGCTACAGACTAAGGAGGAAATTGGGACAGTTTCAGAAAAGGTGACTTACAGCCACTAGATGACAACAGAAGCTGCCCTTGCCCTCAGTCTCCTTGTTCTTGTGACCACTGCTTTCCAGGGTCTATCCTTGAGATAGCTTTTTTACCCAATCTATGTCCACCAAGAGAAGAAAACCAAAACAGGCAAGCAGAGAAGTTTGCAGGAGATAGGAGTCTGCCTTTCATGTAAGAGTAAGAAGAGGGCCGATGATCGATGCCTAGAGGGGTAATACAGGAGAACGCAAACCAAACTCTATGCACCAAAGTCATTAAACTTTGAATCTACTTTATATGAATAAATATTTTTCCCCCTGAGTTGAAACCCTGTAAGTGAGCTGCAGAAGCTGTTTCATCCAGCCAACTGAAAACCACACCAGCCAAAACTTGCTGTAGCATCAGGAGAGTGGAACCTGGTAGGCAGCAACTAGGCATTCGGCAAACCCTGTGTCCCATCCAGCTCAGAACTGTGACACCCCAGCACTTGCAAGTTGTAAACTTAGGGCTGAAATGAGCTACGTTTGCTCCTGTCACTCACACTGACCTTACACACTAGACCTTTGAACTGGGATGTCCCAACAGCAGCTCACCCACCTGACGCTTGGCTTCCTAAACTGCGCTCCTTGGCGTGATTCCCCACCTGCCGTCTTGCCTGGCTCCTTTCTCTTTACCAGATCCTACTAAGATCTGGTTTGCTACTTTCTCAGGATCTTGGTGACAAATGATGATTTGATTAGACATTGGGACAAAATGCAAATATGCCACATCCTCTGAAAGCATATTTATAGTTAAGAGGGCTAAATGTCTTAACTCACGGAAGCGCCTATTGGTACTCCTTCAGGAAGGAAGGTATTAGGACAGCAGGACTATCTGTAAAGTAGTCGTTTCCAGCCTACTCAGAAAAAATATCATACTTTACCTGGCATGATAGTACTGGATCCAAGTCAGAATTTATAGCGCCATAGGCCAAAATAATAAGGGTATTTATTATCCCTTGTAAGAAGTCCCAAGCACTGAGATGGTGCAGTGCTACCCTAGTACTCACGCAGGAAAATTCATCTGTTCTCTGCCCTGTCCCCACCAGCTATTCTCATGTTGGCAAGTATTCCAAGCATCCTATATAGAATCGGCCAGGAATAGAAGAAAAGTGAATCTCTCTACTTGCATGTCTCCATTTATCAGAGAGGCATGCTATAGTGCCCACCAATAGTTGTCATGGATATATACTAGCTAAAATAAGGAAAAGTAAAAATGACATAGTTCCCCCAAACAATCAAGATTCTTTACGTGCTGAGCCCAATAAAGCTTAAAAGCTAGCTATTTTTGTATCCTTAGTATATTGGTTTGAATTCCGTTATCAGATTCCAAGTTCTGCCAAAAGCTTTGTTGATTTTGCTTTGTTTTGTTTTGAGTTTTGAATTATAGTACAAAAAGACCATGACAGGCTAGGCATGGAGTTTGTTGATGGAGGGTGCACCTGTTCGGTGCATAGTTCTGGGTTTGATCCAATCAAGGAAAGGAGGAAAGGAAGCAGACAGTAAGGGGGCACGGTTAGGATGCAAAATAAGTGATAAATCTGAATTCTGAATATTGTAGAGTATGTTACATGGCTGCAAATTTTCTTATAATCTTTGACCTTTCAAACAATTGAAGTGGTTGTTTAAGATCACACAAACAGAGAGACACTCACACACATCAAATCAGAAACATGTGACGGAAATATTTACAAGGGCATTTAGATCACAGGCACACACACACACACACATCAAATCAAAAGCAAGAATGAATGAAATATTTGCAAAAGGCAGCAGTGTTCACTGTGCTGATGATGTAGGAATTTGACATATTTTTGACAGTACTGACCAATAACAAACAGGAAAGTAATGTGTTTTTCTGGAAGTTGAGAAAAATAGAAAAAAAATACACCCTTTGCTTTAATATAATTGTTCTCTGGTGAAGAGTACCATCAATGTCCATTGCTCTAAGTGTTCTAACTGGCAGCTCCTTCTTTAAGTGGAACCAAATTATCTCAAAAAGAAACAAAATCAAATCCCAAGCTTTTCTGAGAAGTACATCCCACGCTCTCATCCAGCCATGGGTAGACTCTCTGGTCCGCCTCTGTCTGCATAGGACATTGTGTCATCATAACCCCCAACCACACAGTTTCTCGTAGTTTGAGATAGTTATGACGTCTATTACCTGGACTTACTCTAACTGTGAAACACAAGGTCTTTAGACACCTCCCTGACCTGGAAAAGGATAATTCATCAAAATTTACTTACAAATAGTCTTTGGCTAGGAAAGCTCTTTGTTTTTAGAAAATAACTGAATTATTTATAGTTCTCTATGTAACTGTAGAGAGAAAGAATATGTGTGGGAGTTTTCTTTGAAATAGAATGTGTAAATCCTTTATGTTTAATCCCTTACTGATGAAAAGATCTGGAATGTTGTGCAATAGAAACAGAAAATGAAGACATTAGTATAGCAGTGATTTTTTGATGATAGTTTTAGTGGCCTACATCAAATTTCTTGCACAAGCACGGGTCAGCACAAACTCATAAGTCAAGTGAGATCCTCAAGAGAAAATTCGAGGTGGAAGAGCTCTTTATAACACCTAGGAGGCAGAGAACCAACCCAGACACCTGTACTGTTTCCATGGCATTTCTCTCGGTCCAGAAAGATGCTATCATGTAGAATACCACCTGTGGCTAGCAGAACACAGCACTCATTCCCCATCTTTGTAGACACTTTTCTTCCTGGCTAGATCTGTATTCATCCTTTCTTACTCATTTTGACAGACGATTTTATCTCCTGAGGAAAAAAACAAGTATAATATTGACTTTTAAGAATATTGCTAAAAGTGAATATCACCAAACAGCTGAAACTTAGCTTCAGCATTCCTTGAGGAACTGCCTGAACCAATGTTTGCCCTTTCTATAAGGCATGTTTGGCAGCCATCTGTATTAAACCATATGCAAAGCACAAAAATACCTCACGTTTCTCTAGCCCGTCATCATGCCTGAAATTCTCACCATGATAATAATTAGATTTTTTTTAATTATACAACCACAGAACACTCATTCTATGAGAAAAATAAATTGATTGTGGAGCATAAAAAATCAATTCTATATACTTGTGTTATAGGATACATACACCATTGTGGGAAAGGAGAAAATGAAAATAATTGGACTATGATTCTGTATGTGTCAAAAGAAGACAGCCAACAATACCCCAGAGAGTCAAGCCATTGAACGTGTCACCCAACTAAGGCCTTTGGGGAAATTTGTGTGTCTAATTCAGTATGTGCAAGGCATCTTAAAAGAAAGATTTTTAGCAAGAATATAGTGATACAAGGCAAGCAGAATATGCACATTTGTGAAAGCATAGGGAATTCTTTTGTTTACACATTTCCTTCAAAATGGATAATCCAGTATGACTCAAGCTCATTAACCTAAAGGCACTGCAGGGAAAAGCTAGCAGACACCAGGACATAGAGGAAACAAGATAACTGAGAGAGAGATTTGATGGCCAAAATAAGCCCATGAAAGACTCAGAACACACAGTTGAATCGAAAGTTCTGGAGGTTTCTAGCAGTGTATGGAATCCCTAGACAATGAGATAGAGGAACCAGTGTGAATCTAGACTTTGAAATGGATTCTCAGACAGGCTCTAACTTTAGCATGGGTTAATCTGCTTTGACAAGGCAAAAAGAAAATAAATCCAATGATACACTCTGCTCAAGAATATGGAATGTATATTGAGGTCAACCTTAGGGGATGCAAAAACTCAGAGTGAAGGTTACAGCTCTGACAGGGACCTGGGCTGGCCGTGTTTCCACTCTTTTCTGGGTCACACTGACGTGAGGCCCAGAGACAGTTTTGAAATCTGCAGAAGAAGTCAGCACATGCTGGAACGGAAAGAAATCCCACACCCGTTTGCTTTAAGCAGGGGGGGAAGAAACACTTTTCAGAATAGTATAGCACTTTGAATAAAACACTAGTCACTACTTAGCTTAAAAACTCTTAAAACTCCAAACATGCCTTCAATGGTTGTGATAAAATTGAACAAAGTGTTAAATGACAACAGAAAAAAATGTGATAAGGATATAAATACTGAACTTATCAGGAAAAAAAAAGCAATTGAAAGTCACTAACTAATAATCAGTTAAAAGCAACTTTTAAAACTGGGTAGCACTTTGGATTTGTTAAATAGGCAATTTAAAAGTTTTAGCTGATAAAATTATATTAACACTATGTCTGAACTAGGGTTTTAAGTGTTGACATGAGACTTTGACTTGGTTATTTCATGCTTGAGAGTTTATTTTAAGAAAACATATTCTGTTTAACAGATCATAATCACATCATAATTATTCTAATATTAACATATATGGAATTTTAATATACATCAAGGAGAATTATATAAATGCTCAATTTTATAGCTAAAAAAAAACCTGGGACTTAAAACAGGGGTCTGAATAGATGGTTCAGTGTATAAAGCTCTTGCTTTACGTGTGAGGACCAGACTTCAGACCCCCAGCATCCATGACTGTATTCGTCTATCTACCATAAAAACATGTATTACTTCATATTATTTCACACATCTAAAAAAAATTAAAATTTAAGCTGTGTTAGCTGGTCTCAATAGCTTTCTTTGCTTTGGCAAGATATCTCATGCTAACAAAAGTGCAGGATTTTTGCTTTTGCTTTTTTTTTTAAAGAATTAGTGATAATTTAGATGCTCACTTTAAGAAATTAGGGAGTGTTCATATTTGACTTTGTCCCAATGAATTTCATGGCAAGAAAAGAAGGGAATAGAAGAGAAAACATAGAAGTACCAAGGCATTGTTAGGAGATGGTGGCACCAGGGGAAATCCCTAAAGAAGGTAAGGCAAGAAGTCCAAGCACACAGGCTGTGTGCTATGTGACAGCAGTGAGCTATGTGACTAGTCCTGTTGGAGACACAGGCAGGAAAACCCTGCCATCTGCACTGCTGGCTGCTGTGAGTGGCCCTTGCTCAGTCAGCTAGGCAAAAAGATTCAGCAAGACCGAGATTCAGCAGTGACAAAAATGGGAACAAAGTGATCCTCACAGCTTAAGTAGTTCCCGTGGAACCAAAAAAAAAAAAAAAAAAAAAAAACAGGATCCATGTCATTGCTCCCCAAGTCAATTCTTAATTGTGATTCTATCCTGTCTCTCAATTCTATTTCCTATTTGTATGTGTTCTAAGAAAGTACAGGAAACAGCAATCATAGAACAAGATGGTAAGACAAGAGAGAGAGGGAAAAAAAGGGGATGTTGCTTAGATAAACACATACATCCTAGGTACTGAACAATCTATTCAAACCCCTACGAGAGAATAAACTGTTAAACAGAAGTCAAATGGCAAAGATAAACCATGAGCATTTTTTCATTGCTTTTGTGTCTCCTCTTTTTTGTCTTGGTTTTCTTTTTAACAATGATTTGATAAAGACAGAAAAACAGCAGGTTTCCCAAATTCCAGAAGAATCAATTAAAATAATATGGGTCTCATCTACCTTACTATCTTTTTTTTTTTAATCTGTAAGCAAAAAGCCACACACAAGACCATTTGGGAGAATGAGAAGCTGTGCAGCCAGCCCTTTGTTGTAGCTCTCCCTCTCCAACAATAAGAGCCAGAGATTCCTCAGGCTCTCCAATACTCTGAACCGAGAAGAAGAAGCTGCAGAATAGAAGCCTTCATCGATCCCTCACTCATCAGTCTTGGATTGAGGACAAGCTGTGACAAAAGACTAGACCTCCAGGAGTCAAAACAAAAGGAGATTTTATATGAGGTCCTTCCTCCAACATAACCACCAGCAAAAGCAGTGAACTTGTATTGAGAAAAGAACAATAACACAGCATGCCAAAGGCGATTACTGCTGATGGAGCATATGACAGACAAATCTTCACCTTATTTCTATCCTGTTCTCTTCCCAGAGTGTCATCAATCTCTCCTTCGCCTGGAAGGCAGCAGAGCATCTAAAAGAGCAGCAGCAGGCATGGCAGGCATCTGAGATCCACTCCTGCAGTGAAGTTTTCTCCACCTAAAGTGTAAGGCAGGCTGTGATTCAGGAGTACCTTCAACTTCATCTTACCTATCAACATGGAAGTTAGCTGTAACATCCCTTAAGTCTAAGTATTTCTGGTCCGTAAACCAAGAGCTCTGCTGTCACAGGGACCTTGTGAAAAACGCCCGAACTCAGGCCTTATGCTGAGCCAGAATCCCTGTCTCACAAGATCCTAGGGTGTGTTTTATGGACATTAAAATTTGAAATGTGCTGTAGGGAAACTTAGGAGGTAGCACCCCTTGTCACTGCAAATTGCTTGAACATTTCACTCCATGGTGGAAGGAAAAAAAATACAGACTTTGCAACATTTATTCTTAGCACCTGCGTATTGCTGGGCAAATTACCCAGCAGTACCTGTTTCTCAATTTCTCAGCATTAAATAATAAAACATATATCCACAACACTGTGAGGATTAAACTAAACAATATAGCCAAGACATCTATTCCAAATCTAGTCCAATGACTGGGCCAGTGAAAATTTAAAATTCTCAACTCAAAGTGTGGAAAAACTTCTGAGACTCTGAGACTCAGACTCATCATCAAATGCCCTTTTTCCCCCCTGAGGTATCTCATCTTGAGCCTGTAAGTAAAGAAGGTGGATACAACCTCTTCTCATTGTCTTTCCTGTTCCCAGGAGCTCACCTTTAGATAGCAGCATCCAGGAACATGTCTTCCGTAGACTTCACTTAACTGGAGATTCAGGACTTAGTGTTTTGCTACATTTCTGTGTTTTGTTTACTTTAATTGGCTTCCCTTGCTTTCCATTTAGTTAAGAATCCCCAAGAACAAAATAGTAGCACTGCACCAGGAATAGAACAAACGAATCAACTATTTGGTTGCCTCCGTAGTGAAGAAATTAGAAACTAAGGTAAATAATAATAGACTGCTAGACCTTAAACTGGAAAGAGATTGATTAACAATTTAGAAAACATGTACTGAACATAGATTTTTTATTATGCTAGAATATAGAGATCAAATAAAAATATTTACAATCTGTAAATGGCAACCAAATAAGTAGAATAGCAAAAGGAACATGTGACATTTGAAAACTAATACAAAGGGGGATTTATACTATACTTTTATAATTATCATCAAATTGTTAGCAAGTCTGTCGGGACAATTTGGAATAAGAAAAAGCTGGCTGGGTACAAATCCAAGGTTAGAAAGTCAAAAAAAACTGTGAACTTTTCTATTTCTCTGTTTAAACATTTTGTATTAGAAGCAACATTCTAGCCATGTCATTGCTACCTTGCAAGAATGAAATTTCTTTGAAAATACCTAATATGGGTACTAAACAAATGGTGATTGGCTTAGTTTTTTTTTTTTTTTTTTTTTTGTTATGGATTGGTACAGGAATAAATGTCCTGCCTCTTACAAAATGTAGACGGCAAGCAAGTGGGATGAAGATTACAATAGTCTCTGAAAGAGTAGCTCAAATTATATTCACATTTATAAGAAAAGCTAAAGGAAAAAAAACGTTGATATGGATAAGGAAAATCAGATCTCAAAGATGCTCAAAGATGTCCACAAAATCTTGTCTTCAGTACATTTCAGGAAGACACTCTACCTATAGCCACTACTGAGTCCAAAATGTGAGTTACCTTTGAGTTCTTCCTTGGCACACATCACACCCAGCACTTAACAACCAGCACAAGACTTGATCACTTCGTTGCCTATGCTAACTCAGAAACAGTCATGATACCTTCCGCTCCTTCTTCATGAAGTAAGTCAGTCATGTGGACCTCAGAGCTGGACTTGTTGCTTATCATCACAATGATAACAAAGACTTGCTGAAGTAACAACTTTGTTATTGAAGGAGAATCTACAGGCAGAAGAAAGGAAGAGGAAATCTTTATGAATGTGTAATTTTAGAAGTACCAAATTTCAATTTATTGACCTTCTGTGAAGTTTTTTTGGCTTAACAGTAGGATAAAACAAATAAACAGATGGTATTAGCTCCAACAGGAAATAAATCTGATGAAAATATGTCATTAAATTCTCATATTCATAAATAGAAAAAATAATAGACATAGGAATGTGTGGGAGTCTGAATGAGGAATGGCCCCCATGGGCTCATGTATTTGAACACTTAGTTCCCAATTGGAGGCATTATTTGGAGAAATTGTGGAACCTTTAAAAGGTGGAGCCTGACTGGAGGAAATATGTCACTGGGGGTGGGGGGGGGCTTTGAGAATATATACCTTTATTCAGCTGCCCTCTCTCCCTCTCTCTCTTTGCTTCCTGTGTATAGATGAAAATGTGGTGAGTCAACTTCCTGCTCCTGACGCCAAGCCCTCTTCCCCCACTGTTAGGGACTTCATCCCTTTGGAAAATGGTTGAACAAACTCTTGCTTCTTTAAGTAATACTTTTGGTCATGGTATTTTATCACAGAAACAGAAAACTAACTAATACAGGATGTCTTTAGAACACAGGTTAGTAAATAAAGGGCATTTGATCTTGATTTCTCAGGGAAACAGCTTTGTCCATTCTTTTCTATTGGCTGTAACTGCTTTCCCAACTACAAAGATACAGATGAATAAGTTCTAGAGATTATAAAACCATAGCCATCAAATATTTATTTTCTGGCTCTTTACAGAAAACTCTGATATAAAACTCAATGGAGGAAATTGTCTCTATCATTTTTAAAGGAATACATTTACTAGTGCTTATTGAGGCAGAAAGTATATGATGTGTTTTTGGAACTTGTAGGAGAGAATCAGTGAAGGAAGGAGACAGGGGCAGTGTTTGGGTTAGTGTCTTCTTGACATCAGTTGAAACATGGCTCTGGGGATAGAGGGTCTCAGCATCAGAACAGGTGTCAAGGAAAACAAGGAATTGAGGATTTGATTAAATTGGAGATCCTGAGACAATGAGGTTTTCCCAGACTATCTAGGTCGGCTCCAGATGTCAGCATATGTGTTCAGAAGAGACAGAACGGGATTTGGTACTCACAGTTGAGAACATATTGTGAGCATGGAAGCAAGGATTGGAGCAAGATGACTATAGATCAAGATGTAAGGGTTTGTCAAAATCATCTGCATGAACTTGTCTGTGGGAATATCTTAATTTTGAAATTCTGACTTCCAGAACTTTGAGAGAGTAAACTTTTATTTTATTATTATAGATATCTTAATTCAGCCAAAGGAATCTAATAGAACCCTGGAGAAGCAAATTTGGCAAAGCGGTTTGCTGAAATTGTTGTATAGTTGTGAATGGGATGTGATTTTCCACAATATTTAAACTGACTTAAAGTCATACCTTCTCCATTTTCATTTATCTCCAAGAAACTGGTGCATTAAAAATAGAGATTGATTTCAACAATATGGCCACCTAAACAAGACCAGAAGGAATAGAACACCAATAGGCATGCCAATATTCGAGGGAGAAATCTCATAGGACCTCATCCCTAAACAAAAATTTACAGGCAATAAGGAATGTTGACATTGGAAGAAAGGAGCCCCAAATTAGTTATACAATACCAACTGGGCAGCCCTCAACTTATGTACAGACAAATAACAATAAAAAGACTGGTACACACACACACACACACACACACACACACACACACGGGTCCAAAAATTAAAAAGGAATATGGGAAGAGTTGGAAAGGAGAAAACTGTTTAACTATATTTTAATTTAAAAAATAAAATGAAATATAAATGAATATTCATCATAACCCTTAAAATATCAAAACCCTTAAAACTATCTCTAGTTGCTAGAATAGTTCAGTCAGAAAATTGTTTGCCTTAGACTTGAAATTGATCCCCCAGAACACTCATAAAAATGTTGGCATGTGCTTCTGATCCCATTGCTTGGGAAGTGGAAGGAAAAAAAAAGAGTGGTCCTGAAATACAGTTCTCATTTCCCAACAGCAGCGAACCCAGGTTTGCTGGCTGCTCGCATGGGATGCGTGCTCTTCACTCTCAGCCACTCGCTGCCAAATCCCAGTCACTCTCCCTTTACTTTTATGGTAACATGACCCCGCTCTGTAAATACACTCACAAGTTTTGGGTTTTATACAGCATCTATTCTAAATATAAAAATTCACACAAACTTGGAAAAAAAAAAAAAGAAAGGAGATTCAGCTCAGCCACCAAAAAAAAAAAAAAAAAATGCTACAAACTTAGTTGTGACCTGATTTCTGGGTCACTGCCATAAAGGGACAGAAAGGAGGGGAGCTAGAAAGAAATGATCTCGAGTTAGATGACATGTGTGATTAGATTAACTTATGGCAACACCTGTTAGAAATCTGTGGAGGAAAATAAAAACTACCTTTGCTTGTGAAAACAAAAGGCCTTGCTGTGAAAGAGAGAGCATGAAAATATCACAGGAAAGGGTGTTGACACATATATTTGGAGTGTGGGTGGGTTTTTTTTGTTTGGTTGGTTTGGGTTTTTTTGATAAATAAAATACAGAAAAAAAGATAAAAACAGAAGCTGAACTTAGAGCTGTGAATGACTGACCAAGGTCACTGGCTCCTTCTGACCTGACTGTCCCAGGGCCTCTATCCACAGTAACAGGCTTTCTTCTCACAGAAAAAAATGGGCTAAGTGTTGTCCTCAGCCTGACCTATGCCTTCGCTTTTGTGATTTGAGAAGCCAAACTTAAAACGTAAGAAAAAATAGTTTGTAAGATTAGAACCCTCTTCACCCTCTCTAACAAATGATGACCGAGATTTCCTCAAAAGCAAAGAGCATACTTTTTCTATGAAACAATTCAGTCAGTGAAAGCTGAACATAGACTTAGGTTTCAAGCTCTAATCTTTCAATAAATAAGTGTCCTTATCGGATTCAGATGGCATGTGGAGGGGGACAGCCCGGCAAATTAGAAAGAGGGAAAGGTGTGCTCAAACAGTGGTCAGGGAGCGCAAGATGAAATCAGAGTGCTGAAGGTAGGCTCCCAGGCCTTCACTGAGCCAAAATTTGATAGGGCTTGCCAGCAATTATCAGAGGAAGAAATCACCATCAGATATGGCTGAGAGGAATATCAGCAAATCTGTCCCTGACCAAATCACTGTCGTCTGAAGCTTGGACTGAGCCAGCTCTTCATCACAGGCCTGGTGACTTCCAGCTTTCCTCCATACAGCCATTCTTCCACTTGCTTCTAGAGTGATGTTTCTAAACACCAGTCACGTTGATTCTCATTCAAAGATGCCTGAAGAGGCATCCTGCCTCACTCAGAGATAAAGCTAACATACATGGAGCAGCTTGGAAGGTCTCATCTGACCCTGTCTCCCACTATTTTCCTTTTCATTCCTTTGCTTTAACCCTCACTGGTCTCATTATTTTTTCTAACCTCTGCCCTGGTGATGATCTCTGCTCATCTCTCCAAGTATTGCTCACCCATCTTACTTCCTACTAGCTATGCATTTTATCTTTAAGCTCTGTATTTAAACTTACCTAGTCAATAAACCTTCCTCTATCCACTCAGACTAATACTCCTACTCCTGCCCAGTTCCTAAATTCTAATCTCCCTCTGCTTTGTTGGAGTTTTTCTGTTTCTAAGCATTTATTTCCTTCCAAAATATTATTTAATGCATGTTTATGTTTGCTGACGATCTCCTTCTACCTCCAAGCTCTGGATAAACAGAGAGGGATAGCTGTCCTACTTTCCCATGTGTATGTAATGCCTGACCCTTAGTAGGTACTCAAAAACATTAGATAAAGAATGGAATCAGAAAATTGTATTTCAAAATTAAGACATTTTAACACAGGGCATTATCACAAGGAAAAATGCTTAGTACTAATTTCTTTACTTTGGTAAATACTTGATATGTATATGAAGTCTATGTCAGGCACCATCCAGGATCTAAGGATAGAACAGTTGAAAGCATGTCTCCAAAAGGTTAAAACATACTTTGTAGGGCAGAAAATAAATAAATAAATAAATAAATACTTTAAATGCTATTGGTAGGAGTTCCTAAGAAGTAAAAGAAGCAAACAGAGAGGTGCTGTGGGGACAATGATCTTGTAAACTGTATGTACACTGTAAAGATTTATCAGTTGTATTGCTTTAATAAAACACTGATTAGCCAGTAGCCAGACAGGAAATATAAATGGGGAGACCAAGAAGAAGTATAAGCATGGCAATGAGAACAGGAGAATTCTGGGGAGAGGAAAGACTCAGTTTGCAGTAATGATCCAGGTGCAGAGGAAGCAAGATGAGAATGCCTTGCTGATAAAAGGTACCAAGCCACATGGCTAATACAGACAAGAATAATGGTTAATGTAGGATGTGAGAGTTAATAAGAAGCCATGAACTAATGGGCGAACCAGTTTATGATTAATGTAGACCTCTGTGTGTTTCTTTGGGACTAAACAGCTGTGGGACCAGACAGGACAGAAATCCTTGTCAACAGAGAGGGGAAATGAGTCTGATAGTCTAAAGGGGAAATGAGTCTAAAGGATAATTGAGGTAGTGTATAATGCTTAAAGTCCCTAGGGATTTATGAGGCAATTATGAAAACTTCTGCATCATTAAATAATTGTACTTTTCCTACATTTGGGTCTTGTCCAAAGAAAGATACAGATATGTCCTACGAGTCTTCTAAACTTACCAAGTAGCTGTGTATTAGCTTAATGTTCATTAAACATTTGTATCCATCAATGTTGTCCTTCCTATGAACAGATGGTATGGTGTTAGCAATGTAGTTGCATTGTGGTAGCTTTCCTGTGAATTCAGCAATTTCAACACATTCCCATATTTAATGACTGAGTGTGCTTGGCCGTATAAAATTGCCCCACTTGAATTCCACCACTTGAGCAACTTCTACAGGAGCCACACTCATGTCAAAGACTAGGACTCTGAGTAGCTTCCACTTGTTGGAACAATATTCAGGTATAGAATTTCAGCGTATGGTTTGTTTCCTTGAAAGAAGCAATGGAAACTATGTAAAGAAATCTAACTGTGGGAATGCTAGATTTATCCCCTGTATATCTTCCAACCTACTCAAACCTCATACCAACATACTTTGTAGCTAGGCCTTCTTTTTGCTTCCAAAATTTACCAAGATACTAAGTCCTCTTGTCTTTGAAAGTATAAGACATGAAACCTCAGCTGGTTGATTGTGAATAAAAATGTCATGTATCATGTCTGAGGTGGGAGCACCTCAGTGCTGTGCTCCTGTGATCTCTGCATCACTGCAGCAAACCCTGATCATTGTGATGAGATATATGCTTCATCCAACAGTCATGATGTCTCAGAGGACGTGAGTTGTTAAATAGTGGACTCAAGTACTATTGGACATGTAGTAAGGATAACTTTCTGTCTTAAGCTACTGAGATTTTTCTACTGGTTGTAGCATGACCTAAAACTTGTCAGTATCCCAAATTACATCACATTGATCATACTTACAGTCACCTGCTATTCTTTTCTTCTCATGATCCACACTTGTCTTGCAAATACTGTCTACTGAGTAGAAATAAAGTCGGTGGTAGAGAGAAAATTTATACTGCTACATGATCCTAATCATTAGAAATGGTTACTTTGACAAGCAATACAGAATGCCTTCGAAATGTCCTCACATATCCTAAGAAATTTTATGTCTAATTTCTTGAGAAAATTGAAGGCTTACTTAAAGGCTTAGTGCTTTAGATATGTAACAATATGGTGACCCTGAGGGTTGTAGTGGTCTTAATGGGAATGAACCCCATAGACTCATATATTTGAATACTTATTTCCCAATGGAGAACTGCTTGAGAAAGATTAGGAGGTGTGTCCTTGTTGGAAGTGTGTCACTGGAGGTGGGCTCTGAGGTTTCAAAAGCTCATCGCAGGCCCAGTTAGCTCTCTGTCTCTGTCTCATGTGGGTTGATCAAAATATGAGCTCTCAGCTGCCACTCTAGGACCGTGCCTACCTGCCTGATGCCATGCTCCCCGTCATGATGGTCGTGGACTCACCCTCTAAACTGAAAGTGTCCAATAAACTCTTTTTCTGTAGGTTGCTTTGGTCGTGCTGTCTTATCATAGCAAAAGAAAAATCACTTTGACTGGAATTGCTCGTACCTGTAACCCTTGCTCTTGGAAGACAGACACAGGAAGATTACTGTAAATTCAAGGCCACCCCTAGGCTACATAGCAGGTTCCTGATTAGGCATGATACAGTATGAGATCTGGACTCATAAAAAGAAATAAAACAGGAGCTGCGTTGGTCGCCCAATGCTTAGAAACTGTCTGCTCTCTCAGAGGACCCAGTTTTGATTACTAGCAACCACAGGGCATTTCACAACCATCTGTAACTTCAGTCCCAGGAACTCTGACACCTTCTTTTGGCATCTATTGGCACAGGTACATACATGGTGTATAGGCATGCAAAAATTACCATACACATAAAAATAAAATTAAAATAAAAATTTAAAACAAAAAAATTTGTAGTAATAATAGAAGCTGTCTGAATAATGAAGGAGAAAGGAAAAACACACAAAACCTCCATTGTTCATCCTTTGATGCTTTATCAGCTCTCAAAGGGACTGTGAAGCACAAACAGTGATTGAGAAATGATTTTATTACCAACTACAACAGGAAAAGCAATGAACCTTATGTTTTCATCATCAGGCTTTCTTTAAAATTAGCTACAAAAGGGTGATATCCATTGTATGCTCTATGACAGAGAAGAAGCAGGGTTCTGTTGGTTCAAAGAAGAACTTATAGACTCTATCAAGGGGGGCATCCCAGAAATTTCACCATAGAGCTTCAAGCTCAAATACCATTTTACTACTTTGGTGATTATTGCCTAGATTCTTAATAAGTTTCACCTACACTACAATAGGATTCTTAGAAAAGGTGTTAATAGAACCATCACCTAGCACCTGGAATTGGTTTCAATAACCAGGCAGAAAAGCATAAATGAATTAATGCATTCAATGGATCTTTGTGTTCAATTCTCTTGTCACAAATACACTTAGTCAATCTTACAGCAAACAGAAGATATCAACAGCAATAAAACAATATGAAAACCAAAGTCATGGATACTATACCAAAATGCTTTATAGTTCTAAGGTCACCTTTTTTATATATTTCCACAGCATTTTCTTTGAAATTTATTTAATAGAATGTGGAGACTCTCATTCAAATGACAACCATGAACCACAAACAACTCTAGACTTTACCTGCAGCCTATGAGGTTTTTTTTTTTAAGGTAGGAAAGGGTGTGACATCTAGAACAGTCATTCTAGAAATTATCTGTGAGCTGTAGAGCCCACCACAGTTCCCAGGCAGCAGCCTGAAGCTGCTTCACTTTAATCAGAAAAGACGGATGGAATGGAGCCCACTTACTTCGTGGCTGCCAGCCCTCTTCGTGTCTCCCTCCCACAGAAACACATACAGGAAAGCTGGCAGCTCCCCTCTCCCTTCCTGTCGTTCTCACTAGGCTAAAGAGTAGGCAGATGAAGGCAGAGAGGGAACTCAGCGGCTGCCAGAGCACTTGCCACATTCAGAGTTGCCACTACAGGCCTTCCCAGCGCCCAGCATTCCTCAGGTGTTCTGCTGGGTTCCAGACAGAGAAAAAGATGCAGACATCTCCCCTAGAAAAGCAGACTCCAACGCCAGGACCAATAAGCAAGATGATTGCCGCCCTGATCAGTCCCCCTTATTTTTAAAAATAGGATTGGAAATCAGGTGGCATTTTGTACTAAACCCAGAAAAAAAAAATCTTCCTGCATGAGCTCAGAACTAAGCAATGAAGAGGTAAGCAAAGAGGGAGCGAGGGAAACAAGGGAGACGGACTAAACATTGATGAACTTGTCCGTGATCCCCAGTGGGAAGAACCCCACTATGGACAGTGATGGGCACCCAGGCAAGCAGGTTTAATTGGCAAGACAACAGACAAACTTGAGATCATGGTCTGCTTCCCACACTAATAAATGTCCCAAGTGCTCCTGGCACAAGCTGTCAAAACAAATCTCGACTTCCTCTGACTTTGGTTGATAGGTGATAGCACTCAACCAAACAAATTATGAGTCTGCTGTATCAATGTAACCTTCACTCTCACAAGAAAATATGTCAGGGAAAACATCGAGCCGGGAGACTCACCCCCAGACTCATTCTCAACATTAAGGGATACCACCTTCAGTTAAATGACAGGGCACACTAGATGAACAGCTCACAGCTCTCACCAGGAGCTAGAGGGCTGTCTTCTTTAATTTGTTTAGTCACATGTCGCTTACACAGAGATGCTGTGCTTGACATATCAGCTAATAAGACAAATGTGTTCTTGAACTTTTAGGATTTATAGATGAGTAAGAAAAAATGACAAAGCACTGGAAACTATAATACAAAATCACACATCCTGCGACATGAAGTTCCTAGCACAGCCAAAAACTCAAAGACATAGAGCATTATTCAATGTGGGCCCAAAGTGGAAAGAATCCAGATGCTCTCATCTCCTGATGAATCAGTAGACAGAAGTTAACACAAATATGGTACCCATGAAAAGAAGCAGACGACAACTATAGAAGGGACGGAAGTACTTACACCAACCCTTGAACACGTCATACTAAGATACAGGCAGTTAGACAGAAAAACCATGTATAGTATGATTTGAATTCTGTGAAATGCTCAGAATAGCCAAACTCATAGAGACAGAAAGCAAATCAGTGGCTACCAGAAAAGATGAAGCAGTCTGGGAATTACTAGAAATAGAAGTCTCTTTATAAGGCTAATGGGAATGTTATCATATATATATATATATATATATATATATATATATATATATATATATATATATATATATATATATATCCTCGCTTCTCTACCTGATTAACTCTCACATAGCACCAAAGACTCAACTCCTTACTCTTGCCCAGTCCCACTTGCTGGTGACAGCCCCTCACACACATTCCTCTAGTAACTTCCCATACTATGTAATGGTTCATTTATCTCTCTGACTTCCACCATACACTCTTGGTGGAAGCAACTCATTTGTTTCCCAGCTGCTCTGACCTGAAATATATCTACCGTTTAACTGCATACCTTGAGAAGGGCACGTGTTAAGTTATATGAGTTATATTGAAAGAAAAATAATCCCTATAGGAAAAAACCCTCAAAGCCTTTGACTTAGTGATGGGTGACCCCACCCTGACCCGCATGGAATATGCTTATTTTTTTTTCATGAGAACATTTGCAATGTCTCTTCAAAAGAAGGCAGACCATGACTTGCTTTCTCAGAGTTAAGGTCCCAGAGCTGTAAATGAAGACTCATGTAGTGCTATCATGATCTTCAGATAATAATGCATAACACAGCATCCATTGTAAAGAGATGCCCAACAAAATTAAGGAACATTTTATATTGATATGAGACCTCCTTACCCACCTTAGACTAGAAGTACAATTTAAAGCTTTGGTTAGTTCTGTAATCTGAACACCAGATTATCTGCCACCAAATTCAAAAGAAGAACCTTGACAGCAGCAAAAAGTGCAGTGTCACCTCAGAGCAAAGATTCCTCCTGTCCCCTCACCACCACAGACTTGCATAAGATGAGCTCAGTTCATCTCAGCCCATCCCAAAGAACCATACCTTACACACTGCTGTGATCTGAAGTCTACTCGTTTCCTCCCCATACTTTAGGGAGTCTACATTTTTTCAAACTGATCGAAACCCAGAACAATGAGAACTAAACACTATAAAACTGTGTCACAAGGAAAAGGCATTGATTAATCTCAGTAAGGATCCTAAGTGCATTTCAATTGGTAAATAGATGAAATTATTTTACTTTAAAATATGAGGCATGTGATAAGGAAAGGTATGTTTAAATTTAAGCAGCTATAATATCACAAATTTTGTTCTATACACCAAAAAGGCAACCTCAGATAATAACTTCATTTGGGAATTCCTATGAAAAATAAATTCTTCACAGAGTGTAGCAGAATCTTAAGCATATATAGAGAACTCACTAAATACTGCATTAGGAAGCCATTGCATGACAGACTAGCCCAGGAGTGTCTCATGTATTATCTGTTCTCCCCCAATAAGGAGAAGACATCCAAAGTCCTCTATGATCTCCCCAACCACACCTCTTTCACTTCCACCAACATATACTGGGCTGTCAACACACTGAACCTCATGGAGGTCATATGCATACTGCTTCTGTGCTCTGTTGATGCTTTTCTCTTGCAGAGATCTATCCTCATTTCTCTACATGATTAACTCTTACATAGCACACAAGACTCAACTCCATGTCATCTTTAATCTTACCCAGTCCCACTTGCTGGCGATAGCCCATTCCTCTAGTAACTTTCCATACTATATAATGGTTTATTTATCCCTCTGATCTCCACCATACACTGTTGGCAGAGGCTACTCTTTTGTTTGCTGGCTGCTCTGATCCGAAATAATTACACAGAAACTTGGCCAATAGCTTAAGCATTTTTTTTCTAGCTAGCCACTGTATCCTAAAATAACCCATCTCTATTAATCTGTGCATCACCATGAGGCCATGACCTACCACAAAGTTTCAGCTGACTGCTTGTGTCTTTCTCCTCTGGAGGCTACATGGTGTCTCTCTGATTCTGCCTTCTTTGTCTCAGTGTTCAGTTTAGTTTTCCTGCCTAGCTCTATTCTGCCCTGTCATAGGCCTGAGCAGCTTCTTTATTAACCAATAGCATTCACAGCATACAGAGGGGAGTCCCACATCAATACACTATTAATTCCTAGAAGATAGAGTCATGGTCTCTGACATTACATTGCTATGTCCTAATTTGGTGCAGATTTTGAAGGAGGGCTAATAAATGAATGAATTTAATAATTTAGCCAATCATCTCTATATTCCATTACAACAAGTCATATTAATAACCACTTCTCAGATTTTTAAAAAATTTAATGTTAATTTCAATAATCACATTTGATCACAGATATCATTAAGTTCATTTGAACAAAGCTTAGTAATATTGACAAATGCAATTTATAACAGGTAATCTAACTCATATTTGATGATATAGTTATTATAGTGTCATAAGTTCATCAGCATAAAATTCAAAGTTAACATATTATAAATAATATTGTTTTTGTTTAAGACAAGCAAATAGTTCTTTGAACCCAATAAAGATGAGAAAAGGAAATCTACAGAAAAGGGGACTATACATTAACAGGAACTAAAGCTAATTAAAAGGCAGGAAATCCTCATTGTAGGCAGAGATTTTTGTCTAGACTGCCAGTCAACTCTGCTCTGCCAGTTGCTCCCCAAATAACCACACAGAGACTTATTATTAATTATAAATATTTGGCCAATAGCTTAGGCCTGTTTTTAACTAGCTCTTAAGTTAAGCTAGCACAATTTTATTAATCTCTGTGCTGCCTGAGGCTCATTTACGTAATCTACTTTTCATGTTGTTTCTTCTGTCTGGCTGGTGACGCTGCCCTCCTTCTTCCCAACATCCTCACCATCTGACTTTCCTAACTTACTTCTTCCTGCCTAGATATTGGACAGTCATCTCTTTATTAACAATGAGAGCAACACATCTTCATGGTGTACAAAAAGATTATTCCACAGCACCTCATATCTTGTACTTTTAGGCAAGAGCTACAAAAATGTCATTGCATCTTGTTGATTTATTCTATTCCTTTCTCCATACTTGGAGATGAGATTTTTCAATTAAAAAAAAGTTTTATAAAAGGCCTTTGATTTATATGTATCTCTAAAATCCCGATCTCTCTGATAGGCTTTTGTTTTTGTTTTAAGTCCACCATCAGAGCGTTTCAAGTATCCCTATTAGTAGCTGCATCCTAAGAACAGAATAAAAGTTAATACTGGATGATAGCTTCAAAAAGACTAAAAAGAGCATGGAAGTCGAGGACTTTTTATTATCTGAACCAAAGAGACAGGAAAGGAGAGAAAGGTGAGGAGGCAAAGAAAAGGAGAGAGAATTGAAAATTGGAAGGAAGCAGAAAGTAGGAGAAATGAAAGAAGAACTATACCTTTCCTGTACTCTGATGACAGCCTGCTTACTTAACGACCTTTCTAAGGTTGTTTATGTACATGCATATGTTAGACTGTACAATTTCATGTAGATTTCAGAAATACCATTAAATGAACCAAATAAATTGGTAAAACTGTGTTCAGTACCTATACGTCAAATGAGGCTTAGAAAACTAAATTTTCATACTTGCCCATCTTTGTTGAGATACAAGCTTGGTAGCTGGAATTTTATATGGATGAAATTCCTTCCAGCTACTCACTGCAACTTTTGTTTTCTTCCTGTTGATATGGAACCTTTATCCTATCTAAATTATTTTTAAATTGGCTTTATACGAGCTTGAGGTGGGGGTATAACTTGGACTCCTATGCATCTTAATTCATCTGGGGTCCAATTAAATTATTTTGGTATTCCAAAATGTTTTCCTTCTGCTCTCTTGCACTTCCCTGGTGTTTGTGAATCTCTTAGTTGTATCCACCATGCAAGGGAGGAAGTCAGGCCAATTGAATAAAATAGTGGTAGTTAGTCAAATGAATCTATCTCATTCCCATCTGACATTCCACTTCAGGTGGTCTTGAACTCAGTACCAACCAATCTGTGTGCTTATCTGTTGCAAGGAGGGGCTGTTTGTCCTAGCTTCCCGGCTACCTTGGCATCTAAATAACCACACAGAAACTGTATTAATTAAATCACTGCTTGGCCCATTACCTCTAGTTTCTTATTGGCTGATTATTATATCTTAATTTAACCCATTTCTATTAATCTGTGTATTGCCACGTGGCAGTGGCTTACCATGTAAAATTCCCAGCGTCTGTTTCTGGCAGATCCATGGTGTCTCTTTGACTCTGCCCTTCTTTCTCGCAGCATACAATTCTCTCTTCCTTGTCTACCTAAGTTCTGCCCTATCAACAGGCCCAAAGCAGTTTCTTTATTAACCAATGAAAGCAACACAAAGACAGAAGGACCTCCTACACCATTTATCCCTACATCTTATAATCTAAGTACTGTTAGCAATGGTCTTACTATTCCCTCGAACCAAAAGAAAGATACTAAATACATGTCTGATTTAAACTAAAACCTCTTTGACAGCTTCGTTCTCAGTGCTAAAATGACTAGTTTTATCCATTGTGACTAACCTAATCTCTAGACAGCAGAGCAGAATGGACTAATTTTTTGGTTTACTTGGTTTGCTTTCTAAGACAAGTAGACTGCTCCCTAGAGAAACACTGATACAAGTCTTTATTAAACAGTTCTGATGTAAATTGTGCTTAATTGGGCATATATACCAATGACTTTTGTTCTGGTTTTCAAATAGCAACACATAAAAAAAATCACACTAAACTACAGAGAAAAACAAGACTTTGATCGGAAGATGCCCCTGAAAATTGTAGCAGATTCTGTATCCCCCACTGGAGATTCACTTCATTTGCGTCTTAAAGAATCAAACCTTAAAAAATATATTGCATTTTTTTAAAAAAAATCACATTTAACTTTGTTTTGTAACACATTTTTTTTTAATTTCTTGTGTTATGAAAACTTTTTACATGGAAGAATCAATAATACACTGAGGAATGGATTTTGGTGAACGTTTTAAAACAAATGGCTAACTGACAAATGATACCACTCAAGTCTGGCGTTTTGCTGGTAGTTTAAGATGAGTAATACACATTTTATACACTCCATTTTTTTCCAAAAAAGCATTTCCTTATTTTTCAAGAGGAATGTAAGTTCTCCAAAATGCTTTTAAACTGCAAATAAGAAAAACGACTAAAAAACCTACTACTCTACCCTATTAGAACAAAACCATACTTAGAACTCCATTCTAGGTAATGTGAGTGTATCCACATATATGTGCAAACACATTTGCTTAACTTAATAAAATATAAAGCATGCCCATTAGAAGTCCACCAAAAAAAGTTGCACATAACAGCAATTTTTTCAGATAATTTGTCTAAAGTTAGGCACACACTCATTCCTCACTATCATAGATACTATTGAAAAGTATACTGAGGCTTGGTATGGGAAGTCCTTCTGTATGTGTTGCTTTTATTGGTTAATGAATAAAGAACCTGCTTTCGGCCAATGGCTTAACAGAATATAGCTAGGCTGGAAAAGATATATAGAGAGAGTAAGCAGAGCCTCCAGAGGGGAAAGACATAAGTTGCCAGCTGGAACCTCACTGGTAGGCCACCAGCCTCATGGTAAAATACAGATTAATAGAAATGGGTTAATTTAAGAGATAAGAGTGAGCTAGGGTGTTGATGTCCATGACTCCTGATACCATCAAAGGCCATGCCAATGTCAGGGTCTGGGCTTTCACCTGGAGCTATGTTGGTATCCAAGAGCCATGCTATTCCTCTTAGGGTCTTCCTTGTTACCTAGTTTCTCTGGAGCTGTGGATTGTAGTCTGGTTATCCTTTGCTTTATTTCTAATATCCACTTATGACCGAGTACATACCATGTTTGCGTTTCTGAGTCTGGGATACCTCAGTATTTTTTATCTTAGCCATTGTGGTACTGAGGACAGCTTATGTTGGAGAGGATGTGGAGTCAAGGGAATACTCCTCCACTACTGGTGGGAGTACAAACTTGTCCAGCCACTTTGGAAATCAGTAGGATGGTTTCTCAGAAAATTCAGAATCAACCTACCTCAAGACCCAGTGATACCATTGCTGAACATATCCCCAAAGAATACTCAATTATACCACAAAGTCACTTTCTCAACAATGTTCATATCAGCACTATTCATAATATCCAAAACCTGGAAACAACCTAGATAACTCTCAGCTGAAAAGTGGGGGGAAAATACATGTGATACATTTACACAATGGAGTATTACTCAGCTGTAAAAAAAATAAAATAAAATAAAATTTGCAGGCAAATGGATGAAACTAGAAAAAACAATCCTCAGTGAGGCACATTTCCCTATTGACTAAGGATGTTGAGCAATTCCTTTAATATCTTTCCACCATTAAGAGATTCTTCTGTTGAGAATTCTCTGTTTAGATCTCTATGCCATTTTTTAATTGGATTAATTGGTATTTTGATGTCTAGTCTAGTTTCTTGAGTTCTTTATATATTTTGGAAATCAGTCCTCTGTCATATGTAGAGTTGGTTTCCATTCTGTAATTTTGTCTTATTCACCATGTCCTTCACCTTACAGAAGCTTTTCAGTTTCAGGAGGTCCCATTTATTGATCATTGCTCTCAGTGTCTATGCTACTGGGGTTATATTTAGCAACTGGTCTCATGTTTCAAAGCATTCAAGGTTATTTCCCACTTTCTCTTCTATCTGGTTCAATGTTACTAGACATATGTTTAGGTCCTTGATCCATTTATACTTGAATTTTGTGCATGGTGATAGATATGGCTCTATTTGCAATCTTCTACGTGTTGACATCCAGTTGTGCAAGCACCGTTTGTTAAAGATGCTTTCTGTTTTCCATTATACCATTTTGACTTCTTTGTCAAAAATCAGGTGTTTATAGGTGTTTAGATTAACAAACAAGCAACCTACCTCACTCCTCCATCCTTCTCGTACCTTTTCATTTATCCTAGTGACATTGGGAGCTGCAGTGTATCACACAGTATACCCTTTTGTCCAATTAATCCTACCCACAAAATGTTTCTTGTAAAGATTAATTGCTCTGGTTCAAGGCCACTGGTACACCATCATCAGTGGGCTCTCATAGAAACCCTCTATATGTGTGAGACAGGTGAAGCCTATCTGAGAGGTACCTGGCAGGAGGACCAGGATCTGTCCTTGGTGCATGAACAAGTTTGTTGGAGCCCATTCCCTATGGTGAGATACCATGGCCAGCCTTAATTCAGAAGGGAGGCCCGACTTAATACACTAGACTTTGTTGATTTCCCATGGGAGCCTTTACCCAGTGGGAGGAGTGGATGGAAGATAGGCAGGTGGAAGGTGATGGGGGACCAGAGCATAAGTTGGGAAAGAAGTGTGGTTGGAATGTAAAATCAAATTAAAATAACTAAATTAATTAAATTAAATAAAAAATAACAAAGTGCAATAGCAACATAAATACATAAAAGTAACAGAATTTTGCTAGGCTATGAAAAACCTTGATTACTAAGAAAATTCACTTTAGCCAACAGGGAGATAATGTCACCAAACTGCCAATAAATATCCCAACAGTAGTCTTCAAGTTGTCACATGCCAATTATGAAATTCTTTATGAAACATTAAATTTGAAAAAACTCGCCCAGAAATTTAAAATGAAGGAAACCGAAAGAATGGTTCTTTTCCATCTAATATGAAGTTGAGTCATTTCTAGAGAAATATTGCAACCACAAGGTACAAGTAACATATTGTATGGACACAGCATAATTTTGATACACAAAATAGAGAAGAATTTTCATCAAAATGGAATAAGAGGGATATAGGTGGTCATAGAAAACACTAAGTGTAGGAAAGGAACATAGCCTACTTCTCTTGGATATTTTGTTTGTGTTTGGGGAAATGTTTTTATTACTTATGAAATTTCAGTCAGTAGCAAAACATGAAAAGTTCCCAACAAGTCACCATTCAGAAAGATGGTAAATAAGATGGATGTCTTCAATAACTGTTTTAGCTTCCTACATAGAAAGAGACATTGAACTCATCCTTTTATAACAACACCAATAATGGATGCTGCTAAAAAGAAGGAATGGCAAAACCATCCGAGTTATATAATAAATGATCTTAAACAATAACTTTAATACCAAGCATCATACACGTGTGAAGGAAATAAAGACAGTGTAAGCAATTCCTTGTGTCTCAGTGAGAGTCACATAGTAAATACTCAAATAAACTAAGATAGAAATCAATTATGAAAGTTTGAATGTGAAATGGCTCTGCAGATTTACATAGTAAAATATTCTGTTGACAATCAATGTGATTTTTAGAAAGTGATTGCATTATAGGGACTATGAATAGATGGAATTCACTAATGGGTTCATAATTAGGGGACTGCAAAGAGGCAGTGAGAACTATAGAGTTCATGTCCTTTTTGGAGAAACAACACTCGGCATGCTTTTATTGCCTCCTTTTCTGATTTCTAGTCTAGGAAAACACATCAAAAGTTACGTCTCTCAATATTTTAACACTAGGTTCTTTGCCTTCCCCACAACATGCACCACTTTATAAAGACAACATGCATTTATAAAGACAACACCATTGACCATGGGGATTCTGTACTCTGACATTCCTGTCCAAAACTTTCATGGCACTAACATGTTTCAAGGATTCTAAAGAATTGCTCTGCTGCTTTACAAACAAGCAAAGCAGCTCAATTCTTTCTTTGTAGAAAAACGACATCAATATATTCAACATGTTTTATGTTGAATACTGTTTTATGAGCCTACTTTATTTATAAAAAGAATTAAAACATTTAAGGTGTATTTAGACAAAATGACCTCAAAGTGGCAGAAATTTAAAAAAAAATAATTCTGGCATTAGATTGTTTAAATCCATTTTTGCTTCAAGTGGTATATATTTTCTTTTTTTTCATACATTTTGCTCCAAGAAATTTTAGAATAAGTTTAAAGAAAATGCATAAGAAGAGATGAATAAACAGAAAGAGGACCCAAGACAGATATTGTGTTGAACCAAAGGGCACATGGAGATAATTTCAACTTATTTTAAGCATGAGTAAGAGAAATTATTTTGTCTTAGCATTTATTAGAATCCAAATGTATAATAAATCATAAATTCAAATGCTTTTCAAATTCTGGAGTTTTATTATCATGAAAAAGTAGCAATAAAATTAATCATTTAGCTAAATGTCATGGGATACAGGACATTATGCCTAATGCTAATGGAGAGTAATGAAACTAAGTTCTTACCTTCAACAGCTGATAAGTTATTACACATTTACTTACTAATCCAAGCTCTATTTCAGATAAACAAGTTCTCTTCTGTTATTTTTGAGGCTATAAAATAATTATATCGTTTCTCTCTTTCCTTTTTCCAAACTTTCCCATATAACCCTCCTTGTTCTTTTACAAAGACATGGGTTCTTTTCTTGTTAATTATTATAATATGTATGTATATATATATGTATATATGTAAATATAATCTTAACAGCATTTATATTATTTCTATATATGTCTTAGGGCATGTTAGTTTGGTATTGGATGATCAATTGGTGCCTTCCTCCCTACGGAAGACTCTTCCTCCCACTCTCATCATTTCTTAGCTGTCTATAGTTCTTTGTATAAGGTTGAGGCCTCTTGTGCTTTCTCTCATCTACATTGGCTTGGCTGCTGTTGTTGCCTTTGTTCAACTCATACTGAGATAGTTATGTTGATGGGAAATTATGGTTACAGCTTCTGACCTTCCTAAGAGACAGTCTTACCACAAACTCCCTGGTCTGCTGGCTCTCGTAGTCTTTCTGCTCTCTCTTCCACAGTGTGTTCCCTAAGCCTTGGGTACAAGGGTTGTTTTGTAGATGAATCTTTTGGGACTGAACTACAAACTATATTTTGACTAGCTGTGGTTTTCTGGAATGATCTTTGTATGTTGAAGAGAGAAGTTTCTTTGATATGGGCTGAAGGCTATAATCATATTTAGAATGATCTTAGGTGTTAGAGGCTGATTTAATAAAGTGACGGTTGTAAGACCTCCTCCCAAGATGCCTGACTTCCCTATCCCTGGTGGTTGGTTAGGTTTCCAGTGCCAGGAATAGTTTCCTTCTTGTTGAGTGAGTCTTAAGTCCAATTTGAGAGCTGTGTACATTTATTGCCAAGATATGTGTGCTACTACTGAACCCTTAGAGTTATTGTGCCATTCTGGTTGTTGCCGTTCATTGGTGTGAGAGCTAGGTTGGACTGTTGGTTGCCTCCCTCTTTTTGAAGCTTGAATTGCACCTTCTTGCATCAAAAAAAGCTAGTTCTCAGTGAGGGTAATATTTAAGTCAGTTTCATTTCAGGGGCATCTGGGACATGAGTCTGAAGTGTATGTGTCTTTAGCAATAGGGACTTACCTTCCACCTCTGGGGACAAACAAGGACAATAGCAATAGTTTTCATGGTTTATGAGTCTCTTGGACAATGCTGAACAACTCTTATGCCAGATTTTCTCTCTCTCTCATAAGTCTTCTCTTATGCCAGATTTTGGGCTTTTTCTTAGGTGGTCTTTGGTTTTTGAAGGACACATTATAAGCCCACATAAGAAAATTTCACTTAAATCTTAAACTATGTATGTATATATATACATGTATTATAATTCTTTAAAGGGAAAAATTGTTAATTGTATGATGCTTTATAACTTTTAATACATCTTTATTCTTATTTTATTTGCTTCTCTCCTTCTTCTGTATTTATCTACACCTCCCCTTTCCAATTACAACTTTCCCTTTCCCATTTACCTGATCATTCATACCTAGCTATTCACCTCTTTATTGTACCTCAAGAAACCTACCCTGCAATATCTATTTTGTCAGATATTAAAATAGCAGCACCTACTTGCTTTCTTGTTCCATTTGATTGGTGTACTTTGGCTATCTTTTTAGTATAAAGTAGTGCCTTTCTTTAAAGCTAAGTTTGCATCTCGACAACAACAGATACATTGCTTTTGTTTCATATTCCTTCAATCTCTATCTTTTCATTGGAGAATTAAGGCCAATAGTATTTAGTTACTATTGAATTGTTCATGTGAAGAAGTTCATCATTTGGTTAATTATTGGTGTTGTTTATTTTCTTGGTGATACTTTATGTTTTAATATTATGGCTTTGTATTTCTTTTCACAGTCTTTCTGCTATGCTCATTCCTCTCTTAAATCTGAAATACTATTTTCTGTATTTTCTTTTGGTTTGGATAGTTGTCTATAAAATATTTTAGGCTGTTTATATCCCAAAAAATATTTCATTTCTCTTTCAATTATGGTAGGTAGTTTTGCTAAGTATATTAGTCTAGGCTAACCATCATAGTCTTTGGAGACATGGAATGTACTGCATTAGGTTCTTCAGGATTTCAGAGTATCCATTGAGAAACCAGATGTTCTTCTGTTTTGGTTTCCCTTAATTCATGGCTTGTATTTCTTCTTCTTGCAGCTCTCAATATGCATTTTTTGTTATTGATATTTAGTGTCTTAACTATGATATGATGTGGAGATTTTCCTTTCTGGTATTTTCTATTTGGTGTTCTGTTTGTTTCTTGTACCTGTAGAGGTGAACCTTTCCTTACTTTGTGGAACTTTTCTTCTATAATTTTGTTGGATTTTATCTGGGCCATTGACTTAGGTTTCTTCTACCTCATCTATGCCTACAGTTCAAAGGTTTGGTTTTCTGATGGTGTTTAGGATTTCCTATGCTTTCTCTCTCTCTCTCTCTCTCTCTCTCTCTCTCTCTCTCTCTCTCTCTCTCTCCCTCTGTTCAGCTTGAGCCTTCAGTGTTTCTATCTCCCTATTGACTTCCATTCTTAAGTCCTTGATTATTGTCATCATTTCCATCAGCCATATGCTTGTGTTTTCTTAGGAATGTTTATTTTCTTAAGATTTTTTTTCTTAATTTCATTAATTGGTTTTCTGTGCCTTCTTTAAATTCTTCAATTTTTTTATTAAAGTTTACAATTGTTCTATTTAATTCTGTGCCTTGGGGTTCGCCAAAGTAATTTTTATTGGCAAACATTTCTACAGGACTGATAGAATTTGTATAGAAGATACTGGCTTGGTCTTTCATATTGATGGGATATTTGACATCTGGGAATGTAGACTTATTTTATTAGTTCTGTGTCTGCACAATGTAATTTGGGGCAGAAGAGAGAACAAGGCCTAGAAATTGAAAATGGCTTGGGTGGAATGAAGTCAGGTAGACAGAAAAGACTGGGATGATGTACATGATGTGCCTCTTAGTTCAAGCCTATAGTAATGGCATAGTTCTGACTGGGTAGAAATGTTAGATCTCACATAGCAGGGTGGTGTAGGAGGTCCTTCTGTATTTGTGTTGCTTTCATTGGTTGAATAAAGAAACTGCCTTGGCTGTTTGATAGAGCAGAGCTTAGGTAGGCAGGGAGACAGAACTGAATACTGGGAGGAAGAAGGCAGACAGACAGACAGGTAGATGCCATGAATCTCCTGCCTGAGACTAACACTGGTTAGAATCTTTCCCAGTAAGCCATGACCTCGTGGTGTTACACAGATTGGTAAAAATGGGTTAGATCAGATGTGAGAGTTGACCAAGAAGAGGCTAGATATAATGGTCCAGGCAGTAATTTAATTAACACAATTTCTGTGTGGTTATTTGGGGGGGGGGGGTTAAGCTAGCCAGGCGGCAGGACATAGCCCACTCCTCCTTACAACAGCAGGGGCCTCTAGATTGGGAGATAGTTCATAGTAGAAGCCTAGAGGTAAGTTGCGATATATTCAGGACATACTGAATATGAGGCAGCTCTGATTGTAGGGGAGTTTGCATGGATGGGGATGTCAGGAACACTCATTTGGCTAGAGCTTGGAGAATAACATGATAAGTCTGGTTTACACAAACTTTCTTATATTTTTATATTAGTTATGTACAACTATACTGTTGAAAATTAGGCTGTACAAGTATTTCTAATCCTTCAAATTGCAAATACAATAATGATATGTTCATATATGGAATTCCTAAGAGGCAAACCTCATCAGCTACCAATCTAGGTATACAATACACTGTAACATAGACAAGGATTTTTAAAAAAAAACTGGATAGCATTGAGCAGGTAATGATTATGCTAAAATGACTCCAAAATTAATGTAAGACTGTGTCACCAAATAGTAAAATTATTTTCATTGAACCAATATGTAGATTCTGTCAAATGAAGCTTAACTGTTCTTTCCAGAAACATATTCAAAATGAGGAACAGGGAATTTGGCGTAGATTGGTAAAAGCATCAAGGCTAAGCATAAGGAAAAAAAAAACATCCATTTGGTTAATCAAAGAGCAGTAAATATTTTGCCAAGTCAATCAGATCAATCATTCAAACATTGCTCTCAATTAATATTGAAGCATATGTATTATTTACGAGGAGCATTTGAAGATGAAGAGCCCAAGGAATCTAAGTATAAAGTAGTGACCAATCCCATGGTCATGATCAAATGAGCAGTCCAGAAAGAGTGGAAAGAAGAAACAGGAATGATGCTGTGGTATAAGAAAAGCATAAGAAGCATAAAACTTATCTTTAGGTGGAAAAAACAGCACCCCTATCAATAATAAAATAAATCCAAAAGACCTAAGTTCACCAGTTAAAAAATAGACCAGATGGCTGGATTAAAAACAAGATCTAACTTTCTGTTGTCTTTAAGAACACTGACAAAGACACCCAGAAACTGCAATTCTAAGACTAGAAGTCAGCTTACCAATCTAACACATCTTAAAACAAGCTAGGATAGTTATTTGCTATCTGATAAGGCAAACTTAAAATCATATTTCATCAGGAGGGGTAAAGAAAGCCACTACATATGAATAAATGGAACAATACCTTCTGAAGTTATAAAAATGTAAATGCTTATGTTCCAAATATCAAGATTCTTAATTTTATAGAAGAAACACTAAAGAGCATGGAAATTCAGATAAGTACAAATATGATAACAGCTGATAACTTCAATACTCACCTTTGTCTCTAGTTAGATCATCAAAGCTAAAGTTCAACAAAAAAATGTAAGAGTTAAGTCAGATGGCTGGAGAGATGGCTCAGAGGTTAAGAGCACCGCATGCTCTTCCAAAGGTCCTGAGTTCAATTCCCAGCATCCACATGGTGGCTCACAACCATCCGTAATGAGGTCTAGTGCCCTCTTCTGACCTGCAGGCATACACACAGACAGAATATTGTATACATAATAAATAAATATAAAAAAAAGAGTTAAGTCAGAGATCAATTGGACTAATAGATATCCTCAAAATTTCTATTCAGCAAATGCAAAATATACATTTTTCTTAAGCAGTCCATGGATCTCCCTCTAAAAATGTCATCATAGAATATAAAGAAAGCTTCAACAAAGATAAAATTATCAAATACTTTTTAGTATCAGATCATAGCAATTTATTAAGTAGGACAAAATGTTTCTAGACTATATAAGAAAATCCCACAACTATAATGCAAAGAAAAAAAAATCACATAAAAATATATTACTTCATTAGCTGTTACATAATATAAACATCATGTAATTGGTGTGGGAAGTCCTTCTGTATATGTGTTGCTTTCATTAGTTAATGAATAAGAAGATGCTTTTGGCCAATGGCTTAATAGAATATAGTGAGACTGGAAAAGAGAGAGAGAGTAGGTGGAGTCAAAGAGACACCATGGAGCCTCAAGAAGAGGAAGATGCAAGCTGTGCCAGTAGGTCACAAACCTCATGATAAAATATAAAATAATAGAAATGGGTAAATTTAAGAGATAAGAATGAGCTAGAAATATACAAAAGCTAATAGGACAAGCAGTGTTGTAATTAATACAGTTTCTGCGTGATTATTTTGGTTCTGGGCAGCCAGGACCAAGCAAGTGGCCTCCTTACTACATGTGATGACAATGAAATAATAATGGTTGACATTAACAATTGTTGAGAAGGATCTGGGAAACATCCATTCTACACTGCTGCCACTTTGGAAATATCTTGCAAACTAAATACAGTGTTTCCATGTAACTTAAGAATTCCATTATGGGTATATACTTGAGGAAGAAAATGAAACCACACAGAAGTTGTGCATGAGTTTTCATAGCAATAGTATTGAGAACAGGCAAAGGTAGGACAATTCAAATGCCCATCAAGTGATAAATAAAAGGATAAAAACAGATGATATATATGTAGAATGGAATAAGATATTTATGATGGCCTGAGAGACTCTTGAAAGCATTGTACTAAATGAAAGAAGCCAGATACAAACAAGCCAAATATATGATCTCACATATGTGAAGTGTTCAAAATAGGCAAATATTTAGCAACAGAATAGAAATTAAGGATTTCCCAGGGCTTGCAAAGTTAGAAAAGTGTGGCAAATGACTACTAATGGATATAGGATTTCTCTTTGAGGTAAAAGACATATCCTAAAGTTCAGCATCAGAATGGTTTTCACACCATTTAAATGTATAAAACTTTTGATAGGGCTGGAGAGATGGCTCAGAGGTTAAGAGCATTGCCTGCTCTTCCAAAGGTCCTGAGTTCAATTCCCAGCAACCACATGGTGGCTCACAACCATCTGTAATGGTGTCTGGTGCCCTCTTCTGGTCTACACACACACACACAGACAGAATATTGTATATATAATAAATAAATAAATAAATAAATAAATAAATAAACTTTTGATAGTGCATTCTAAATGGGTGAAGTGTACTTATTAATTATACCTCAATAAAGCTGTTTTAAAGAGAAAAAAAGGGATTCATCTGCACAATGTACCATCCCTGGCCTCATTTTTCTAGTTAAGTTGTTCTTGTTAGATGTTTAATGCTTAGATATATGAGTTTGTCATTTTTATTTATCTATTTACCCGTCAGACAATCTCAGGTATATATAAAAGTAAAAGAGAATGTAAAAGAGTGTGGCCATTCTGGAAGTTCTGCACATCTGATCCACATAGAACAGATTTTTATTATGGGGGTGTCAAGAACACAAAAATAACTGGAATCATATGATCTAAGGACAAAGAAGACACCATCTGAAAAACATTTTTATTTATCAATAAAGAATCTAAGGGAAAAATACCTCTTGAACTAAAAGCCAATAGCACCTCCAGTAAGAGAGGAGATTCAATTCCCACTTGACTTCACAGAAGTGGATTTCACAAGTTTACATGCAACCCAAAATTGAGACACATTATCTACTCACAATAAAATTGTGGGCCTTAAGTACCCCATTTTTATTCCTTCATCTTGCCTGCCAGAGATTCTATTGATGAACCAAATAATAGAGGGAAAACGTGGACAGCCTGTGGCTGCTTCCTTGTCAAAAACAGAAAGAAAGAAAGAAATGGTCTCCAATTATACATATTAGCCTTAATTTTGGCCTTTGGGTGATCAGATAATGTTTCTGCCCATAAAATGAATTGTGTCAAGCCCATGCTTTTCGATGTCAAAAATAAAAGCTTCCAATTAACTGTCAAAAGCTTTTCCAGCATCTGGAGACAGGAGTAAATTGGAGTCTTTTATATTGGTAGCTTTTGACATTATATTAAACAATCTTCTGGTTGTCATAGTCCCTTCGCCTTTGTAGATATCCCCAATTGGTGTGTTTGTCAATTGTTTTATTAGGCCATCTAATCTTTTAGCTCAATTTCTACATTTCTTATTTTAGTAAAACCAAAGGACATTTTAGTCACTGTGGAATAATCTTCACGTCCTACTGCAAAAGGACAAGACTGAGGACATTTTTCTTGTGCGTGAAGCCTTTTGCTTTTGTGTACCCCTGAAAGTCACTCTTGTATGGAGTTACTTGTAACTTTCCATCAGCTTTGGCAACTGTAGAGAATATTGTATGACAGCTAATCAGTTATTGTAGATGACTGTAATCTTTTTCATAAGCTAAACATCACAACTATTGACCTATACTTTATTTTGAAGTCTGATGCTTGTTTTTCATTTTGTTTTTCTTTAAATACTCCCCATTTCTCATATATCTATTCTACTCCCAAATATCTTCTTCACATTACATTTTAAAATGTTTTCAAGTCTATAAATGAGCTAAGTATTTTTAACTGTTTTGTTTTGTATTTGAAAAAAATACAGGGCTTAAATACAGGGTGACTTGGAAAATTTCACATAGACAAGGCTGGCCTCAGAGTTCTTCCTCCTTCTACCTGCCAAGCACAGAAATTAAAGGCATGAGCCACCATGCCTGGATCCAGTTCCTTTTAGCTTCATTTATTTTCAAGAAAAGTTAGAAGCAGAAGGCCTCTTTATTTCTTCATATACTAATATTGGGGAATATTTTCTCATTTGATTTATGTTTACTTTGTTCCTTTTTTATAAGAACATCTGCATTTGCCAAATTTAACTTGTGTTACTTTTAGATTCATAAAAGCATATATTTTTCTTTAATCAAAGTCTATGTTCCCTGGGAAGCTAAAAATTATTCCAGGCTGAGTGTATTATATATTAACAACAACAACAACAACAAAAATACCAAAATCATTTGTATTCACTTTTCAAAATACTTCTCAGACCAGTTTAGAAAGACATTACTGGATTTGTTCATTTGAATTTTTTATTATATTCAATTCAAATATGTAAATGACCAACTCTACAGATGCAAAAAAAACAAAAACTGTACCTGAATGAGGGAGAGTGAGTCGTTTGGAGCAGAATAAATAAAACCAGTGCTTTGGTACACTGATGTCTTAAAGGAGCTGGCAGTCTGGCTTTACTGAGACATAGTGGTTTTACTTTTCCTGATCTTTCCATTAAGTGTAAGCTCAAACCTTCTAGGGTCAACTAGCAGAGATTTATATTTACCAAGTCATCAGTGTTTCTGGGAATGAGACTGGACCAAAGCTTGAGCAGCCTGAGTGTTTAGACACCTAGAACCAAAAGAAATTTGTGCTGTAAAGGCATGGAAAAGTCATGAGTATTTATTTGAATAATTTAGTAAGAACATGAGAATACTGGAAGGTAGTTAAGAGCTAGTTGACTACAAAGGGAATCATTGGGTTACAGCCAAAGTCTCATATTGAAAACATGTCGATGTTTGTCACTTTGCTCATTACTGCAACTATACTTTGTCCTGCATTTTCTTTTAAATTTGCTACTTGTTTTAGTTTGGATATGACATGTCCCCCAGAAAGGATCATGTGTTGAAGAGTTGATTTGAAGGCATGGCACTGTTGAAAGGGAGATTGGACCACAAAGACTCTGAATTCATCAATAGGTCAATGCATTGGTAATTTAATTTATAATGGGCTTCCAGTACAGGGCCCTGCTTGGAGAAAGTAGGTCATGAAGGATATACATTTGAAGGCTACACACTGCCTTTGCCCATTTCTGACTCAATCTCTATTTCCAGGCCGCTGTAAGCTGAGCAGCTTTTCTCTCAGTGATGCTCTGATGGTCTACCGCACCAGAGGCCCAAAGTAGAGGAACAAGCTGACCATGGATCTAAACCTATATATCTTTAACTCAGCATCTCTCCTCCCACTAAATTATCTTCTCGGGTATTTAGTCCCAATAAGGAAAGGTGACACACATTCTGACACACACTGTGGTAGTCTCTTTCTTCTGATCTGTTACCATCTTCAGGACCGTTCTCTCACAAAGGCCCACTGTGTTTCAACCTCCTTTCTTCTCTTTAATGCCAAGAGTATTAAAGATCAAAAAAAGTGCTATGTTGTAATTATTTTAA
This sequence comes from Alexandromys fortis, assembly GCF_014885135.2. Lineage (NCBI taxonomy): Eukaryota > Metazoa > Chordata > Mammalia > Rodentia > Cricetidae > Alexandromys > Alexandromys fortis. The sequence goes on along the minus strand of NW_026067908.1, from coordinate 19,820,144 downwards.
TTCTCCATAATAGTAGTCTACCCAAACCACTTGGATGGAAATACACAGCATTTTTCTTTAATATGGGTCATATTTTAGAAGGCTATCTAAACTGCCATTCTGTGTTCTTAAATTATTTTAATCCCTAAACTATTTGCCTCATATTTCCTTCTAGATTTGCTGTATTTGAGACAGCTCTTTGGGGAAATATTTTATACTGACTCTTTTTTTTCTGTAGTTATCTCAGAATATTATGAAAAATGCTACATTTTATTCAGGGTGAAGTTGTTGCAAATAAGAATGGTGATGTAATAGCTAACCTCTAAAGAAACTTACATAGATCAAATACTTTATTACATGAGCTGTCTCCCTTAAGTCCCACAATAACTCATATCCTTATTTTATTCATGAAAAAAACTAAGACTCCAAACTTTATTAGCTTCCCAGGAGAGTTGGGTAACCAAAATTCAATTTAAAAAATTAAAGGAAAGTTTAAAGAAATAATATACAAAAATAGGCATGATGAATATTTATGATAAATTTTCTATCTTCCCCATGTTAGAGGACGACAGCCTGGGAGCCCAAATAGAATGTCCTTTGTCTTAAGCATGCCATACTACTATTCAAGGTTTTAGAAAGTTTCTTTATGAGAGTAAATGAGTGAGACCTGAAGGGCTCCTGGCAACAGGCAGGGCTTCAGAGACTAGGAATGTGCTTTTCTGCAAGACCCATTTCCACCCCTGAATGCTCCATGCTCTGGATGTAGACCATACACCCCTAGGAATTGGAACTGCAGTCAGGAGCATTGGCCTGGTTTAGTGCTTTAATATAGGCATGGAGACCTTAATGAAAGCTCCTGTGATTGAACTGCTGTCATGTGATCAAGCAAGCAGGGACTTCATGAACAGCCTTTGACAGTGTTACGAGGAAACCTGTGATATTAGTTCTTAACACCATCACTATAACCATCGTCATGGAACAGTGATTAAAATGGGAACTCTACAGCCTGATTGCCTGGGGTATGAATCTCAACTCTGTTACTTCCCAGCTCTGTATTTATTCTTGGATGACTTCTTGTTTAACATTTCTCTCCCTCTATTAATTGTCTGTAAAAATAACCGTAATTATAAAAGTTAATCAGATTTTTCTGAGGAATTAATATGAGGGTGAAGTAATAACTTTACCTAGCATGTAATATGTACTCCATAAACATTACCGAGTGTCATGTTAATTATTTATTGCTAATCCTCTTCCCCATGATCCTATGGTGAAATTACTGGATGAAGCTATGCCAAGCGCCAGAAGTAAAACCCTAACAAGTCCTTTGCTTGTAACATGACAAAGTAGCCTTAGTCACCTCTTTTCTTTGTCTCTACTCTACTTGAGACCCCCATTATTTCTTATCTTTACTACAACAAATTTTCCAGACTAGACTCTCCAAGTCCAATATCGCCCATCATTAGCCACTGAAACTCTAGGAGATGCACGTCTCTGCTTCAGGCTGGGGTTCTCTCTTACATAGCTTCCTAAGGCCAAGTAGCAATCATGCCAGATGACAGACTGACAATACTGGATGAATGTCTTCTGGGGTCACTTGAGAGTTCCCTTCCTAGGGGAGGATTTGGCACCAGGAACGCTGAAACAAGAGAGGTAATATTAAAACATACACTAATGGCAGTGGCATTTTAATAATGGTCAACTCCAGTGATGTGTGTTTTGCTGTTCACCTGGGTGATGTCTATTTAAAAGGAAAAGAGACAACAGATTTACTATAGACATGATTCAGCCAAGTGCAATTCATAGGAAGAACCAAATCCAAACATCTGCTGGGCCAGTTGGAGATTATCTTCTTAAAATTGTACTTAAACTGGAGTCATGCTGTATTTTCTGATGCACTATGCTCAGCGAATGTATACTGGTAATGACAGAAGTTGGCTGGGCACTTCCTCAGTGCCAAGAACAATACTAAATATTCTTCATATTCAATATACTCTGACTTTATCAACCATACCTGCCCATTTTTTTTTCAGATGAATGGATTATGTGTCCTGCAGATATTAAACCACTAGCTCAGGGCTCAGTTACAACAAGAAGACGGTGGTTAGCCTTGTAGTGCCTATTCTTTTAGTTTGGGCACCTCCTGCACTCCCATTTCATAGATGCTTCTTCGTTCTACCTGAGCCATGAGTCAATTAGCCTGAGATTAGGCTAGAGTGTGATTCCCACTGTTCCCATGCTAGGCACATCAGACATGAGGATATGTAATCATTTAGAAATCATATAGAAATCTAAATTATGCTTTGTAACTTAAAAATGAAGAGCTTAGTCAAGTTCCTTTTCATTTCAGACACGCTCAGTATTTTCACCACAGAATTCTTTAGCTAAAAATAAGTATTAAATGATGTTCCACACTAAACACATTTTAATAGGTCGTTTTGTTTTGTTTTGTTTTAAAACTTTAGTAAAGCTTTTCATCCTGATACTTTCTCGCTGAGTTTGATATTTAATTCTCAACATCTCTGCCTGTCCTAGACTTTTTTCTGCTAAGTTCAAAGCTGTCAAGGGAACTTTTATAGGACTTTTATCAATTGCGATTCTTCTCTGATTTGTCTGGGTTTTTTTTTTTTTCAATTTTAATATCTCTTTGTACACCAAGGGTACCAACCTCTTTTCACATCTGTGGCACCTTTGAAAAGTAAAGTGATGTTTGACACTGAGTTGTTTTACTAATAGATTTGTATTTATACTATATTTAATGTTTATGGACTAAAGCCAATTGACATTTTTCTTTTCTGCATTTCATGGTTATTTTTAATTAGTTAGAAAACCCTTCTCTATCCCTTAGCAAGCATTCATGCGCACTGCCTTCTTGTGTATGTTCTCTCCATGTATATTCTTTCTTTCTCTCTTTCTCTCTCTACAGCTACACCCTTGATCCACCCATCCATCCATCATTTTTCTTATTGTTTCGTGTCTTATTATTCCTGTCATCAGATGTTCTCTCTCTCACTGTCTTTCTCTCTGATGCTGTCTGTGTGCATGATTCTGCTTCTCTCTCTCTTGCTCTCTCTCTCTCTGTGTCTCTCTCTCATATGTATATGTGTGTGGTGTGTGTGTTTGTGCACACATTCATGTATATATGTACACGGTGTGTGTACAGTTGCATATGCAGGTGTGGTCAGATCTTGGTACCAGATGTTTGTGTCCCTTGATCTGTACCCTATGTATTGGGACAGGTCTCTCATTGAAACCGGAGTTTATTTATCTTACTAGGCTTGATGGCTACCTCCTGTAATCACCCTGTCTCTATCTCCCCAGTTATGGAATTACAAACACTCATTAGCGTGGATTTTGTATAAATCCTAGAGATTCAAACACAGGTCTTCATGCTTCTGTGACAAGCATTTACCAACTAAGCCATCTCAATTCCGTCCCCAGAACTCATACAAAGCCTTAGTATCATATATCTGTAATTCCATGTAGCAGATCATGCCTATGTCCCTACTGTAAGATGGGTAAAAGACACAGAAGAATTCCCTGAAGCTCATGGATTATCTAGCCTGGAATATACAAGTAAACAAGTTAAAAAAAACTTTCTCAAACAAGGCTTAAGGTAAGGACCCACAGTGAGTTTGCCCTGGAACCTCCACCAACATTCCATAACACATGTGTACCCACAATCACATACACAGACACACACTCACGTGATTTTCAAACTGTTCTTTTTACAAATAACCAATACTGTGTGCTATTCTTTGAATTATTTATATATCCTCAGTGATTTCTGTTTTTATCTTTATTATATACAAATTTATTTTTATTTATTTCTAAGATATCATTTTGGAGACATTGTTCTTATACAAGTACAATACTTCACTAATTATTATAGTTTTATGATATATCTGATATGTCATAGCTTATTATTTTAATAATAAATAAAATAAAATGCTATTTAGGAGAGTTATAGCTAGGTCTTTTGTGTTATGTTTCATTTAAACATGTATAGTCCAGTATGTTTCTATAGGAAGAAGGCAACTTTATAAAGTTGAATGTTTTTATCTTGATTTTTTATATATTTTTATTGACTCTTTGGAAATTCACATCATGCACTCCAATCCCACTCACCTCCCAGTTCCTTTATAACTGTCCTCACCCTTCTGCAGCATGATCCTCCCCCCAAAAAAATTAATTAAAAACAAAACACGCAAAAAACCCACCTCACTCTTCCATCTTTCCAACATCTCTTCATTCATCCTATTGGCATCAGGAGCTGCAGTGTGGCACACAGTATACCATTTTATTCAATCAGCCCCAACCACAAAATGTTCATTGCAATGAGTAACTGGTCTGGTTCAAGGCCTGTGGTTCACCATCATTAATGGTCCTCACTGAAACCCCTCTTGGATATCCCGCTGTTGCCCCGAGTCATGCGGGACCCTGGATTCATTCCCCAGAACCAGTCCCTCATGCATTCCAGAAGTCATAGATTGGGCAGATGTTAGGTTAGGTCAATCCAAGGCCCAGGATGCGGGTCTGGGTGGTACCTAGACTGATAGCATTGGGGTTATCTTTCCTGAGCCCGCACACGGGGTGAGGCAGTATCAGCTCTCCTGCTGCAGTGTCCAGTGAGAAACAAGGACAGCTATCCTGGGGCCAGTGAGGGGCGGGGCCCGGCTCAGCACAATTTCAACTGTGACCGCCCCATGATAACATGAGCCATGGACAGAAGCCCAGACCCTGCCTGTTGTTGAGCCGTGGACCCAGACATGGCCCATGTCAGTAGCCCAGGCTTGAACAACACTTTGGCCCCATATAACTGCACAGGCCACCCAGATTGGCAAAGTTCTGGTGGTAGTATGTCCCTCAGAAGGCAACATGGCCACAGGTAAAAGCCAGACCCCATGTATCCATGGGCCATGGACATCAACACGGACCCCTGCTCTGGTAGGGACCCAGACATGGTCCTCAGTAGCAGCCTGGGCTTGCATGTGACCATGACCCCAGGTGGCAGCACAGTCTACTCGGATTGGCATGGCCCCTATGGCAGCAAGGCTCTCGGACACCAACATGACCCCAAGTGGTGGCCCAGAGCCCTGGCATTAGCATGGTCTTCAACGGTAACAGAGGCCACATTCGTCAACACAGACCCTGGCATGAACCCAGACATGGGTATTACCTGTAGCCTGGACCTGAATGTCATCATGGTACCTTGTGGCAGAGCAGATCACTCGATATGTTTGGCCCCTGCTGTAGCATGACCCTCAGATCCCCACCTGGCCTCGGGTGATAGTCCAGACCCCGGGTATTCGCATGGTCATTGGTGGTATCGGGAGCCATAGATAGCAACACAAAGTCTGGTTGCTGCAGGGTCACAGACGAGGACACAGTCCCTAGCAGCAGCCAGTCCTGGATGTCATCATGTCCCCCAATGGCATCATAGGCTACTCAGATCAACATGGCCCTAGTAGCGGCATGGCCTTTGTACACCAAAATGTCCACAAGTCGCAGCTCACACACAGGGCATCTCTATGACCTTGGTGGCAACATGGGTTATGAATATCAACACAGATACTGGCTGTCGTGGACCTGGACATAACCATAGGAAGCAAGCTCAGATGTCATTGTGGTCCCGGGTAGCAAACAGGCCACCAACATCCACCCATTCCTCACAGCCTTCCTTCTTCAGAACGGCCTCTTACCAGAGCACATGAACCATTGCAATTCTCCTTCCCTCCCATTTCACCACCATGGACTTGCTCATCATATTGGCACCGTCAGGACATGTAAGTGTCTTTTACCCGCTGGGCCACATGGCATCAGGTATGACCTGTGGATCATAAAGTTGAATTAGTAAATGTAAGAACTAACAGACAGTTAATCTATTTCTAAATAGTTCCTTTAAAGCATGGACATTATGTGGTCTTTAATTTGAAATAATTGTTTGTAAAGAATGCATATAAACTTTCTCCTTTTATTTGTTTTGTGTTTGAGATTGTTTTTTTTTTTCTACATACTGATTGTCCCGAAACTTACTACATAAACAAAGCTGGCCTTGAGCTCACAAAGATCTGCTGTCTGCCTCCAGGGTGCTGGCATGAAAGCTGTGTGCAGCCACACCCAGTTTCCATGTTGGGTGGTACACTTCTACTATCATCTCACTAACTCATCCTAGCTCTGAAGGGATAGGTGTGCTCTGGGTTATATAAACTTTTATTTTTTGTAATATTTCCCTTTGCCTCTTTTTTTTATTAAAAATGATATTGTATCATAAAAGTATTTAATATAATTTTTCAGGAAGTGCTGGATTTTAAAATCTCTCTGTGTGTGCACATATACATGATATATGTAATATCAAAATACCTGGAAGTGCAGGCCTGTGCCAGTAGCGCTGGCTTCCCTTTCTACATGAATGCCAAGAAACTCATTGTTCTATTCCATAAACACACACACACTCACACACAAAATATGAATTACTAAAATTCTGTCTGCATCCAGGTCATGCTCTCTTATTTTTCCATTGCTTCTGGAACAAATTATCACTTATTTAACAACTTAAAGCAACAAAAATTTACTGGCCTATAGTTTCTATATATCAGTAAGCAAACCAAGTCTACTAGCTTATTTTGGGCTTGTGAGCCACATCTGTAGGGATGCAAGCACAAGTCTTCATACACTCTGAATACTGAGACAAAACAATCAGGAATACAAGGCCAACCTGAGACATAAGATAAAATGTAAACGAAATCTCATTAGACTGGAATCAAGTCACCTCCAAGGATATTTCTTTCTAGGGGGTTAGTATAAGGTTAGAACCTGGACAGAAATTTACTTCTCAGCTCATTCAGGCTGTGAGAATGTAAGTCACCTGGATGTCTTGATGGGTGGCTCCCTCTCTCCATCATCAAACCCATCAACAATGGCTTGCCACAACCCTGTGCTTTAGGATGCTGACTTTTCTTACTGCCATTTCTCTTTTCTGGTCTTCTGCATCTCTCTCTAACTGATTTTTCTACTTTTTGCTTCCCTTTTAGTTCTCATGAGTTTGCAGGGCACATCTGAAAACTCAAGCCTCTTGTTAGCTGATTAGAAGATTCATTCCATCAGCAAAGCACTCAATAAAAATACCTAGATTAGAAGTTAAATAGCGAGGTAATGAGAAACTTGAAGGGACATCATTAAACGCTTGTCTACCAAATACTATTTCAATGGTTTGATTGCATTTTTAACAGTTATTCTGCTGGGACATGATATAATAGACTAGACAGCCTTTGTACAAAGAAATATTTTTATTATATTTACTGCTTTACAATGAAAATGAATGTATTCACTTAGTAAAAAAGCACATAAATAATCTGGACCTATCACAGTTTCATTTCTCACACATAACCAATGACCAAAGTTAATGTGCTTTACAGCCATTCGTTTCTGCATACATACATGACAGCTGAAGTTCAAATAAAGTCTGTATCACATTCCCTTTGTTGGCTTAATGCCAAATTGGAGCAATTCTTGACAATTAATATTTAATAATTACCACATAATGTTACATGAACAGAATCTTTTACCCTACTTAGTTATGTAACACATGCTACAAAATATCTCTTAAAAATATGAGTTTCAAAATTTTAGATATACATCGTGGTTGACTTCTGTATATATATTTGTATATGCATGTATATGTGTGTGTGTGTGTGTTAAATGTGCATTAAGTCTCAAAGTAGTCTGTATGTATGTCTCACATGTATATACTGCAGTATATGTGTTTGGCACATGCATGTGAGTACATAGCTATATGCACATTTATGCAGAGGCAAGAGCAGGACACCAGTGTCTTTCCAACTATGACTTTCTACATTGTTGCTTTGAGAAAAGGTCTCTCACTGTACTAAAAGATCATCATTTAAGTTAGGCTGGCTGGCCAATGAACTCCAGGATCTACTTGTCTTGTTGGATTTATAGGCACATGAAGTCAAGATTGACTTTTTATGTGGGTTCCAGGGATACAAACTCATGTTCTTATGCTTTTTCTACAGTGAGTAATTTCCTACACACCAAAATGGGCTTTACCTTTTAAAATATGCTTATCAATGACTAGGCTTTTAAAATATAAGTGGTTGATTCTGATGATTATGTGTTTAAAATTGATAAACCTATTGCAAATATGTGAGTTATTTCTTCAGAGTCCTCCTTTCTCATAGTATAGTGCCCATTTCTGAATCCATCTGTGGCCAATTACAGCAGCCAGCATGTTACTAAACTTGCATTGAGTCAAAAGGGTACTGCAATCCTCATTGTTGCGCACCAAATATTTTCTGTTCTCTTTATAAGTATGTGGTATATTGTATATACTCTACTATCACCTTGTGATTAGACCGGTCCATGCTATTTGATATGGCCAAGGAAATGCAAGTGGGCATAAACATTGAGATAAGCAATGCTCCAGAATATTCTTGCTTTCCTCAATTTTGCCCTAGATTTAAGACAGGTACATTAAATCTTCTGATTAACAGTGTAAAAATAATAACCTTCCTTTCATCCAACAAGATTTTAGGCAAGATTGTTTGTTACACAGCACAGTGGTTTTCTGAGCTTTAACCATAGCAGAATGTGGCATTTATCAAATACTGTGGTATGAAAAGTATGCTATGATGGCCTGTTTGATCAAGTTATTTTATGCAATACCTTGGAAAGAATTCTATATGTATAATAAACTTGGAGAATTGGGGAATAAGTTGAGAAAATTTTGTAGCACGTATTGGCTGCAACTGGCTTTACTTGACAAAGTATTCGAGTAGAGATGAGCTGAAGAAAGACCTTGTTGGTTTGCAAATTGAAATAAAAAGGAGCTATAATGCTCACAAATTACAGAGCTCATTGCTGTTAGCCTAAACGACTGTTTCTTATATTCTCACAATAAAATCCATAATTGAGAAATGTATTTAAACAAAGCTGATTAAAATTTAGCCTTGCAGCCAATATTAAACAATGAAGACGCCACATACAGATAGTGCTAAGGGCTCTGAGCAGATTGAAGAAGCTTCCTATTGTTTCCGTAAGAAATAACTACAAGCTTGGTTAATGAAAAGTTATTCTCATGACGGTTGGAAGCATTAAATGAGTCTCTCTGGTCTGAATGGCATGTATTTGTGTGTGGAAGCTTCAGAGGACAATCCACTTTCTCACCTTTTCAAGTTTCTAGGCACATGTGTGGTCTTGACTGGTAACCGTCTACTACATATTTTGGCTCATGGCCTCTTTCCAAAGTTAGACACAGCTGGTCTAATGTCTCTCCCATTACTTCACTCTGACACTGATTCTCCTTCTGTTTCCTGTTTCTGCTTTGAGGGGCCCTCGTGATTACATTGGACCCGTATGTATCATTCAAGATAATCTATTTGAAGATCACCTGACTCACAAGCCTATTTTCACCTGCAATGTTAACTCCTTTAGAGCACAGAACCTAACGCATTTCTAGCTCTTTAGATTAGGATGTGACCATATTGAGGAACATTATTCTGCCTGTCATGTGTGCAGTGATAGCTACAAAATCCTCTAACCAAACCAAAGCATTGAGAGAATGACATGAAGAGATGCCTAATAGGCCTAGAATATCAACAGTGAAATCCTCAGGTGAAAGGAAAGGAGAGATATACCACAAATATATAGGGTGAAGAAGCAACAGACATTTCACAAATAAGAATATTATATCCTTAAGTTACCAAATTTCTTATTCATAAAGCTGACCAAAATCAAAGACAGAAATATAGTGATTTTTGAGAGAAATGTATTATCAAATGGACTAACTCTAAACTAGGAGAATGTGACAAGTCAGAACTTTAAAAAAGCACCGAGCAACATTCTGCTGTTTACAAGAAACACACCTCAACCACAAAGACAGGCACCTACTCAGAGTAAAGGGATGGGAAAAGGTTTATCAAGCAAATGGACCTAAGAAACAAGCGGGTATGGCCATACTAATTTCTAACAAAGTTGACTTCAAACTTAAATCAATCAGAAAAGATGGAGAGGGTCATTTTATACTCATAACAGGAACAATTCATCAGGATGAAGTCTCAACCTTGAATA